>NW_008824761.1:2397453-2427557 GCF_000699105.1 Pygoscelis adeliae | reverse complement strand
CTGCCAGGGCACACTGTTGACTCATATTCAACTTGCCATCAACCCAAACCCCCAGATCTCTTTCGATGGGGCTGCTCTCCAGCCTCTCATCCCCCAGTTTGTATGTATAACTAGGATTATCCCATCCCACGTGCAGGATCCGGCACTTGCTCTTGTCAAATTTCATACGGTTGGTGATTGCCCAGCTCTCTAGTTTATCCAGATGTCTCTGTAAGGCCTCTCTACCTTGAGGGAGTCCACAGCTCCTCCTAATTTAGTACCATCAGCAAACTTACTTAATATACATTTGACTCCTGCGTCCAGATCATTTATAAAAACATTAAAGAGCACTGGCCCTAAAATTGAGCCCTGGGGAACCCCACTGGTGACTAACAGCCAGCCTGATGTAACTCCATTTACTATAACTCTTTGAGCCTATTTAAGAAAGGGTAAGAAATGCTGTGCAACAGCAGCTGTGAGAGAGGAATGAGAAAATGTGAGAGAAACAGCCCTGCAGACACCAAAGTGAGGAGGGGGAGGAGGTGCTCCAGGCACACCGGAGCAGAGATTCAGTCCACACTGAAGCAGGTTGTTCCCCTGCAGCCCTTGGAAGACCACGCTGGAGCAGATATCCACCCTGCAGCCTGTGGAGGATCCCACGCTGTAGCAGGTGGTTGTACCCTGAAGGAAGTTGCAGCCCGTGAAGAGCCAATGCTGGAGCAGGCTCCTGACAAGAGTTGCAGCCCATGGAGAGGAGCCCATGCAGGAGCAGGTTTTCTGGCAAGACCTGTGGCCCACAGGGGACCCACGCTGGAGCAGTCTGTTCCTGAAGGACTGCACCCAGTGGAAAGGACCCATGCTGGAGCAGTTCATGAAGAACTACAGCCCATGGGAAAGACGCACACTGAAGAAGTTAGTGAAGGACTGTCTCTTGTGGGAGAGATCCTGCGCTGGAGTAGGGGAAGAGTGTGAGGAGGAAGGAACAGCAGAGACAATGTGTGATGAACTGACCACAACCTCCATTCCCCGTCCCCCTGCGCCACTTGGGGGGAGGAGGTAGAAGAGACCGGAGTGAAGCTGAGCCTGAAGAGAAGGGAGGGGTGGGGGGGAAGGTGTTTTTAGTTTTGTTTTTATTTCTCACTATCCTACTCTGTTATTAACTGGCATTACATTAAATTAATTTTCCCCAAGTCAGGTCTGTTTTGCCCATGATGGTAATTGGTGAGTGATCTCCCTGTCCTTATCTTGACCCATGAACTTTTCCATCTTATTTTCTCCCCTTGTCCTGCTGAGTAGGGGGAGTGATAAAGCATCTTGGTGGGCACCTGGAGACCAGCCAAGGTCAACACACTACAATCAGACACAGGTGTTTAGATAACTTATGCTATAGATCTCCATTGATTACAATGAGATTAGACACATGGCCATATCAAAACCAAAACTCAACTGGATAATCAACTTCAAAATCTCAGAAATTATCTTCAAAACTCAAGGCCCATTTCTGCATGTGCAAAATCTTTAACTGGTATATACTCAGTTGTGTGAACTTAAGATCTTTTATGTCTGAAAAAGGTACAAATAAAACCAGAAGAGTTCTTTGTTGAAATCACAGAAATTCCTTTGAAAATATTAATCCCATTCTCAGTATCAGGAAATACTCTATCTACTGCTCTTTCTTCTTAAAAAAAAAAAAAAAGAGTTGTCAATCAAGGTTAATATTAAAAGCTTACCTAAACCGCCTTCCTGCTTTACCTCTGATAGCAGGATTTTTTTGTTGTTGTTGTTGTTTTGTCCCAGCCACATTACTTGAATAATTTGTTTTTAAACTCATGGACAGTAGGTTGTGTTAAACACCACAGTTTAGATGCAATGTTTGACTTGGGAAGTTCCTCAAACCCTAATTACAGATATCCAGGAATGAACACAGGGCAGCTGTACTGCTTAGACTGTGTGCTTTCCACAAGCATCTGTTAATGACTAATGCAAGAAAACAAGCTGAGTCTTAGGACTGTATATTGTGTATTCTGCTTCTTTCACCCCTTGCCTTTAAACTCTCTTTCCTTCTCTGACTAGTTCTTTATCCTTTCATCTCTCCTTTCAGTTTAACTTCCTCCATTCATTTTTTTTAATTTTATTGATATTCTCCCATATATTCTCACTCCTCTCTTCTGGCTGCTGTTGTGCAGCTGTTTTTTCCTCCTTCTTAAATATGTTATCACAGAGGTGCTACCACCATTGCTGATGGGCTCAGCCTTGGCCAGCAGCAGTTCCATCTTGGAGCTGGCTGGCATTGGCTCTATCGGACATAGAGGAAGCTTCTAGCAACTTCTCACAGAAGCCACCCCTGTAGCTGCCCCGCTACCAAAACTCTGCCATGCAAACCCAATACAGGATGATAGCAAATAAAAGCTGTACTACTTCAGAGCTGAGCATCCTAAAAAGGCTTCAGTTGAATTTATTCCAGTATTTACGATGAAAAATTTAAATTTTGTGTTGAAAAAATGTTTTAACTTTTCATCAAAACACTTGTAGAAAGATTTGAGTAGCCATACTAAAGAATTTCTTTTTTTTATGTGTAAGTAGTAATTTTCTACTCAGTCTGTGCTACCTTTTCCATCATGGTAAGAATCCCCCCTGACCCTTATCTTGAGTATCGTAAAGAACACAAATGCCTATGTTTCTTTGATACTAAGTGAAAACAGCAAATAAAGAACTCAGATTTCTCATTATAAACTCAGCTATACCTGACAATATTAAAATAACAAAAGTAGATTTATTGGTTTCTTTTCATTCACAGTCTTCGTTTCTCACCAAATGCAATGAAAGTCAGAATTGCAAGTTGAGGATATAACTCTCCTGTATTTTTTGTGTTTTCTGTTTGTATTGAATTTTCTGGTTTATTGTAATTCAGTCTCTGTTATATGGGAGCTTTTTGTATTTACTGAATAGGGATAGGTAAATTCTATGCTTATATCACTTTTCTTTCTTTTTTTTTTTTTTTTACTCCAACACTGAGTTCCTGTACTGCTTTGTGCACGTTCCTAGTCAAAATCTAATTTATGGCTTAAACCTTAGTCTGAGTTTAGAGCTGCCTATAACATTTATGCAATCCTGGCTGGAAGTTTTAATGAACTCTCCAGTGCAAATCTTAAAGGTCTATCTATCATTTGCATTGGCTTTCGCTGTTTTCTTTGCAGCATTTTTGATGTTTATTCAGCAGCTGTAGAATACAGTATTTCGAGTATTGTATTTAAAAACAGTGCAATTGAGTTGCCTTCACTCAAAACAACCAAATTATTTGTAGCAAATACGTATTTTTAATTTCATGTTGACCCATGGGATCATTGCTTGATTGAGAATTTTCTTTTACATTGGAAATAATTGGTGCTTTGATCATGTCACTATAGTTCTGAATAACATTTACTTCCATGTTTTTGTGTTTCAGATGACATTTTTAGCTGCAGACTAGTTAGATTTCTAGACATAACTGCATTTGGCTGATTGTAACCTGGATAGAAGAAAGTGTCAGTTGCAGTTGGTTGGTTTTATTCATTTGTTTGTTTTGCAACAGCAATGCCTGAGTTCCTTCTATCCCAGGGACTGTAAAGTTACAATATGTTTCTTGTCTTAAAGAGGTTATATTGTAAATGAGAGGTAAAGAAAATGAGAAAAATATATACAGCATGCATCTCCAGAGTGACTGGACAAGCTGCAAACTCCATGTTCATAATATTTTAAAATTAGGATGGACTGTTAACAGTGCAACAGCTTAACTGAAGGGAAAGAAAATTATTATTTTAGCATTTTTCTCTCTTTAAGGTATTTTAGATTTGATTGTTATGTATACATGTTATAGCAATATAACAAAAAAATTTGAGGTTTACTTAATTTTTCAAATTTATTTAAGTGTCTGAAATGCCTGCTACAGAGGTCTTCCTATTTTCTTAGTATTCTTTTTGGTTGCTTGTTCATCATTACAATACTTGGTTGGTTTGTACTTCCTTTTGCTATTCCTTCACTTGAAAGATTACACCTGTAACCTGTTTAGTGGAAGATTAGATTACACAGACATGATGTTCAGGAGCCAACAAAAAGCTTAAGCACATTATAACTTTAAAGCTGTTTGAGTCACCCGAACAGTGAAAAGCAGTTATAACAAGATTGAGAGTTTGGCATGGTGCCTCCAAGTAGGGAACTACAGCTCAGTGATTATGTTTTATGATCTCCCTTCTAATTTGACTTTCTCCCATTTTTTGGGAGAAATAAAAATGTAACAAATGAACCCCCCCCCCCCAACCAAAAAACAAAAGAACACCACCAACAAAAAGTAACTTGGCAGCATTCAGGCTATGACCAGAGCTTACCTGACATTCTTCCTATAAAAGTATCAGATTTTAGAGACCTTATGACACAGCAATAACTTCTCCCCTAGAGAAAGTTATTTAAACAGATCACCAAAGGACATAATCAAGATATGTGATTGGAGAAGAGGGGAAAAAAGAGCAAGTACTACCAGGAATGAAACTAGAAATGACACAGAGATTATGAACTGTGGAGGGGTCTGGAGACATGCACAAGAACCAACGGCAGCATAACTATTTTGGTGTCTTTCACTTCATTTGATGCAATATACTGGCATTTCTTAACCGAATTTTTACTTTTATAGAAATAGATACATTAAGACTACATTATTACATAAAACATTTTTCTAATCTTGTTTTTTACAGTATTGTATTGTTTTGTTCTGAATCAGAGGAAAATGAAGAAAAATATCACTTTCATACTTTTTATTGAAAAATGTAGAAAGTTTTGCCCTGGTTTTCTGAAAGTGATTCTTATTGTACTATATTAAAGCATATTAAATCTATTCAATTTTCTTAAATTACTCTATTAAAAAGAATAGAAAATATGTGAAAACTATTCTTTTTTAGGCAATAATTTTGAGTAGTTTGTATTTATTAATTTGTAACATATTCAGTATAAGCTATGGCTTGTAATATGTTTTAATTGGACTTTAAAATGAGGGTTCATTTTATCTAGGATAAGGTTTTATAAACTTTGTACAGGGAATGTTCTACCAAACTTCTACATATCATGAAGTATCAAATCTAAAAACTCCACAAATACTGATTGCATGATCAGTATTGCCCTCCGCAAACAGGCTTTTTATATGTCCTCAGGAATGCAAAATAAATATTACCTAGCCTGCTTTATAAAAAAACTTTAATTAGAGGAGGCACTTTGCTGGATCTGCTCCTCACAAATCTGGAAAAAAAAAAAGGACCTGTGAAATCTGATGGCAAACTTGGCTGCAGCGACCATGACACAACGGAATTTAAGACAACGGATCCTGAGAGAAGTTAGTAAAATGAATAGCAAATTACAACCCTGGACATCAGAACTGACTCCTGACTGAAGTCAAATGCAAAAAGGGAGTACACGGAAAGTGAAAGCAGGGATGAATGACCTGGGAGAAATACAGAGACATTGCCCTAACATGCAAAAATGGAATTAGGGAGGCCCAAAGGTCGGGTGCAGATGAAGTTAGCAAGGGATGTGATGGGCAAGAAGGGTTTCTGTAATTACCTTGGCAGCAAAAGGAAGACTATGGAAAATTTTTGTCCATGCTCAATAAAGCTTTCTTTGGCTCAGCCTTTTTTCTTTTTTTTTTTTTAGCATGGTCTGCTTTCAGGCCTCGCAGGTCCCTGTGCCTCGTGGCAGGATCTGTGGGGTATCACTCACAATAGAGGAAGACATACTTAGGCTGCAGTTAGGCGAATCAGGCATACATGAGTCCTTGGGACCAAAAAGGGTATGTTCAAGGAGCAATGGTTAAGGGAGCTCAACAATGTCATTGAAAGGCCACTCTATCTTTAACAGATCATGATAATTGCAGGAGGTTTCTGAAGACTGGAAAAGTCAATTTCCATGTCCCTCCTCAAGAAGGAAGATGTAGGTCATCAAGAAGATCATGGAGCAAATTTGCCTAGAAGCCAAATGCTGGATCACTAAAGACAGTGAGGATAATCAAAAACTGCAACAGGCTGCCAAGTGAGGAACTTCCACAAGTGATGATATTTAAAAACTAACTGGGTATGACCCTCAACGGCCTAATCTAACCTTGGACTTGACCCTGCTTTGAGCAGGGGGAGTTAAATCAGACTCTAGAAGCTCTCTTCCAAATTAAATTATATTCCAGGATTGTAACGGCCACAGTAAAAATAAACAGCTTTGTCTGTGCTTGTCCAGCCACATCTGTCTAAAATAACATAGAACAAACACTACTAAAAAAAAACAAACTGAAAATTCAGAACACCCTTCACTTCATTTTTATTTTGTTGGACAAAATTCTAGTTTATTCAGAACATAATCTTTTCAATTCTGCATAATTCAACAGTTGTTTTGCCCATTCTTTGAATTTTGGTCTTTGACTGCAGACCACAGAGAAGTAGAAAATCAAATGTAAAGTTGTCTGAAGGTTTATTAGAAAATCTAAATAAGATTTTGGCTATTATTTCATGGTCAATCTTCTTATTAAGGTATTTTTCCAGCTCCAGAAGGATTTAGATATACTGTAGAATTGAAATGACAAATGTGTAATTAAATTTACTACTGAAAAGTGGGCATACAAATACGAACAGCTGTCTTAAGAATAGTGGGGAAAACGAACACAACTAATAAAAAAAACCTTACAGTTTCCTCTGTCTCCTTCTTTACAAACTATGCAGTTTACCAAAATATTCAAAATAGGCAAAAAATACACCGGTTTAAAATGTATATTTTATATCATCCGTATTAAACAGGGTAAATGATACCAATTGTGGAGTATTTCTATGTATCTAATAAGTATTTTTTCTGTCAGTTTAAGAATGTTAGATTCAGACATTGAATTTTTTTTTTTTTTTACCTCATCTGTGTTGAAAAATGTGAAAAGCAAAAATAGGCCAAGTAACTGTCAAGCAGGAACATCAAAATTCTCATTATTTCTGAAAAAGTCTTTTTATTTCATTTCAGTAATGTATAGGGATGTAAAATTGGACACAAATTAGAAGGCCGTAGGTTACTATCCCTCCAGGTTTTTTTTTTTGGATTGGAGGCACCTTAAGGCAAATCTTGCAGCTCTGGAACACTGTAAATGCAGATGGACAGAAGGACTGAAGTTTAATATTATTCCCTCTGTACTTGATATACCTATAAAGGAAAGATCTTGGCGATTTAGATAAAAATGGCATCAGACCACAACTACCAGGGGTGCATAAAGTGCCAGATACATAATACATTTAACAGTGGCAAAAAGCCTGGAACACAGGAGTTGTGTCAGTTGCCAAGTCAGTGGGTAGAAATTACTGAGGACTTAGCTGGCATCTGGGAACCTGAGTATATGAAGGCAAGGGAAGAACAGTAAAAATGGCAGCTCTTAGGAGAGTAGAAACAGTCTTAAGAACAAAAAATGCTGAAAGAAGAGGAGAAAGATTTCTGCGTTTATTACAGCTACTAATCTGAAACCAAGCAGATGTGTGCTGCAAACTGCCTAGATCAATCTAACTGTTACTGCTTGTTAAGTGGAGTTATTTTCTCATTTATTACAATTATTGGGGCAATTTAAATATTTTAATGAAGGTTTCTGCCTGGTTTTACTTTTTAGTATTTGAACAATAGCTTTGGCTTTGCAGTCTTGCATATTGCACCTTTTTAATTATTATTATGGGAGTTGGAATATAGAATATCCAACTTTTCTGTAAAACAGAAAAAGAATAGTCTCTGTGCCCATCTTCACTTAGGGCAGAAGGAACTTTGTAAGGTCCAAGTTGCCAAGATGACCTTATGGTATTCCTCCACACCAGAAAGTTAATTTGTGAGTTCAGAAATACATTGGCAGTTTTTTGGTTTTCCTGCTGGGGAACCATAGTCCTGCTCTGAATTTAGTTCCTCGGCAGAGAAACCAGGGCACAAGCAGGAAATAGGGCACCCTTAGTTTGCAGCCTTATATAGAGTTCAAATGCAAAAAGACTTGCTAACCTGGAAACTCAGAAGTATTCTCTGTATTTTAATCTAAACTCTAGGATTGGATTTTTATTTGCATGCACTAAATCAAAGGCTACAGCCAAAACCAAAATCTCAATGAAGAATAACTATTTTAAGCTCTAATTACAGTCCAAAACCAAGCATAGTTTCCTTCTATACTGGCTGCTTTAATACCAGATAATCTTACAGAATTTTAGAAATTACATCATTATAATTTTTGTATTAGTAATTATCATTAAAAGTAATTAAGATATTTTTCAGTTCATAAAAAGTTCTTCCCATAACTGTTAATGGGAAGTCAGTGTTCAGTATTATTCTACTACAGGTGTCTGAGAGGCTCTGTATGACAGGCTTATCAGAGTATCATGATCTTAAGCTAAAAATGACACTGTGTTCAGTGTAGCTGTACAGCATCTCATTTCAGAAATTTCCATTCTCCTCACATATGAACAGCATCACAGCAGGGAGAAATGTTTGGCACACTCATGATAAAAAGTTTTCTAGCTGAGTGCTACTTGAACTTTTGAAATCTGAACAAAAAACCCCCCACCTTCGAAGGCCCAACCTTCAAATATCACATTCTGCAGCTATTTACATTTGTGGTGTTTAAAGCAAGAGGGAAGCAGGCATAAGGTGCCGCAGAAAACACCTGGGGTTCTAAGAAATAAGCACATCCAAAACGTTTACTGTTGCACTTTCAATATCATACGCTTATGTCCTACCTATGTGCAGGTATCTTGCGATTCCCAGCAATCAGGATAACGTCACAGAGCTGCTGTTGCTTCAGGTAGCTCTCCATCTTTCTGAAGGTTTGCTCCGCGTGGTGAACAGCCTGATAGAATTCCTCGGAGCTACATGAATCCATGTCGCAGTGGGGTGGCAAGGGGTGGCTGGCTGCTGACAGTCTGTAAACCACAAGAGAAACTCCGTGTTGATAAGATGTGACCAGTTGTCTAGACTTCATCACAGGCTTCTAGAATCTGATATAAGTAATCAGTGCATCCTTCCCATCACTAGAAGTACAAGATGGAAAAATCTTACGGCACTGGGAGGGACAACTGAAGTTGTCTTTTAACACTGAAATGATTTTTTTTCGGCACAGACATGGAAGTAATCCATTTCTTTCTTCTTTGATACAGTTATTAAAAATATAAATATGAACCACAAATAGAAAATCAGTATATTCATGTTAAGGTTAATAGTATAGCTATGTCTTCATTATTAAACTATGATTGGGCTCTTTAATTTTTTTAGCATTTTAGAGCAAAATTATTTTACAGAATTAAACAAACTATTTAATTTTCTTAAATATTAATATGAACACACAAAATAAATAAATAATGAAGAAAGCAATCCTATCTTCCCACTGATTCTAAGACTGCCTACTCTAGTTCACTTCTTCAAATTCACATTCATTTTACACCACCTGGGAAAGAAAAATAAAACTCTAATTGACTTAATTTGTAATGAATTGGGAATATTTCCACAATGATAAACTGCATACCTACTTTTTAACCAAAAGGCTCATTAATACAAAGTTAATTTAGCCTACAAAGATAATGATGTCTACAATTCAAAAAATCAGAAAAAAATATAGAAACAGGAGAAAAATGGAAATATTTTTTCAATATATATAGCCATAAATTCTTAGTTCAGTTTTACTCAGTTCAGTATTTCTGGTTCAGACTTTCACTGAAAATAAGAAAACGTGTCAGCAAGTACCAGCCCTTGAGGAAACTAATGCTAGTGGTTCCAAATAATTCACAACACAGATGACAACCTCTTCTTTTACAAATATGTAATGACATTGTTTCAAATGAAAGTCATAAGATTTTATATATTTTGTGCTGCTGAAAATGAAGGATTTCATAGATGAAGCTGATTATGTTTTTTACTTCAACTAGATATATACAAAACAGCTTACATAATCAAAAGAAGAACATCAGAGGACATATTTTAGTCCAGCATATCAAATGATATTATCAATTAATTCAAACCAATCACATTTTATACATACTCTATTGCAAGATAAATATTAAGAAGCATGTAATTTTGATAATTTACAGTAATAATACAACAGTTTGATTATATAAGGTTTGAATTCAGTAGGTACTATATTCGAAGAATGATATTAATAGACCTATAAGATAACACAATTTGCACTCCTGTTGCTGGAAAAAAATGAAAAGTGCATAAAGATAATAATAGAAAAAATCAGCTATTAAAATGAAATACTGTTATCTTAAAAAAAGAAAAAAAAAACTTTAGTATTTTTATTGTCTCTTGGTAGACCATAATATATAGTTCAGAAAAATAGTATTTCCTTTAGACATATACTAGTGATTTACCTTTGAATCAGTTTTTTGTCAAAAAATGTTTCATATACTCTCCTACAGTCATTGTACAAGGGTCCACAGGGGAAAGGAGGAAAGGCTGGTCCATCTTTCTGTCACAGTAATTGCTAGGCTTCACAGCATTCCTTTAAAGTAGCTGGAAGCCTGTATAATTGAAGGTGGCCTGCAGATAATTTTACAGAGAACCAACTCAGTTATCTTTGTATCTCACCCCGGCATCTGTTCTGTGCCATATACAGGTATTAATTTACTAGAATGAGTTACCTTTTAAAATTATTACCCACAGTAACTTCACTTGCATAGCATTAAACTGGATCCTGAGAAATCATCAGCTGGTTTAAATTAATCAATATTGCCATTTATATGCTGGTCAGGTTACAATATGTGTGAGCCTGTCTACAGGAAACTGAACTGGCAAAACTTTATTAACCATAATTCCTCAACAGAAACAGTTATGAATTGATGATTTAGAAAGGAACATCTCCTTAATTCTCTTATAGTCAATCTTGCTGTACAGTCAAGTAGTTTATGTTACACAGCTCTTGCAAACTCCTCCTTAAGGATAAAAGAACCATATTCATTCTATGTATGACATAATCTGCTTGTGTGTCCCTATCCAACCTGGACCGCCAACCATGTTGATCACAAATCTAAGTTTATTTTCCTGTCTTTGGATGATCAACAAATACTTTTACATAATACTGTAATGATGGAGCTAAGCTCATTAGTATGGGTAGTGAGTAGATATTTCAGCTTTTTTCTTTATTTCTTTTTTTCTCTCAGTTTGATTGTAGCCCTACGCAGATTTCTTGAGTTTTATTGCTGAAGAATTAGAATGACAAGTGATTTACAAAAAAATAAGTCAGTGCTTAATAAATGAGGTTGCTAGGGTTAAATAGACACATTTCTTCCCTTCCTCCAGGGAATTCAGAAGTGACAACAACAGCAATCTGAGAAACGAAAATAACAGGAATGAGCAGGTCTGAATGGGTTCATATTGTTTATATTGGTTCATATTGTTTGCTAATTCAAAACTTAGTCAGTTTACATTTGAACAGATAAGGTACTAATCCTGCCTCTTCTTGGCTATTCAAAACATGCTGCATTTTTCAGGTCCGAAAAAGAGAAGTACCCTGACTTAATTTATGCTAGTCCTACGAAGTTAGATTGGGCTGAAATGAGCTTAGTCTATTTTGTTCTTGAATGACTAGGCAGTGTTTACCACACATTTTGCCCTCTTTCCTGCTTGCCATTTATAAGCAATGCTTTCCACCCTCAAACTCATCAGTATATCTGTCACTTAGCAAGCCATTAAATGACTACTCAAATGCAAGCCCTGAAGACCCAGCACATTTTAAATTATAATCCTGAAAACTGACAAGTAACAAGCTTAGTAGAAGACAGTAAGTTAATCTTTTATTTATTTTCTAAGAAAGCCCAGATAAAAAGTCTGCTACTTATCCTATTCAGGAGCTACCTCGTTTTCATTACAAATGTTCTGTCTGCATAATGGATGCTTTAAATTCAGTCAGCATCTTGTTAAAATAGGAATTAGTTGAAAGAGCTTCAGCCAGCAAATACCAGTTATTTTCTACCAGTTCATGAAAGGCATGTATAGGTACTTATGACCGATTAGCAAAACGAAGATAATACTTTCTGCTTGCATATATTGTTTTTCTTTAGGTGCAGGCAATCTGAACCACATATGCAGTGAGATGCTTGTTGAGTGTGTTTTGCAGGAACTCCAACACAAATTCACCTGAAGATTCCCTGAGTCTTTCAAAACCCTTTTTAGCACTTGTGTACCTCAAAATCCTGTAATCAGTGAACAGGACAGACTCCAGACGGGCTTTTTCCATAATCTTTCTCAGTTGACAAGTGCAAAACCTGAATTTACTGTGGGAATTTCAAATATTCAGGGATTGTTCAGCCTAGAACACTTTTTATCTTTAAACGACTTAGTTAATAGTACAGAAATAAGGAAACCAAACCTTTCATAAGATTACAACAATGATACTGAAGGGTGATACTCCAGGATGAGAAAACTAAAAGGCTCACAAAAATTATCAACATTGCAAATAACCAATAATCTCAAATGTTTCTTTATGAAATGGCAAACCAGCGTGCATATCGCATTTAAAAAAAAAAGGGGGAAAAAAACCCACCCCAGCAACTTTGTACAGACTAATTTTCAGTGTTAAGAACACAATGCTGTCCTCAAAAGAGAAATGTTTTAAGAAGAGCCCAAAAGTGTTGATGAGAAAATTCAGCTTTTGAGCCTTTATGGATCTTAAAACAGTGTAAATAGAAATAAAAGCTTAACTCTGAGGATCTAAAACATCTGACTCCACAGTGCTCCTCTTTTCCTAGAAAAAGCGCTTTGATTTGAACAAGGGTGTTATTCTCTAATCACCTTTTACCTTCTCCTAACTTATTTGAAAAAACAGGTAAAACAGCAGTAAAATCCCAGTGAAGTTGGGTGTACGGATTCTTCCCTCAATTTAACAGCCCTTTAGGTAAGTACTTACGGTAGCCCACTGTAAGTAAGAAGGAGAAGGCACTCCGGCCAAAGGTGTCCTAGGGACACCTTTAAGACCTTTGGCCTTTTGTCCAAGATTAGATTTATTCAGGTATGTATTGGGTTTGTGCGGTAAGACAAACACAGATTAATCCTCAGAAGATATTTTGGGTAGACCAGTTAGTATCCTACAATTATGTAGATACCTAATCTGCTGTCTCCTGTACCTTGTACAGTTGTTCACTCCTATAAACAGTAAGACCATACTACTCAGACTTGATTTTTGCTCACTGACTTTACACATAAATAAGCTACAACATAAAAAATAGAGAAATTAAAACTCTTAGCTTACAGTAATGCTGTTGGGAGTTAAAGAGAAAATGCTAGGAAAAAAGGGACCTCACATACAGGTTTAGCTACCTGTATCTTTCTTCTCAGGAAATGGGAAAGTAAGTAGTAAAACTGCCACTCCTGAGCTGCGAAGGTTTGAAAACAGCAATAGCAAACATGAGTAGCTAAAACCATATCCTGAATAAGTTTCAAAAGGAAAAAAAAAAAAGGCACTCTGAAATAAGAGGTGAGGGAATTCATATGACTTGAAACCATACTGCATTTCTCTGAGTAAATAGAGGCTTAGATTTAGAAATGGTTTCCATTCTCGAAATGATAGTCATAGAGGTGCAGAACACAGCAGAATTGTATCACTGTATAAAGCAGAGTACGCTATAGAGTACTTCGGTAATTTATATACTCAATTGGAATATATTTCTCATACCTTCCACTGAAGCCCTGGTCTCAAATAAAGAACTCTAATCAGAAAATACCATGTAATTTCATTGTTACTGGAAGAGCAAATTCTGCTGTATTTAGCTTTTTTCCACTTTTCACTTATGAAAGATTGGTCATGCAAACTTATCCAAAACCAGTTCAATGTAATTTAGTGTATATTACTGGGTACATATCTAAAGTACATAGTCAAGAAACAAAATATGTTCAGTTCTTCAATTAAAAAAATATTGTTTTGCTATTTAAAACTTGCAAAAACTTGTAAGAAATACTCCATATGTAAGAGTGAAAAAAGTCTTCACACAATTTGTTCTCTAAAAATTGCTCATTGAATGCTTAGAAATCAACAACCTGTGGAATTGCACTTAACAAATTAAGATGGACTGTCAAAAGTCATGGCTCTCATTAGCGATCACTTGCAAAAATGCAAGAGAGAGAGTTTTAGAAAGACTTTAAACCATTTTTTACAGCAACAGCAGGGCTGAAGTTCTGTTTGTGATCAAAAGGTATGCTTTTCACGCTGCTACCAGCAATTATATCTGCAACTAAAGGCTCTACCCAGAGTTTCAGCAGGTTGTCATAAATTTCTTTTATAACAGACAAAGTTAGGCAGAAGTGCCAGATAAAAAAATAATCCGAATATCAAATAGGACTTTTTAGTTACATCAGTTCAGCTCAGAGATGCATTATTGCTGTCTCAGAGATTCGTTTTCTATGTAAAAAAATAAATATTTTTAAATGGAGTCCAGTGCAGTTTATAAACATGTTGTTCTCGTTCTACAGATAAATCTGCATAATGTATAATTTACAATGGTGTTTCTTCCTAAAGGTAATTTGGGGATCAAACTACTTGTAATGTATCTCACTCTTTGGACACCATAAGGCAAAATTCAGTCATTAGGACATCTGTGTGCCCAGCAAAAATATGCATGATTCCACTGTTGTTCTGTTTATCTGTGCATCTTAAGAATATTACCAGCTTCAATAAACAAAACATTAGTACCAGTTTATCATATGACTTCAGACAAATTGAGCAGCCCTTCAGAAACAGAAGAAGGACAGTAAGAAGGGACCACTAAACTGCTTCCATGGAGAAGCAATATTTTTCTTGTTTAGTAGCTAATAGAAAAAAAAAGAAATAGGGTTAGAGAAGGAAGAGTTTGTTCACACCATGATTTTTCCAGGTTACTAATAAAACATACAAAGCAAGACTTTTGTTTTGGTTCAGTTCAAAATACTCTCAGTTGGAATTTTTCTTATCTATCACCCTTCACCAGTTAATTATCTAACCTAATCTACAAGCATAGACCTCTCTATTGTCAGTGGTGAGAAACCAACATACATATAGATTCCATAGCCACCTGAAATACTTGTTATCCTGAAATACTGAATAACTAAAAAAGGTATTCAGTCCTTTTTTAAATTTCTTATTTTTGCTTTTTTTTTTTTTTTGTAAAAATAAAAGGTTAAGGAAAACTAATCCAATTAATGAACAATTATTGAAAGATCTCATGACTTTGCAAGAAACTACTTAATGAATTCAGTTAAATTAATGACAAATGCTTTATCTTCCCTTCAGTCTTCCTCCATTTTTCAAGAATTTATTACTGTTGTTAATGACATGAGTTTGTCCTATGTCCTATGCCCCTAGAACCACTTAACCTGTTGGGGAGTGTGTTTGTTTCTTTTTTAAGTATTCTGTTCAATTGATCCTTTCTCTCTTCCCACTTTCTCACCTTTTATCCTCTACAGTCTTCTAAACAATTACTTCAGACTTTTCCTATTTCTTCTTTCTCCACAGTCATTTAGGTCCAGTCTTAAAAATTACCTAAGTTTTTGCTTACCCCTCACTAGTACTTCCAGTACCCGCCTACCAATATTGTGCCCTACCTTCTGTCAATTTTGCTTTCAGCTTCTCTCTCCAATACTTACAGCGTCCAGCAATTTAGATGTTCTTCCACAGATGAACAACTAAACAGGCTCAGCAGTCCAACACAGCCCTGACTGATAGTAAAAAAATGGAATTTCCAAATAAAGACTGAGATTGAGCAGCCACAAATATCAATAGACGAATATTAAACTTTGGAAAAAATATTAAAATACCATAAAATATTATTTGCAGAAAATCTAAGTATTTGTAATTTTTTTTTTTTATTAAGCCGGGGGGGTGGGATGGTGGGGTTTTTTCCCACTATAGACAGAAAAATGCAGCATTGTAATGCTCTTGTTTGACAAGGTTAGAATGTTTCATTTTGTTATCATTGTTTTACATTATACCTATAAACTGTCTTAAAAGGCATACCAAAATATTTATCTCTTAAGGAAAGCTTTGTTTCAATTATATCCACTTATGAAAAACTTTATATATTACATTTTTGTGAAGATTTTATACATGGAGGTATTCTGATACAGAAGTTCCCCATTGAAAAATGACAGGTCTGCGCTACTAATGGGGACATTTACTTTCCAGTATATCTATTCTGAGAGGTAAAATGAAAGGTAGCCCAGACAGAAATGGTGTCATTACTGACAGAATACCCATTTTATATAACCTTTCCAGTCAAAAAACTTGTTAGCAACTGTTTTGCTCAAGTTACGTAAAATTCCCAAGCAAGCATGCTTTTAGTAAAAAGCAGGTTTGCAGAACTGACTTCACTTAGTTTTGCATATGATAATTTATTCACTTTGGGCTTCTAAGTTTTGTTTTGTTTTGTTTTTAATTTAAGAATGTCAGATCTCATTTTAACAGTTCTTGAGACACTTGATGTATAAGGAGATGACTAGTTCACGTATTCTTTTGGATTTTAATAATTGACAGATGGTAATTTAAAAGTTATCTTTCTTCAAATCCTCTCTGTCAGCAAATAAGAACTGCATGTTTATTTTAACAATTGTAATTATAATTTTATAATTATTGTAAGTATTAATTATACGCATTTGTAAGTGACCTTGATATAAAACCACTTTCAGTAATGTCCACATATATACATAATGTCCATCAGAAGGTTACCTATTTTGCTTCAAATGACATGCCATTCAGAAAAAAAAATAGAAAAAAGAGACAACATAGTAATAAAACTATTGAAAGAAAACAGTTGTGCCATTACAATGAAAATTTATCAGATAATCTATGTGAAAATGTCAAATCACTCAGGTAAGTGCAGACTGGAAAGTCTGATTCCTCGGTCCACTGCAAGAGAGCTGACTGCAACAGGGGAAGAGTAAAGAAAGGTCTAGTGGCCTGAGAGCTTTTGCAATGGCGAAAGGCAGAAAGAGACCACGCACCCTGCACCATACAACCGTAAAACATTTTGTACTGTTTCTATTTTCCCTAGTGAATCCAAAATCTCCAAATCATGACTAACAAATAATAGATAACAGAAAATATTTCTTTTTTTTTCCTCCTGACAACCAAGGCGCCTCGCAGGATCTAAGACATCAAGTATTTTGTCTGTGTTCTGCACAACCTCCATCAATCAAAGCAAGATGCTACTTTTTTTTTTTTAAATCTACTTTATTCATTTTCATGGATTAAAAAAAAAAAAGCATGCATTTCTTTTCCAAACCTATACATTGCTTTTTAAGGTGTCTGCGAAACATAACTAAGACCTCTTACTGTTTCTTCTCATCACGTCAAAATATAACAATTTATTGCAGTGTATCACAGTGGAAAATTCTTTCATACCTAAAATCAGTCTCATTATCCTTTCTGAAACTCATTTCAACATACAGATGAACCTTTTATAAACCCCATTTCAAGTTCCCATCAATTCCTCAAATCCAGAGCAAACTTTTGAAGGTGATCTGACTTTTTAAGGTTCATCGCCCCAGCCACACCAGGTGCCTGACAGCTATAGTACTAATTGTACTGCTACAAACCATTGTCACGAGTTAACAGCCTTCATACTTCCTTGACGAATTACACTTTTTTTTCCATATCTTTGACCTATTCTGCCTCGAAACAGCCCTGCTATGCAACAACAGAGAAAAGATGCTGGACTGCTCTCTCCCACCCACAGCTAATAGTGCATCCACTGTTTTTTCAGCTTTGCGTGTCCACACAGAGTGTTCTTGGAAAGCCGATGGTTAACTTAAATGAACATCCAGTTCTCCTAGCTACACATAGAAATATTTTAATGACTTGGAAGTCATTAAAATATGACTTTTTTTTTTTTTTTTTTTATCTTGGAGGATACAGGAAACAGAGAGCTTACAAGCATAGAGCCCCGCAAGCAGATACTAGGTGCATATAAATCTACACAATCAGCCTCCTGAAAGGAGGCAAGTCATTCTTCCTGAAAACAGAAACCAGGAAAGATGTCACAGGAGACCTCAATTTTTAAATACATATGCTATTGGAGAACAACCAAGAAGCACAACCACCTTTCCTTAAGTTACTGTCAGTAGTTCTCTATTTCTAGCTCAAGACTCACGGGAGCCTCCTTCATTAAAGTACAGCCCAGCTGCTCTGCTTTCCTCCCCTCTCTTTCCTTTTACTATTGGAGAAGTAGACAAAATGCCTACCGTAAGGAATCAGCTTAGCCTCAGACGAGGAGTAAGGCTACTACTTCTTCAGATAGGCGCTCTTTCCTCCTCCCTCCCTGACCCCACCAAAATCATTGCTCTCATTCACCAGGCATTTTCAGTTAATGACGTTTTTGACTGCTAGAATGAATAATAAATAAATAAATAAATAAATCTGTGCCACTGCACAAATTAAATCCTTTATATTTGTGAGATTACTTGCTTTCTGTTATTAAAAAAATAAATAAATTTTAAAGAATAGTTGATTTATGGTCTTCCAAGCCTCTTATGGCAGACAAATACATAAAACAGGAAACCCTAACATAGGAGTCAAGCATTTATAATGCATTCACAGTATATTCATGCTTTAACTACCCAAATGGTAATGCAATAGGGAAACACCCTCTTCATTATGAAGAGAGATTGTCATCATAAAACTTGATTTATACTTATATTTTAAGGTTAAATATTTTCTAGCATATATGATTCCACATTTCTACCAACCAAAAGTTGAATGAAAAAGATTATTGACTCAGAAATTCAAAATTGCAGTTTTAACCTAAGCTCTACTTCCCTGCAAAAGATGAAGTCCTCCCATTTCTAAAATGTAACACCAGAATTATATCCTTTCTGCATTGTTCGTGACATACATGCAATTTTCTGTAGTTTATTTTTATTCTTTTGTTTCATTATAATAATTTACATGAATTCCTTTCAAATAGATTCTCCACTTCCTTTGATCCTATCCATTAATGAATGTACGCAAATAACAAAAGTTCATGAGGCAGCTGTTTGTGGCAGACAAAGCCACCAGTGAGGTTTAAGTTGTATGAGAAAGAACTTTGTGTCTGCTGTGGCATTTACAGTGGAAGTTGTTAGCTGGGAAGTCTGGGACAAAGGGTAAAGACTGTTGTAAAGGAGGCTAATGTTACTGTCCTGAGTAGTTAAATGTGACAGGTTGGAGATGTATTTTCCTGTCTTCTTGCAGATATGAAGTGCTCATGACGACTACTCATTCCTCTGGCCGAGAAGTAGCAATAAGCAGACAGGTGCAGGAAGAAAACCAAAAAGTAGATGCCATAGCGGAAATAAGAGAGAGGTGATTCCTTTTCCTTTCTTAACAGCTCAAGAAATTTATGACATTGTATTGTCTACCACCGTGCACTATCACCTGAGCAGCACTAGCAAAGACACAGACTCCAGGGGACATCTCACAAAGCACAGACTGTCACAGTTTCCTTGATGTCAAGTTGTTATGATGGTTTATTCTGGATGATGATCTGCACTGAGCCTTTTTGAATTACTTAAGTAGTCAAACATAATATACCAGAATAATTCTCCTATATCATTAAAATAATTCCCTTATCCCCCAATGCCACCTTTTACCAGGTGGCAAATGCCAAACGTGTTGGCACTTTATAACTCAGCTATAAAAAAATGGACTCAGTTTGAGCCTGAAGATAAGTGTGAATGGATATTCTTGTGCACAGTCTGTCTTAGTACCTTTTGTAGAGGGGAAAGAAATGTGAGCAGCTGGAAAGACTACCCTTCCAAGTCTACAGAAAGACTCAGGTCATATGCCTGGTACCAGATGTGCCTCTCACAAATAAAAATAAGATTCTGGTGAGGCTAGTTACAATTGAAAGGGTTTTTTTGTTGTTGTTTTTTTTTTTTTTTAGGAATTGATATTTTGATGGATGGTGAAAACTTTCACAGAGAAAAAACAGCAGTATTAAAATTAATGTGGGTGGGTTAACTTTGGTTCATTTAATAAATGAGAATTTCTGCTGAGCATTTCAGAATAATTCTTAAAACATAATCTTTATTCACTGATTCTATTTTTTTTATTTTATTATTCATATTTACTTAGTCATAGGTAAGATTCAGAGTTTCACTAAGTGTGACTTTAAGTCAAGTAAGTGAATAGAGAGAATACAAAAGAATACCAAGGTGAAAGGCTAGAAATTAAAAGACACTAACTGTCTTTGATAACAGGGCCTTAACAGTATTTACTGGACATACAAAATAACATTCACTGACAGTTTTATTATTTCAAATTATAAAAATATTACGATAAATGCAACTATATCATGTTGACTTGCTTTTCTCATTTTTATCATAAAATAAAAAATATTAAATAGTTTACTTCTCTATACTATACAGATACATGATAAAAACATAAAACAGTAGAATTTTGAACTCACTTTAACTTAGACAGAGCAATTAAAGAGGATGGTTTCAGACTTAAGTATAACAAGGAGCTGACATCAGCTAGTATTTTAATTCAGAAGTGATGCACATAAAATAACTTGTGGTTTTATCACCGCCCATCATTTGTGCACATACTGCCAAACAAAATGAGAATTTTACATATATAGGCACTGAAGACTGTACATTCAGAAATTGCTGAAGCAAACAGACAGAAGACTCCTCTAATATACTATGGAAGGGAATCTCCCATATCTTTCAAGGGGCTCTGCCTGTAAATCTGTTAGCTGCTGCTATCAGTGGTGTGCAATTCTCCCACTTCATAAACTTCCTAAAACCAATGCCAGTGCCACTGACATCGCAGCACTCTTCTATGTTAGTCCCACAACTACTCCAGGAATAGTGCAGCTTCAGATTATAGAAGAGCAGCACTGGATTTACCAGTGGAATGGCCAAGAGAGAGAAGAAGTGAAAAAAGAGAAGAGAGAAGAGAGGAGGAGAGGAGAGGAGAGGAGAGGAGAGGAGAGGAGAGGTGCACGGCACGCTCCATATTACATGACAGGAGAAAGGTTTCACCATCCCAGTCCCAGCCAATGCCTTTACAGCTGCTTTTGCTTCCTTCCTTACAACAGTGCTGTATTTTCTGAATGAATGGCTTGCATTATGCCCAAGAGAGATGCTAGTGTCATGTGTTAACTATCTTGTCATGACAAATGTCCATATCTATATGGATAAACTAAGTAAATTAGCTGACACAGTTACTCATTCAGAGTGTGCACAAATATATACAAGCATGCAGATCTCTCTTTTATTAAGAGACATTTTCTTCCAGCATTTAATTTATGATATAGTTGCTTTATGTAAACAGGAATCATATATTTGAATGATGGTAACAGTTACAAAAAAGGACACACAAGGATTTTATTACTATTGCATTTAGTGTATATTTCAATAAAATTTCAGTGTGTTACTGTATTATGTGCTAATATTCCACAGCATAGGTAGCATGTCGGAGTTTAAAACACCCTACGACTGCAATGGAAATCGTGTCAAAGACCATTGGAAGCTGAATCTTTAAAAATCCCAGCTTAAAATTCTGGCTCAGTTAAGTACTGCACTTGGTGAGGTGGGAGATCACAATATGCATGCATGCACGCACACCCGCCCCACACACACCCCCATTCAGTAAGCTGTATGAATGATGCTTCAACCCATGTCCTGTTGCAAGACAAGCTTTTAGGGAGCTTGCACAGCATACAATGCAAGCAGCATACAATCTCTTCCTGCTATTTGCTACAGACCTATCGAGTGCCACATATCTTTCGGTCATGCTCAGGAATTTCATGGTCCTGACATGCTTGCCTGCATCTGCAAACCAGTGGGAAAGATACATCTGAAACAAAGGAATAAATCATAGATCATTTTGCCACGTTGTTCTGAAGTGTCAATACATTTTTTGCTAATCTCAAAAACAGCAATTAAGATTGACAATTTGGTGAATCTTGTCTAAGATGCATTTGATGGATTCAGCTTGTACACTACAGGATCACTACAACCCTGGGAACTTAACTGGCAAGCAGTTAAGGACTACATATCCATAACAGCTACCACTCATTAACCCTGCACATACCCAAGCTATGTTCTTCATAGTATGCTCAATATGAAAAAGGTCTAATGAATTTTTTGTACACATGCATGGTAGCACAAAAACCTAGCCATTAATATTATTTTGGTCTACCACAGTATTTGTAAAATTAGTATCTATAGAAGCTGAAATCAGGCAATAAGAGTGATATGCTAGACCGCTGAATTAAAAAGGTAGGTACACACACAGCTAAGTTAAATACTGCCCTTAATTTGCAAACTTGTAGGTATGGAATCTCCAGCCAAAGCCACAATATTGTGTACAGTTACAGAGAGCTACAGGGCAGCCTGTGGCATAATTAGTGCTTACCTTATAGAACAGAAAAAACATGGTTTTCCACGTTTCTGTTTATGATTTAAAGATTTTTTACATATTTTATCCGAAGTGTGAGACAAACTTAAAAGCAAAACCTAGAATTCAGATTTTTTTTTCTGTTAAAGGAAAGTTACTTCTTTGTACCCCTCTGCCTTTGGCTTAATTGTTCTTGAAAGATAGAATCATAGAATCATGGAATCATTAAGGTTGGAAAAGACCTCCAAGATCATTGAGTCCAACCGTCAACCCAACACCACCATGCCCACTAAACCATGTCCCTAAGCGCCTCATCTACACGTCTTTTAAATACTTCCAGGGATGGTGACTCAACCACTTCCATGGGCAGCCTCTTCCAATGTTTAACCACTCTTTCAGTAAAGAAATTTTTCCTCACATCCAATCTAAACCTCCCCTGGCACAACTTGAGGCCATTTCCTCTCGTCCTATCGCTAGTTACTTGGGAGAAGAGACCGACACCCACCTCACTACAACCTCCTTTCAGGTAGTTGTAGAGAGTACAAATATACAAGATGAAGTAGCTGAGACACTTTCACTCGCTTCTCCACGGACTAGTCTGCAGCCCCCAAAGTAGGTAAGACGTTCCCCTCCACAGGCAGAGGAGGAATCAAGTCCAGAGTGTTGTAAATAGTTGTAAGATAAAATGCTGGACTAATCAAGTGTGCGTCAAACATACAAGGCCAAAGCTAACGAGTATATCGCATACAAGGCCACAGCTAACGAGCACATCCTGAGAGACAGATAAGTACTAGCAGAAACTGGACAAGGACAACCAGAACTGTGGCAAATGGCAGTGATGAGCCAATTTGTGACCATATAAGCAGAAAGGCCCAAAGGTTCAAGAAAAGTTCACCTCCTGCCAAGACCACAAGAGACCTCCAGAGACTACCTAAGACACCTGAAGATGCTCCTAAGGACTCGTAACGCATGCGTGGAGGACTATGCAAATATTATAATTAGTTCCTAGAGATATAATGAATATGCATAATTTTTCCAAGAAATTATTATGAATATGTATATTGCAGAACCATATAAGGGACAGTTGATGCAACATACAGTGTGCATGCTAGCAGGAGAGATCCCCCATGCACCCGGCCGAATAAAGTAATGCCTGCTCTTTAATACACCCAGTGTTAAGGAGTTTTATTCCCGATTTTCCGTGACAAGAGCACGAGTGCTCTGACCACAGAGCTAACTGCAAAAAGCACAGAGAAGCCAGACCTTTGTAATCAGGCATTTTGTACAGGGCACATGTAGAAGTATTACAACAGACATGAATGTTTAACTTCTTTAAAGAGATACAGGGATGAGACACTCTTGCCTGTGACTCCCACGCAGATGAAGGTACTTTCAGGAATACATATTTAAAGAAAGGAAGATTTAAAGAAAGGCATTTCTTTTCCTCACCTGCCCTGCATTGGCTAGTTTATGAGGCCTCTCACTCAGTATGATGGCTTTTATGGATCTCCATTTTGCGGTACTTAGTCTTTTGCATTAAACATTTAAGGCACCTAGGTATCTTTTTTTAATTGTCGATACCAATATTTAGGCATTCCAGTATTTAACACTGCAGCAACAAAGTCTCCTTTGGAAGCTGAGCTCCAGGGATGACAAAAGGAATTTCTAGATTTCTTAACTATGTTTGTATCTGCATTCAATTTAATGTAATACTGGTGTACGTGAAGAGGGGTCTTCGCTAGTATTTTGTAACAACACTGAGATTCCTGCTTATGCTTCTGATATTTTTCTTAGGCTATCATATCACAGCAATTTTTTTTGAGGCCATTCTCATTCTTTTCTTTCCCACTTTTTATTTAGATAGAAGACAAAAGAAGCAAACTGCAGGTCTTATACATAGAGATAAAAACTATTCACACCTTTTGCATATCTTTGATGACTGTGGACGTAAGAGAAATTGCACAAATTCTCTTACTGTCTCAGGTCAGCTTTAAAGAATGCCAGCAATGATTAGTTGGCTATATTTCACGTTTACTCCATATGGAATATTCACAAACTTGTAAAAATTAAAAGAAAAACCCTACTTCTATAACAAAATATGTAATCCCTTGATTTTAAGGTCTACAGAATTGTAACCATGCACTTCCAACTAGTTTCAGTGAACCTCACACCACTTCAAAATTAAGAATTAATTACTAGAATAAGATTTATTTTAACCAGGCTTGTTATAAACCAGGCTAAACTATACTGTCACTGTTTGCATCTCAAAAAGTGCCTGCCTACTCAAGTCTAAAGTCTACTTTATTTTTTTATTAAATGTGCTTGCTTTTCCCTTCTGAATGTGTGCCTTCAAATGCCGAGCTAATTTCAGTGCATATGGACTAATTTGCACAGTCTTACATTCCTTGATTATCTGAATCAAACTCAGTCTACACAGAATAGTGTAGCTGTGAATTATATTATTATTAAAATAATAGTTAAGACCTGTGATTTGGCAGATTTTTTTTTCTATTTATATATTTCTTTAACTTTGGGATAAAAATAAAATTCTAGTTAAACTATACTTGAAAAAACAAAAATCTGAAGTTCATATCAGTCATTAAAAAAAGGATTAAAAAGATTACATCTTCAAGAACGCCTGCAACCTTTATAAAGCTATCAAATAACATCAAGATATGATTACCAAAGCCAAATTCTAAATAATTTCTCAAAAATATTTAGATTATTCAAGAATCAATTACATAGTTTTATCACAGATTATTTATTCAACATAATTAACGTGATATCCATCAGAATCAATATCTGTGGAAACATACTTAAAAATGACCACTGATTGTACAATAAATTTTTAGTTACTTCTCTAGTTATACAACTTATTAAAAAAAAAATTGGAAAATGTGCAATATCTTATACAATTGTTAGTCATTAATGTTCTTCTCATCACAATACCACGTATTAAAATATATTACATTAATTATATTCTATTATAATAACATTATAAAATATAACAGTGCATTTGAATATTTTAACTTAGTAGTCTTTCTTGATCAATCTAATATTCATTGGAAAGGTGAAGATTAATATAAAAATAGAGAATAGAAATGTACGTCTAATCAAGATACCTTAAAAATATCTGTAACGCTGCCTACATCTGCACCACCAGATTAGAAAGAAAGAAAGATTTTCATCAATTTCTTTGCCATTCTTTGGATAAAATGCAAATACAACAGCAAACATCTGAGTGCATTAAAAAAAAAAATATGTATAAAGGCAACCTAAATAATCTTATAAATTAAAAAAATAATGTAAACGTTACCTGAATTAAATGGAAAATGACATTTTAAAGCCTATTTAGATGAAAGTAATCTTACCTAGATAAGTGAAGTTCTAGGAATATATTAGTGCTGTTACTTCACGTGAATCAGAAGGTATGGAAAACCTTGCCTACTGCAAAAAGCATGTCTTCTATGCCTCAGACTTTCTTGAGGAAGCTACTCCCAACTTCCTTTTGGGCTTAAACAGCCAAAAATCAGGAAGAATGCAAACAAGTATACAGTCTGTTAGATTCATATTTAGCTTTTTTTTTCTTTTTGCCTACATTAGTTTAAATGGAAGTTATGCATATATACTGGCTTCACCTGTGTTTTCTAGTACACCTTCAGAATTGTCAAAGTGGTGGTGAAAAACAGTTGTTCTACATACACGAGATACACAGAAGTACATAAAAATTGCTTTTTCAACAAATCAAACATGGTAATTATAGAACAGCAATACTGAGGCTCAACTAAGATTTTTCTTCAATCACTTTAAATCTAGTCAAACCACAGACATAATAGTACTATAAAACTGCATTAATTACAATGTGTGAGCAATAGTCATAATTTCATGCCTGGCCTCACCATGTTTCATACAGAGCCCAAATGAGTGTGTTAGTGTAGGGTATCTCTGAGAATCTTTTAACCTGTAAGGTCATTAGGACTGCTCACTTCTGGATTTAAATTTGAATAGCTCTAGGGTAATCTGATTTCAGCAAACCTGAAATGGTGGGTTTAGGTTATTGTTGGTGTGTAGCACAATTTTTACCACCAGAGTACTCCTCCATATCAGAAGTTGGGGGGGTGGGGGGGAGGAGAGGAAGAAGGAAATTATACGTAACAGGAATTCCTGCCATTAGTTTAAAAATTCTTTTAAAAAGGGAAAAAAATGAAAAGAAAAAAACACAACTCAAACTATAGGTAACTGCTCCAGTCTGAAATAGCTCTATCAGTGGTATAGATGCCTTTCTAGTCCTGTGCACTGCCTTGGTAGGTTCATTATTTATTTAATTCAACAGCTAATATTCATTAGCTATCGCAAGCATTATCTGCTGACATATATCTTTATTTGGTTGAGATTATTTTGCTGAAAAGCCATTTCCAGCCATGATTGAATGTTTCCATATTTTTGGCAGCTATAAGACAAAGAGGAGGCATTAATGTCATAATTACTAGCCTACCTCTAAGAATGCTATAAATGTGACAATTTTTCACTAGCGAAATTGCTGCCTGAGATGAGTAGTTTCCACAATGTGTAGTTACAGAGACCTTAATTGTGGAATTAATTTCATTTAGTTGTCACTTAAAAATCCAACTTGTATAAAAAGGTTTTATAACTGGAATACATCTAACTATCCTACACATGCTTCAGGGCAGAATGTAACAATCAGGCAATGTTATAACTTAGTCTCTTGGCCAAAGATGTCTGTAGGCTAAGAGAGTTTTATTGTCAGCTTTTTTCCTACACCTGAGCAACTTACATACACAAACAGCAGATAAATCAGTATCTATGAGCATGCCCCAGGTTTCATTAGGAGTGCTGTAAAACAAACACAAAGGTTTCCTCCAATCTGCTTATTCCAAAGTGACGATAAATTTTCTACCACTTTATGCCATGCAATGTTTTTTTTCAACAAGAAGCCATGTTAACAATAATTATGTGATTGTGATTTTCTTTCATGGTTTCTCAATAAAACACCGGCACTTTCTGTGAAAATTCAAGAATCTTTACCCCACATCAGTAAATTCCAAACTAGACCCTTTTTTTCTTAGTTGATGATCTTTAACTCCTCGCTAATGAAAGATTAAGGCAGCATACCTGTACTTTTTGATTTATGTTACAGTAGAGTATAATGTCTCTACTTCAAAATTATTTTGACAATCCTAATATTAATTATCATTGCAGTTTAGTAGCCAGAAACTAAAACAGAGCTACTAGGAAACAGGGCAATGAACTTGTATATGTTCTTTGTAGACTGTGTGTGACCATAATAAAGCAGTTATTAAAAAATGTTTGTTGGATAATCGCAATCGTTACTTAATATATATCATGAAATTAAGTACAGTTATGTATGAGACTGACTCTTATTAATGAACTACACCTGCTAATGATTTTGATTTCTGCCAAGCTTTGCTATGATGGAGTATTGAATTAAAAATGTTAATATGTGCATGCACGCTAATTTCTGGGTTTCTCAGCTGTTGTATTTGGACATCTGTCAGGTATGCATTATGCTATTGATGGGCCACAGATTTCCAATAAATCGTATTTCATTGACTGTTTTCCATTGTGCTTGACATAATCTTTTTTCTCACTGTCAAAAAGAGGGATTCATTTATTCTACAATGATATGAAATCTCTCAATCATAACATGTAATTGCAACAGATTGCAAAATACTACTCATTCCTCCGGGACAGACCTTTCCTAATTAAAACACCACCATTGACAAGACATCCACAGAGGTTACTTCAAGGTACATGTTATGCTGGGAAAAAGAAACAAACAAAAAACCTAGTCCAGTCTATGAGTCTGAGCTCCTTCCAAACTTGTGCTTATTCAAGCTTATTCTACTTGTGCTTGTCTGGAAGACTCTCATCCCTGAAACACCATCAGAATACCTAAACTCTAAAAAAGCCTGACTTACAATGGTTATGCCTGCCATTATATGTTGTCTCTGTATCAAATTTAATTTTCTTAAAATAACATTTCATTAGCACTTTCCTTACTTTTAAAATAGTATGGTGACCTTCCTTAAGTGATTATGTTATCTTTACCATTATGTGTTTAATGTAATGTAAATTTATTATTATGTCATGTATGTGTATAGCTATGCACAAGTACATAACTAAAAAAATTGCACGCACAATATCATTCTGTTTACAATAAAAAGGACTAAAAGGGTATTTGTTTGGGGTTTTTTATTTGTTCATTTGTTTCCCTGAGAATACCTTTTTTGACGATTTACAAAACATTTGAAATAGAAATTAAGAAAAATCAATGTAGTGTGTAATTTCACAAGCATTTCAGACTACAAAAATATTCAGGAAATCATTTAATCCACTAATGTACTTAGCAAGAACTCACCCTTGTACATGACAGAACTCTTAATTCTGTGGTAAACCTGCTGCAATGTTGCTGAAAAGCAGATTAAGTTTAAACTAAACAAGTGTAACTATTCCATGTTCTTATGTTACAAATCAGACATCACGAATTTACCTAGATACTTAAAAGCTTTCAATTAAGTGCATGTCAATTCTAATGCTGTGTTGTTACATTTAGGATACAACTGCACTACCTGAAAATACTTTGGTCCTAATAGTAAAACATGTTTTAAATTTTAGATTGAAAGAAGAAAATAATTCTTACCACATAGAATGCAAAAACAGAAAGCAAGTGGGCATATTTTTATTTGAAGGAAGGGGAAAACATAATTTTTTAACAGTAAGATTCATGTGGGATATTGCACAGGAGACTGGTGTATTATTTCATCACTTTAACTGTGAAACGAGAAATTACCAAGTTATAAACGAACAAATACTGTTAGGAGAAATCCCAATGCTTAAAAAGATTTGAATGAAAAATTCAGCTTTTAGAGCAACAAAATCCTGACAGTAATTAAAATCAGCAAAAGGTTATTTGCCCACAAGAGGCAGCTAATTAAAGATAAGATAATGGTAATCACATTCAAAACTCTTTGGAAGATCAGATTGCTGCTCACAAATTTGGAAAACTGTTTTGATTATGTTGTAATGCAGTCTTAGTAAACAGATAAACCTGAAATTCTGATGGAAAGCTGTCAATATACACTGAGTTTACTAAGAAGATTTCAAACCAATACACTACTGTACTTACGATATTTATTAAAAACTAGACAAAATATTAGTAAGTTTATTTTTAATATTGCTGCTAAAAGTGCTAATTATTAGTAAAACAAATAAGTTAGTAAAACAGCCTAAACCAGAAATACATAGTAAAATTTTTGATTAAAAAAACATGAAAATATGTCATACTTTTCTTAGAAGTATAGCATTCTCCTGGAGAAACTGGCTGCTCATGGCTTGGACGGGTGTACTCTTCGCTGGGTAAAAAACTGGCTGGACGGCCGGGCCCAGAGAGTTGTGGTGAATGGAGTTCAATCCAGTTGGCAGCCGGTCACAACTGGTGCTCCCCAGAGCTCAGTACTGGGGCCAGTTCTGTTTAATATCTTCGTCAATGATCTGGATGAGGGGATCAAATGCACCCTCGGTAGGTTTGCAGAAAACACCAAGTTGGGTGGGAGTGTTGATCTGCTTGAGGGTAGGAAGGCTCGGCAGAGGGACCTGGACAGGCTGGATCGATGGGCCGAGGCCAACTGGATGAGATTCAACAAGGCCAAGTGCCGGGTCCTGCATTTGGGTCACAACAACCCCATGCAGCGCTACAGGCTTCGGGAAGGGTGCCTGCGGAGGGGAGAGACGT
>NW_008824761.1:2365937-2397350 GCF_000699105.1 Pygoscelis adeliae | reverse complement strand
CCCCTGTACTCGGCACTGGTGAGGCCGCACCTCAAATACTGTGTTCAGTTTTGGGCTCCTCACTACAAGAAAGACATTGAGGTGCTGCAGTGTGCCCAAAGACGGGCAACGAAGCTGGTGACGGGTCTAGAGAACAAGTCTTATGAGGGGCGGCTGAGGGAACTGGGGTTGTTTAGCCTGGAGAAAAGGAAGCTCAGAGGCAACCTTATCGCTCTCTACAACTACCTGAAAGGAGGTTGTAGTGAGGTGGGTGTTGGTCTCTTCTCCCAAGTAACTGGCGATAGGAGGAGAGGAAATGGCCTCAAGTTGCGCCAGGGGAGGTTTAGATTGGATATTAGGAAAAATTTCTTTACTGAAAGAGTGGTTAAACATTGGAACAGGCTGCCCAGGGAAGTGGTTGAGTCACCATACCTGGAGGTATTTAAAAGACATGTAGACATGGTGCTTAGAGACATGGTTTAGTGGTGAATTTGGCAGTGTTAGGTTAACAGTTTGACTCGATGATCTTAAAGGCCTTTTCCAACCTAAATGATTCTATGATTCTATGAAAAGTGTAAGGGAATACAGGGTTCAATCAATGCTTTTAATGAAGCACCTTCTTAGATATCCTAAACCTCAATGCCAAAAACTGTCTTTTTATAAAATAATTTCACAGAATTTGATTCTATTTTCCTTCTTCTTCTATCTTAAATGTATTTTAAATATACTTAAACACATAAATACATGAAAAACATTAAGATGGCTCTTCTTTTAATCTAGGCTTGATTTTAACAATAGTAATAGTTTATTTTATATTGCCTAAATGGCTTGACCAAAAACTAGGAGCCTACTGTGACACTCACTTTATAAGCACTTCATGAGAAGATCTTTGCACCCGTTAACACCTGAAAGGCCTCAAGCTGCATGCCTGAATAACAGAGACAGAGATGTACTATTTTCTCCGCTGAGTCCATTCATTGAGAATTGTATCCTGCCAGCTCATGGATTTTAGGAGAGCTTTACAGGAGTAAATACACAACAGTCAAAAATGGATTATGTGGTCACTAATTTAGGGCAAAGGCTGTAATGATGGAGATGGTTGTCAGCTGTTCATTTTGCTGAGGGGCTGGCTGGCTAGTCTTATTTTAACAGACATCCACACACATAGTACACGCCGAAACTGTTAGGCCTCTAAACCTCTCTTGTTTTTTTAATGTACTTGTTCCACGCCCAGCTCAGTTGAGGCATCAAGGTCCAGAATTCATGCGTTCTTCAGTATTCTTGGCCTGATCCTCGTGATTTTTACTTTCAAAGGCTGTCACAAAAGCAGCCACTCAAAAATGCAGTAGTGGTTGTGTTTCTGTTACAAGGCACTGAGGAAGAGGAATTATTTACTTAATGTTAGGGAAGAATACTGGGTGGATCCAGCAGTCTGAGAAAGGCAAGGCTGCTGCAGCTCCATGCCCCCAGATGCAACAGGCAGCAAGGCAGAAGATGTATTCCCAGAAGCTGCATGCACAGAGAACACACATACACCACATATATACGTATAACTATAGATATACACATATATGCATAGCCAGCCACATAGTCACTCAGAGCACCCACACGAACACAGAAAGCACCAACGGCCTCATCCTGCTCCCCTCTCTGGCTGAGCAGGATGGAGGTTGACTAGTGAGAATATATATACACACACACACACATGTGTATATATATACATATGTACAACGTGGATGTCTCCAGCAGCTGGGCTCAGACTCTCAGTCTGCCCAGTTGCTGGCAGCTGGACATACATGCTGCCAAGCTCACAGCCCACTCCAGTTGCTGGTACAGACCCCCTCACTTTCTCTCTCTCACACACACAGAGAAACAGAAACTTGATTTTGTTCCCCAGTCCAGACAGTCTTAATGTAAGACACATAAAAAAGTTACTGAAAAAATATATCAACAGCTATTAGTGGAAAAAGGATCATGAAAGAGTGCTTCTCCCTCAGGGACAAATGCACTAATCGTAAAGCTAAGCCAGATTTCCTCATATTATACTTAATGAAGGTCCTCATGCAATAGAGGAAAAGATTACCAATATAGCATTAACATCCTTCTTACAGTCCTTTGGTGGTGTCTTGAGACCTGGAAGCTACAGGCTGCATTTTCTTAAAAGAAAGGTAGAAACCTAGCCTTGTACCTTTCATTTTTCACACTTGTGACAAACCATTGAATGGAGAGAGAGCAGACCTTGGTGCATCTGGTGAGCCTGAACACTGTCTCTTCTGTTTTTTTCCATTGACTCTAATCCATTAGGCATTTGTTGTTAATTTTATATATGTTGTTAATGTGTATGTTTATATATTTGTGTGTGTGTAATACATACACATTTTGTATGTGTTTTCATATTTATATATACATGCAAATGTATGTATATATGTGTACACACACATACATACACACACAGACACATACAATTCACTCAGCAACAGTTTTTGCATATCAGATTTTTGTTTTCTAATTGTCATTGGTATCGCACATTATTCTGTTAAATTTAAATTTAAGACAAAAGAGATCAGTGCAATTAAAAAGAAGGAATGAAAATAGAATTTTATCAAGTACTGTTAATAGTGCTAGCAGTATTGTTGAGTTACACATGCAGGAGGAATTCAATAAGGTCAGTGATCATCTGTGAAATTTCAAGTGATTCACAGCTAAGTTCACCTATTTCACATGCATTTTGCACAATAATCATGATCATAGCTGTCAGATTAGAGCATGGCTTTGTGACCTCCTCTAGACTGGATAGCTGTAATTAGTTATTCTTAACGATGCTTTGAAAGGAAAGCAAAAACTTCCAAGGATGCACAGTACATTGTGACCCAACTGCATTGTGCACTGCATCATCTGCCTATTGACTTCCTGGTAGAGTTCAAGATGCTATTATGGATCTCAAGGATTGTATGGTTAGGACATTAGTTCTCCGAAGATACCAGTAATCCACTGTACATCAGTTCAGCCAAGTTCAGCTAATGAACTCATTGTAGCATTATCTAGGATGGATTTTACGTCAATCTCAACCAGAGATTTTTGCTCACCTATTAGTGAAAAATGAAAAAAATGCATGTCATTTCATATAATGCATTTTCATTATGTGATACATTTAGGAAGGGCATAAATATTTAAGCAACTGACTGCTTTAATTTTCTTACACTTGAAACTAAAATGGATTAAAAGGTTAACACTAGTGTAGCACATCATGACTTTATGACCCTTCTTACTAATTTACTCTTACCAATCTAATATTTCAATTAAATTCAAATATTATCTAGATATATTTTGCACATTCAGCATCACTGCTTTTAAAAGGATGCTGTCATTATTAACTGCATTTTAGTAATGGAGAAACTGAGTCATGAAATGGTATTTCCAAAAATCCACTACCTGGCCAATGAAAGATGAAGCAATAAATGCCAGAATGAACCAGTTGGTGTTTGGAGTTTAGCACAATGCTGTCTTTTCTGTAAATAATCTAATTTAGGTAACTAAATGTAATAAATTACAATAGCTTCACCCGTACTAGTAAACAAAACGTAACAGAACCTGTCCTTGGCATAGCTGATACCCACTGTGCTAAAATCTTCCTGCCCCAAAGCATGGTGATTTTCCCCATCACGAACCATCCCTGGGCTGTGCTATTTCTTAGATCATGCCCAGACACTGGGACAAACCTACATCACGAAATTTGCTAGCAACTAAATGGGTGATAGAAGGCTGCTTAAGCTTGTGTCTTGGTCTGTGTTATTTACAGTACAGACTTAGCCAGATGCTATTATGCTCCACTAAATCCTAAGTTCATCAGAGATCACACAGAAAGTAAAAAGGTATCTACTGAATTGGCCTTTATATTTTAATGTGATTTTCAAATAATATGTTAAATGAAAGATCCCAGAAGCAATTAACTTATTAGCATGTGATGCTTTTGAAAAAAAGATTTAAGTAAGATAAATAAGTGGTATTTCTTTTAATGACACCCTTTTTTTCTTACCATAATTTTGATGAACGAATTTAATAATTATAGTATGAAACTTTTATATGTGTTAATTATATTTGGAACAATACATTCGTCTTGTCTTGCAAAGCCGTGTAATAGTTAAAACTGACTAATTCTTCATGTTTCAGCATGGCTTGAGGTGAGAAGCAATAGGGTTTGGGTTTTTGACAGCAGGATGGATTGTATTTTGAAAGTTCTTTGAGGGTGTTTCACTGAAAGAAAAAGAATTTGTCTGAACTGTCATGTTGTGTATTCTTGAAAGCCCATGTGTTCAAACATACTGGCAGATTATTCTGAGTTACAGACAATCTAGCTTCAAAGCCTACAAGCAAACTTTAACAGCTTAAGTACCTTAAGCTGAGGAGCTAAAGAACAATAATACAAACAATGTATGAAAAATAACATTTAAAAAAATCAAAGCATTTATATCACATTAAAAGACTTAGATTAGTTTATTTACTCTGTCATAGGTAAAAATAGCCTGATACTTGAGTGTTCACACTTCTTTACAGGCACACTGTCATTCTTCACACAGGGAGCCTCTCCAAGAAGGAAAGGAAAAAGAGAATGCTACAGTTATTAGCAAGGGGAAAGGAAGGACTCACATCTTCTCAGAGCCCATAACATTAATCTATCTAGCAAGGTTTTCCTTTACAATCCAATATGCACTTTTTACTGTCAGTCCTTACTCATTAGCACAGGTATATTTTACATGTAGATTCATGAAATAATTTACAAAGGGCAGACTCAGAATAGACTTTTACATAACTGTAATACCAACACACAAACAAAATTCCAATGTGTCAGAGTTGCAAATCCAGCAGGATAACTTGTGGGGTACATACAGTTTTGTACTACTGTGAAGTACATTCTACTTTTAAAATTAATTCACTTTGTATCCTTGGAAAAGGATTTGACTTCATTTTTAAAGGATGATAGAGTTACTTAATCTATTTAAAGGTTTTGGCATGAAAAAACAATTACACACAAAACATTTCTACTCTCAGACAAAATGGATGTGCACTCAATTGCTGGTGGCTTTTATAAAAAAAAATGTTTGGAAATACAAGCTATTGTTTTTAAGAAAAAAAAATTATTAAAAAACTTGACCAAAACAAAATCCCTGTCTTTTCCAATTACAAAAGCCCCAAACCTGCCTACCATGAAAAGGTGCTTATTGTCCTAACAATGTTTTGAATACATACACACATTAATCATGGTATAGTACTATGCTTATACACCAAACCATCAGCTATTGTGCTGTTGGAACCAAATGCAACAGAAGAGTACATTTATGTCATATTTTAAGATTAGCTTTGCACCTTAATTCAATTCCAGTTCTCATTAATAAATTCCTAACACCAAATTATAATACTCTCTAGTTTAGAGCTTTAAACCCTTTAAACCTAAAAGACACAGAAGCAGAGCCAATACAGCCTTCTCATCAAGCTCTCTTATGCTGTCCAAATGGATAGTAATTCACAGATGAAATGTAGTATATGAAATGACCCCTAATGATCTTAACAACTGTTTGTTGCCATGCCCTGGCAACCACCGAAACAAACATAAATTTACCCTTTCTCTTTACTCCTGGAAATACTGTCTCATCTGAGACTTCTCTCTTATTTAAATTTTGCAAATGTGTGCAACAAGGCAGGCCAATTCACCTGTAAAACTACAGATCTAGCAGATTTTAAGAACCAAGAGAGCAGATATTGTAAGCTTTTATCAGTTCATCCTTGATTGGTTGAAGAGGGCTATAGCTGGGAAGAAAATAATGCCAGGTAAAATCTGCCTCAGAGTGAACAAAATCCAAGGGATATGAGCTAAGTTAGAATTCAGTACAATCATAGATATTACTAGATGCCTAACAGAATGCTGATTAATTCCAGAAATGAAATTAATAGAGTACACCTGATTTTCCTATAGGTGGAGTGGTAAAAGACAAAACCCCTTGTTTGTTTCGTAACAGCTAATTTCCTTATACCGTATGACTGAAAAAGCCTTCCTCACAACTGCAGCCTAGCACAAATATAAAACAGGGATGAAGAGACACATACCATTCTGGAGTTATTTGTCTACTTACTTGCCTTTGGGAAGAGAAACAGTCCTTAATGGCGCAGGGTAAGAGGAAACAGGTCAGACAGTGGGAGATCTGGGTCCTGTACCCAGAAACCTGGGTTCTATACCTATAACTGTCTGGCCCAGGAAAGCTTTTTGTTCATTTGATTACACACTATTCTGAGCTGGAAGCCCTCTCTACACATCACTGGCTATGCCTTATCATGTAAATGAAATGTGTCAGTTATGGCTTTAGAGAAGATCAGGTAGGAGAAAGAATTTCAGTTAATGGCTTGACACAGTCTTAACTCAAAATTTAGTATTATGCATATGTGATATTATATGTATCTGAATAAAAGCACAACAGCACCTGTTCTGTGGAACAATCCTATACTGCTGTGCATTCACAATTCTCCTACTTTATAAATGGACGAAGCGCATAAAGCCTATTTCAGTGTATTTCACACCACATTTGCTCACTATACACTTCCAAACTATAATCATTTGAAAGATGGTCTTGAGTCAACACAAATTCTCCTTCCTAAACATATTGTTGCAGGTTTCTAAATGAAACTATTATTACAGTGCATTTTCACCAACTCTACCTTTACATTTGCCTTGAGATTTTAACATATACAATGCCAAGCTTATTGTTGGCAGAAAACAAAATATAAGGACAGTAACATGTTTTTTGGGATGCTTAATTTCAAGACCAAGGACCTGAAATGGCGTGCCTTTTTTTTTTTCTTCCCCATGCACTACTTTTAAGCTGTTTAGAAATAAAGCCTTAGCCATCATTTGACTGGGTTAATTTTCCGCAAGCTTTTTACATGTTTTTAACAGGTGTTTGTTTGGGGTATTCATTTTGTGTATATTGATGAGCTGTATATTCTAAAGGATTCAAGCTTGTATTCACAATTAATCTCTGAAAGCTCTTTAATCTGTTCCGTATCATCCTGTCAATAGCAAATATATCTTTGACGAAAACAATTACTCCAACTCCTTTTACAAATGTTGGAAAGACACATTTATTATTGGTTAATATACTGCATATATTTAAATGTATTTTAATGCCTTTAACCATAGACACTTCTTTTCCCAATCTGCCCTTCAGCAGATATGGCTTCAGTATTTACTTTTCAGCACAGCTGCCACATTAGACATACTTCTCTCTTTTTTTTCTTTTCTTTTTTTTTAAACTACCTCATATTACTTGCTTACTACTGCAGAATTAACTATTTCAAAATCTTAAGATTCCTTGACAGAATGCAAATAATTCAGATTCCTGTTCTAATACATTAGTGGATACTCTAGAAAAACAAAATAGACTATTATGTTTTTGCATAAATGTTGAATGACATGGCTTAGCGGAAGAGCTGCATCTCTTCTCTTCATGATCTCTTTGGGTGCACCCCTCGGGGTGTCTGACTTCATGCCTTTATGAAGCGCTCTTGTTCAACAAACCAGACTGAGCTAAACACTGCTCTTTGGAGGAGGTGAGGTTTGAGCAGTGCTCCCCATTGATTGAAATGTGCCTTTTTGTAAGCCAAAACAATAAAACAAACAAACTTTTTTTTTAACAAACAAACCAAAAAACTTTAACACAGGAAACAATAATTTAGACGAAGAAAAGGATTTGTAAACACTTGCGAGCATCTCTCTCTCAGTCCAAGCAGATGACCTTATTCCTCCTAAATATTTTTTTTTTCACCAATATCCTTCTAATGTCTTTTGGCGGGTCTTTAATTGCTCTGTCTTGTTTCTCCAGTATAAGCAGGGATGTAGTTTATGTTACACCAGTTTTTCCTCTTCTTGCTTGTTTTTGTTTGGGGCAGCCATTAATTAGACAAATTCATACAATACACAGCCAAAAAGTAGGTCAGCATACAGCACTTAAAAATTATGACAGAGTATCCTACAGTTATGTTTAATCACTGACCTCAGTTCCACTGGTATCAGACTTTCATTCTCTGTCATATTTGAAAATTACTATATTTTGCTCATTTCTTTATAAGTTATAAAGAGTAATGACACATTCAAATAAGTAAAAGATGACAGAATGCAATTTAAACTGATAACTTCATGGTGAGAAATTGTTTTTGACTGCATAATAACTTTATAATCTTTCTCAGTGTTAAGTACTTTATCAGAATAATTAACACTTTCCCCAGTACTTCACAGAAATCATGATGTCACCATCCTACGGATTCTCTCTCTCTTTAAAATAAGTTTTAAAAGATCAGCTGGAGAAGAAACAAGAATGCCTAACTGCATGTACACATCAGTATTCATAGCTGTATTCTAAGGAAATCCTCTGATATGAAAAGAAGTATTTATCAGTTTGCCGCTGCTTCTTATACAACTATCCTTTTCCAGTAATTTTTTTACATCTCTTTTTTTTTTTTAGTAATAGTACAGCTTACCAAAATGTAAAGAGTTTACAAAGACGTAGAATCACATTTTTTGCCATAATTGGTACATCAAAAACTATTCTCAAAGAGCTAAGTATCACTTACTATTAGAATAATAACTTCCTTGAAGCATAATACAAAGAAGATGAGAATATCTTTATATTACAGATCATGTGGAAGCTTTGAGATTAAGTGACTTGTCCACAAAATTACACTGAAAGCTTGAGGTAAAGCTAAAAACTGAACTTAAATCTCCTGTGTATCAATGCAATGTTTCAATGACAGAATCATCCTTTCTTTTCATCTAAATCTTGTATTTCACAAAGCTAACTAAACCCAAATAAGAATAAATAAGCCTAGCTAAATATTTTTCCAGAGTCACAGAAGTAAAACTCTTTAAAGTACAGGGGCTTGAGACCCATGCTTTTCATTAGAATTATGGTCTTCCAGTAAATGAATAACAAGAATCAGAGATAAGTATAAATTGTCCTCTCTCTATTTTTATTTCCCTCCCTTTGCACATTCCTTTCTTTGTCTGGAGACAAGGGAGAATTGAATAATACTACACCTCAGAGCTCATACCTCTACCAGTCAGTATAATTACATTATTTAAGGGATGCTACTTTAAAAACTTCCTGGCTTCCTCTAAAAGACTGTAAGTCAACAGTGACAGAGGGAATTGGTGGGGGTGGGGGGGTAGAGGGGACAGAAAAAAAGAAAAAAAAAAGAAAGCAAATGAACTTTTCACATTATTTCCTCCCTCCCTTTATACATTTTATTGGATTAAAATACTATTTACTTTCAATATACATGGAATTTCTTGGCAACAGAAACACAAAACCAAAACAAACAAACTGTTGCCACCTTGCAAAGAAAGCAAAAAAGGGAAAGAAAAATACTATTATCTCCAAAACATTTATTAACACACACCACCTGTAGTTAGCGTGCATGTTTGGCAGTAGCTTCTGAGCTGGTTCAGGCCAGCCTCCTTGATTATGCCTCCTTGAATGTATTCAGGAGTTCAAACTGTTGCCAATATCTTTGGAAGAAACATTTTACTAAGTCAAAGGTACAGTATGCTGCCATTAAATATGTATTTACCAACATGCCTGAGAGCAACAGAGGCAGAAACAGCCCCAGCATACATGAAGAAGTATGCAGCCATGCATATGTGGATACATCACATGACGCAGAAGGGCATGATGCAGCAGCCTAGCGCTGAAGTCACCACAGTCATCTGGAAAAACATGCACGAGAACTCCACTGACTTTAGTAGAAACACCCACAATGCTTCAAGTGAAAAATATTCCTATATTTTGTTTGATCAGAAAGGATTAAGAATTTACAAGGCAACTCAAAGCTCAGTCCTGAAACCCAGAAAGGTAGAAATCATACATTTAGCAAGGTAATGCTTTTGCCTTAACTAAAGACTAGGGTACGGTAAGAAAATGCTTTCCTGTGCACGTATATTTGGATCATGATCAGATCCTTCATCAACCTTCTCTTTCAGTAAAGAAAATAAATTACCCTGTTTATTAACTTTCTCTAAAGCAGAATTACCAGACCATTTTTTTCTATAGTTTTTTGCTTTGCTTTGTTTTGTTTTCTGATCCATACTTTCCTCAGAGTGGATACCAGCATAGGACACATAGTTATTGTGATGGTTTCATCAACGCCACATATTTACTTTGTTTCTATTTTCTTACGTAATCTTTTCTTCTTTCTGCATTCAAAAATTGCTGACACTCTCTTTAAATGATTTTTATCTTCCAGGATGCTATTTCCTGTCTTATGAATGTATTTTATATTCTTAGCAGATATACATGGATACCTTGTAAGCACTTGTACTCATAGAATCACAGAATCATAGAATTGTTTATGTTGGAAAAGACCTTTAAGATCATCAAGTCCCACCATTAACTTAACACTGCCAAGTCCACCACTAAACCATGTCTCTAAGCACCATGTCTACACATCTTTTAAATACTCAACCACTTCCCTGGGCAGCCTGTTCCAATGCTTGGGAATCCTTTAGGTGAAGAAATTTTTCCTCACGTCCAATCTAAACCTCCCCTGGTGCAACTTGAGGCCGTTTCCTCTCGTCCTATCGCCAGTTACTTGGGAGAAGAGACCGACACCCACCTCGCTACAGCCTCCTTCCAGGTAGTTGTAGAGAGGGATAAGGTCTCCCCTCAGCCTCCTTTTCTCCAGGATAAACAACCCCAGATCCCTCACCCACTCCTCAGCAGACTTGTTCTCCAGACCCCTCACCAGCTTCATTGCCCTTCTCTGGACACGCTCCAGCACCTCAACGTCCTTCTTGTAGTGAGGGGCCCAAAACTGAACACAGTATTTGAGGTGCGGCCTCACCAGTGCCGAGTAGAGGGGCACGATCACTTCCCTACTCCTGCTGGCCACACTATTTCTGATTCAAAAGATTCTCTTTGCATTGTCCCATTACTAGCCGTGATGCCGACTTATCTATGTCACTGGGTAATTATTATGTAAGATTCCATAATTTCAGAATCATTTACAGATTACATGAAGAAATTATTTATATGCTTTCTTTAAGACCAATTATATATTTATGCATGTTGACAGCATAAAGCCTAGAGTGGCTGAAATTAATGAAATAAATGTAACTCATGTTTCATTTATCTGGTAAAACAACTATTTTCTTTTTAATTAGAATCTTATGAAAGACTAATATAAAACCTTACAGGTGTCAAAATGTATTAGTGTCTTGTAAGATTGTACCCATCTCCTGCTTTTAACAAAGATAATTAATTGATTTGATAAGACTTCTCTTCCATGAAGCTCTTTTGTTTCGCATTAATTCATTTATAGTGCTTACCATATCAACTTTTCTATTATTTTCTTAGGATTAATGTGAGGCTAGTTAGCCTGTGGCATCCTTTTCAAATATTAAAAGAAACAAACTTTTCCTTAGACTGTTGGATCTTTCCCAACATTCTAATTTTTTTGTTAAGAGACTAACTCAAAAATTTGTTCAAGGAACTTCTCATGCAGCTAGCCTTTTTAATGTGTATATCACTAACATGTCTTCTTTCTAAATATTTACTTTTACTAGTTCATGATTAACATCCTCACAAATTAAAACCAGATCAGAAAACATTTCAATGAAAAAAACTTAAAAATGCACCATACCAGGCATAAGATTCTTGTATTTTCAGTATGCAATACTGAGTTCTATTGTTAGCAAACTACATTTCTTCCTTATTTTTAGAGAATATCTCATTTTCTTCTTAATCCTGCTCAGAATTTTTCATAGGTATCTTTAACCTCCTTTATATGCCTGCAGTTCCTGACTGCAGTTTTCTAGTGTCTCTGACTGTATCTAAATTGAAGGACCCACAAGCACCTTTCAAGAATATTTCCATGGAGGAATGAAAACTGGGAAGGCAACATTCTTCCTTCTAATGTCTGTGGAGACTGGCGGTCAAATAGGCTTGATTTGAGTTTCCTGAGTTACTGCTGATTTTGCAGGCCCACAGGAACATAGTTCATATTTTAAAATAGTTAAAGAGGAAACTGAATTGTTTTAAAAGGAAAACTCCACTGCTATCCATAATGTAGCCTAGTCTCCAGTCCCGTCTCTGGCCTTGCCTCCTTTTGCTCCTGATCCCCGGGAAGGACCCTGGCCCTGGCTCATTGCTTGCCATGTTGGGGATGTCAACAGTCCCAGTTACCAGCCCTGGGCTCTGCCTGCTGAGCTCAGATACTGTAGGGTTATACCCCAGCGGTGGGGACACTGTCTGTGCTGCGGTCACCCTTGACTCCCTGATCACCTTCCCAATAGGGAGCAGTCCTTGATCTCCCTTCTCCCAAAGATATGAGATACACCTTCATGATAAGATCCTTTGTGAAGACTCATTCATGAAGTTAAGTAAAGTGAGAATTTTAAGATAGCCCATTGGTTGTTTTCTGTTTGAGTCAAAGTTCTATAAAAATGTTCTGTGAAGGTTATTTTTATTTTCTTCTTCCCATTCTACTCTCCCCTGTTCTCTGTTACTATCTCACAGGGAACTTCATACACTTAAACTCTGTTTTGACCATGAGAAAGTAGCCACACTAGAAGAAATGGCAACTCAAAACTGGAGCTTGTTCTCCAGAGCTTGTTCTCATCATGTCGTGTGAGCTTGTTCTCATTACCTCTCTATAGGAAAATTTCAGTGGTGGAGGTTGGGAAGGGAGTAGATAGGACAAGGGCCTTTTAGGAGAATTTGTCGTATTTCTGGTTAGGGAGAGGGATGAAAGACTTTGCAAGTAATGAGTTCAATGAGGACAAGCAGTAGCATAAATTACTTACGACTATCTACAGTTGTTAACATCTAGTTATAAAATGATAACCTATTTTAAAGCAAAACCGCATTTATGCTACATGAAACTGAATTTCTGGTTGAGATCTGCATTCTCAAGCGGTGACCAATATTTAGCATAGATCTAGCAACAACAGCAACAGCAAAAATACAGGTTTGTTCCACTGTGATTGATTTTTTCAGAAAAGATTTTAAGCTTCTGTAAAGTTCATTGCTAGCTACATACTCTGTATGGATTTTTTTTTCTTCTGATAGATTTAACCACAGTTAAGCTTTAGTTGCAACGGCCTACTTACCAGTGGCCAAAACAACAATAAATAGGACTTTGAAGTACTGGTTTATTAACTACAGTTATGCAGGAATCATGCTGATTCCTGAGAAAACAGTTGATCCAGAGATTGATTGTTTACTTAGCTATCTAACTGTATCTTAAAAAGGAGAAACCTATACGCTTATTAAAGGATTGCTTCTTGCAAAGATTTTAGAGATGTGGATTAAAAAAACAAAAAAACCAACACAACAAAAAAAAACCCAACCCTGATATTAATAAAGCTGAAAAATGTCAATAAATAAGAAAAACTAACTACAAAAAATACAGTATACTCTTGATAAATATGTTCCATCATCACTCACTTTATGGAATAAGAGAGCAGATGAGCAGAGGAATAAATTTACTCTCAAAATGGCAGCAAAAGCTTTTCACTTTATGGTAAATAGCCGGGTTACATAGTCAGAGTGCTCTGAACTCCTAAAGAAAAAATCTAATTTTGGGGTTTTTTTCCTTCTTTAAAAATAATCCATAATAATACAGACTTCATCCAGATGTAAATAGCAATTTTTGCCAAGATGGTTTTAGCTAGTTATAGTTACACTGCAAGGATATCTCTGTATCACAGTTGTATGTACACATATACATATGCATATGTGCTGAACTGCACATTAAATTGAAAGAAATGATAGAATTTTAAGGATGGTCTTAGGACTGTACAGATTTTGGGGGAGAATGCATTTTTCCTTCCTGAGCTTCTATGTGGAAGTATCTTAGCTTGACAATAACAATATTAAATATTTTTCTACCACTTCTCTCCATCCCAGCTGGTTCCAATGTCTGGATCCTGCTCAGTAAGGTGAGCTCTTCCTCCTTTTCATGCAGTTAATGGCAAGTGCAGTTAATGGCAAGTGCACAGAGAAACCCAGTGTTACTGAAGAAGACAATTGAGTAGCAGCTTGCAATCCTGAGAAGCAGACAGTAAGGCAGGGAGCAAGGTGAGCCTGCAGGACAGATGCTGACCTGTCAGAACAGAAGATGGCTAATAAAAACAATGATAGCCATGAGTTTGACATCGTGGATCAGTTCTGTGAAATGTTCACGCACCAACTAACCAAACTGTAATGCTAGTTGGGATGTGGAGATGAGAAAAGACATGCAGCAGAAGGAGGCTGCTATTGTGATCTCAGAACAAGCTGCAGTAAGATACTGATTTGTTTTGCAAGCCCCATTTCCTTATTTTCTCACACACGGTATTGCTGCAGCCCATTTCTTTGTGTAATGATACTATCAGTAAACAGAACAATTCTAAATTGACCTGAGATTACTAAGGAGACATACACACACATTAGCTGTGCACCAGGAGGTACCACTTTAGTACACCGCTCAGAATGTCCTTGGACAGCAGGTCGTGAAGGCTAATGGAAGACGCAGGTAGAGTAAACGAGTCATAGCAGGTTGCTTAGGAGATCTGGCATCAGCTTGCTGGGGGAAGCGGAGGACTTCATATCTTTCAAATAACACTGATATCAAGACAGTATTTGTACACAGATGTCATTTACGAACACGCGGCAGATTAGTTTAACTGCACACTAAATAGCCTGACAAATTCAGAACAGGGGTGACAGGGCTGACACTCCTGTTCCTGGTGCACTCTGTGACTGTAAACTACATGAGGGTGGGAGGGAGCATTCCTGAGGAGTGACTCAAAGGGGTTCTGGTGAACAGGCTAAGTGCTAATCCTCCGGATGCATTTGGCCAAGCAAGGGACATGAGATATGCTCATTATCTTAACTGTAGTGGGAAGATATATGATTCTGATATAGGGGAAAGGAACTGAACTGTAGTGTAAATAATCCTTCTATTTGCTATTGCTCATAAAAGATTTTATGAAGATATATTAGCTTTTTTCTTCCTGCTTCTTATTTCCCCAAATCCCCACGCTAACAGCAGAAAGGTATAGGCAGTCTAGCTACAACTGTATCTAATTGTAACTTAGAAGGGAGAAACTATATGCTTATTAAAGGATTGCTTGAATATTCCTTCCTATTAGTTTTTCAAAGATGTGAATACATAATATACAAACGTTAATAAAGCTGAAAAGCATCCTGAGCCAGAAAAGCCAACTACCACCATTCAGTGCCATCTTACTGATAGCAAAACAAAGAGCTGTCCTAATTTGTACTGCCATCTCCATTCAGCCTGTCCCTTAATTATTCAGATGTTCGTTACCAAAAATGGTGTAAAGGTGAAAATACAGACACAGATGCAGCCACAACTTTGAGCAGTGTACAGCTTGGTGACTTGCTACTCTCCTGAGATAGCCAAAGTGCCAAAACAATAGCAAAACTTGGAAGTTACCATCATGACTATTGCAAGTGTGAGACTGCGACAACTTTCTAGATTTTTTTTGCACCCACAGACTTTAGCAACATTCACCTGATTTCCAACTAAAAACTGAACCAGACAACTGGATTATTCTGGGGGACTTTAGGTTTCCATGAGGAGAAACCAAAAGGAAATAATTTTAACTGATCAGATCACATTCCATACTAAAGGCATACAAATTTAGAGTTAAGCACTTAAAAGTAGAAAATGCTATACATGCTTAAGTGTTTAATCTGAGCCTATTGTGAAAGTGTTATAATACAGTTTTGTCTTAAACCAAGTTCACTTTATGGCTGCAAAAAATCTGAGTTTTGACAATTGACAGGAACTTGACAGCACACCTGCATGCTAAGGGTTTCAAACGTAATCCTGAGGATAAAAAACTAAACAAATAACCCGCTAAAAATAATTTACAATAAAGCCCATGATGAGAAATATCATGGTGATATACATGTGATATACAAGGAAAGACGTGTAATGACTAGGCTGTATTTAGTATTATCTCTGAAGATACCTGTAGGACACTGAGTCCACACTAAGGTTTATAGGATGAACACTGATAAATTGAATGTTTTTACAGTGTGGATTTAGCTGTTTCGTTCCAGAAGGAGCTAGCCATCATCAGCGCAGGCAAGCCTGTGCTGATGATATACCTGACAGGAGGGTGCAAAGAGGACAGAGCCATGTCCAGTGTCAGGAGCAGAAGGCAGGGGCCACAAACGGAAACACAGGAGGCTCCCTCTGAACATCACAAAACACTTCTACTGTGAGGGTGACTAAGCACTGGTACAGGTTGCCCAGGGAGGTTGTGGAGTCTCCATCCTTGGAGATATTCAAAAGCTGTCTGGACATGGTCCTGGGCAGCCTGCTCTAAGTGTCCACGCTTGAGCAGGGGGATTGGACCAGATGACCTCCAGAGGTCCCTTCCAACCTCAGTATTCTGTGATTCTGTGAAGCCAGTCTGCACCAGTTGTTCCAGAAACAGATTGTTCCCTGGGGAAAAGCCCAAGAGAACCTGTGCAGCTATAGTTGTAGGTGATGATTTGTTCGAGCCACAAAGAAAAATCTCTGAATAATAAGGGAGAGATTCCAGTTTTCTAGGTCTTTTTGTGCTTCTCTTTCCTCTGGAATTTCACAAGGGAAATTCAAGAGAACTGGAAGAAGAACTAACCAGAGAATGATGTAAATACTGAAATGGAATAAATATTGAAAAATTATTTAACCATCTGCCTAGTTAGAATTAAACGCACCTAGACAATTACTGAAAGATATCTGCCTAATTCTCAAAACTCAAAACTTTTCAGGGTATGAGATTCACAGATATCTATGGTAATCTTTTTCAGTGTTTAACTATGCCTCTAGCTAAGCATGTTCCCGAAAGGCAGTGCACATCAGCTGGTCAAAATTTCCATTCTTAGCCACAGATGCTACAAATCTGAAATAGCTTATCCTCATTGCAAGAGGAATAAGTTAATTCAAATTACTTTGCATTTGCTGTGGGATATACACATCTGTGATTATTAAAGCAGTACCCATGGGTAATTTGCTTGTGTGTCTGAGCCTTGTGTTTCAACATCTAGATTCCAGTTTTATTTTTTTTTCCTTTTTCCTCCCAAATAGTCCAAGATCAATGCGAGCTAAGACTTAGGTTTGCAAACATTTTTGGAAGACTTTTGTCTTTCACCTGCAGATTGTATGCATATGTTTTTTATTATATTATTCAAGCAATTAAAATAGTGAATGAATCTGGCTTCAGGACATAACCGTATTAAATGTCCTTCCAGCTTAACAACAAGCCTTTAATAATGATTCTATGAGTGATTTTTAAGCAGTTGAGCACTCACCAGAGGCTGATTATACCTCCATCACATTAGTTCATTTATAAGTGTGCTTAAGTACCAAAATCTTTCCTAGGTTTTAATTCATTGGGACAGTCAATCTAACAGAGAGATTGATTAGACACGATTTATTCTTCACCTATTGATGACAGGAGGATAGATTTTATCTCTTGATCCCGATCTTATAAAATTGGTGTTTATTTATTCAGCATAGAAGTACCTCTGAAATTCTGTGTCTGTGCTCTGTGTGACTTAAGTCAATGTAATGGTCCCTTCTGGATTTAATTATTATAAATCCATCACTTTTTCTCTGCTTTCAAACTCCGGATGTAAGGGACAGCAGTCCTTTCAAGCAACAAATTCAATGAATGTCCCATTAAATAAACCTTTGTAGTCCAGTGTGTCTTGAAAGTGAAAGGATCCCACCAAAATTGTGTTTCTTAGATTTGCAATCTCAAGGCATCTTATGTGAATATATAGCATGAATGGCGTACAATACAGTCTCCCTCAAATTATTGAAAGAAAATTCTTTCATTCAGGTTGGAGTGACCGATTTAAGATGAAGAATTTTTAAAGAAATGCATAGCAAAAATTAATTAATGTCTTTGCTCTCTGGCCACAAAACTTCATAAAAGATTTCAGAATATAGGCAAAAACATGAGAAATAGAAATAGGTGTGATATTTGAATCTTAAATATTTTCAGGAATATTTTTTTTTCTTCTCACCAATACCAATAACAACTTGTCTTTCTCTACTGAAACATTGTACCTAATTCTGGTAATTAGCATGGATTTTTGTTACTATAGTTGTGCTATTTGGGCATAAATCAGAATATAACATGGTCCATACCTTTTTCCCCCCCCCAAAAAAAGAAACTACAATAGTAAAAAAAAATTACAGTGAAGTCCATCTTCTCTTTGATATGCTTTTTTTTTTTTTTTTAGCAAGAGAGGCTGCTGTGTGTGTGTGTATTAACTAAGGAATGAGGATTTTGTATCACGGGCAATTATGTTACCCTATTATCATGCTATTTTGAAATAGAGAAATTAGTAAAATGTGTAATGTTACACTCAGGATTATGAAATGATCTTTTCTACAGTACACTTGTGAACGCTCTGTTCACTAAGTAAACATAAGATATATCTGTACATTTAAAATTAGTCCTTGCTGACAAAAGTCTTTATGCCTTGAACGTAAAGATGTCACTTCACGGCATTCTTTATGCTGTAAGATACCAGTTCAGCTGCCCACATACAGGCATCTTGAAGCAATTTAAGATGCTCTCACTTAACTTGTCTGGTCTTCAGATGGCAACAAATAAAGCATGGTCTCCTCTAGATCCAGTGTAGTATTTGTCAACCCCATGGACATATCTTAGACATCTTAGGGCATGTCAAATGACACTAGATGTCTATGCATGGGGAACTGAACTAAGCTATTACTGGAGACTAGAGAACTATTCATCTGGACATTTACAGCAATTTACTTTAGCAATGAGAGGACTAGCTCTCTGGATGCCTTAACTGTTTTTTCTTCTGACAACAACGTGTGCTTCAATTGCTAGACCACATTCAAATATCTACATTACAGGCACTGAAGTCAGGCAAAATGAATCCCAGTTTAAAGTCTGCTCCTGAAAAGCCCGTAGAAAGATTTAAAAATACATAAAGAAGAAATTGGAGTATGTATTGTTTTGACCATTAAATGAAAAATAAACATTTGTTCGTTTTTATGTTCCTTGAGTTTAATAGTTAGATTGCTACTGCTTACTCTTTATGATATATTTAATAAAATTAACAAACAAGAACAGCATTGAAGAGGATCAGTACATGCATCCAGCTATGCAATAGGAATTATAAATAATGAAATACGAGCTCAGAGCTTTGGATTTGTGTAAAGCCTGCAAAAAGGAATTTCACTTTTCATCCTTTCAACTAAGAAAACTGCTGAGTATAGGGATTATAGTAGCCACATATAGGGTAATCAATGGATAAATATTCTCTTAACTGCTCATATCTCATGAATGTTCTTCAAGACGCATCTTCTCTACTGAAGCTGAAAAGGTCCCACCAAAGCTGCTAAGTGGGAGTAACACAACTGTCATCCTCAACAGTTATTTGCATATAGTTGATAGACGGTGACACAGAAACCATCAGCTGTCTCATATAACAAGCACATGGCAATATTATGATTTCCCATACATCACTTCGTGGGAGTGATAAATAAATGAATATTTTTAAAGTATAACCTCTGTATCAGAATCACAAAGGTGATCCTCCTGCTTAAAAAAAACCCATGAAGTAAAAGAATAGCAGTAAATGTTTAAGTATTTTATTCTGCTGAATGAAGTATTAGTGATGATATTTTTAAAGCCTCCTAGTAGAGATGTTTGAAGAGACTTAGATGTATCAATTCCTGCCTACCAAATCATGTTGACATGTAGCTGGCTAAGTACAACACCGTGCGATTCTCACTTAACACTCAAGTATAAGGAGCTTAGTTACAAATTTTATTGTAAGGAGGTATCTGCAATACTTGTTCATTGATTGATCAACAATTCTTAAGGCAAAGAAAATAGTGGGAGGGAAGGTAGAGTTCATTTGCCTCAATCCATGAATAGCAAATTTTAAGAAATGAATGGATGGCCCTTATTCAAGGATTTACAGTATGTGGCAGTTTAGATATACTTGCTTTAGACTTATACACTCAGTAATATTTAAGTCTACATAAACCTGTTCTCTGGTTTAAAAATACTTAATTGTGTTCCAGCCCGTGTTCACACAAGAAATAACCATTGCAACATTTCAGTACATTTTTAGAGTGTCGCTCTTTGGAACGCATTGCGTATGCTCATGTGTAAGGACATCAGTTTGCTTTTATATACCTTTTCCTTTGATGTTGGGCACACTGACTCAGTTTATTCTAGTATTATGATAAAATAAATGTCATAATGGATGGCAACTTTGCAGTATTGAACCCATATGCATGCAGAACACTCTTGGTTAAATGTGGCTGATGCACCAAATTTGTTCAGTTGAATTAGTAGAAAAATACATGATTGTTTCTGAATTTCTAAAACCTCACGTTTTTCAAAAAGGTATTTGAAATCCTATGAGTAACAGTCTCATTGAAGGTCAGCGGATTTACGCTTCTAAATTAGTAAGGTAAAAATCTATATCTATTTGGATTTTTGTCCATAATAAAAATAAAGCTGTTTCCAAATGCCATTTAATCTGCCTGATATTGAATTCTACTTGCACCTTCCTTTAACATTCATGTCATAGGTTAATCTGGAGGTAGAACAGAGGGAAGATGAGAAGAGAAGCCTACAAGATATTTATTACCACAGAAAATCCAGTTTTCTGGAATAATTTTGAATTTATGGAAGTATGCAAGGATGTTTCCTTTAAGTAGGATTCCACATGGTGTCCCCTCTCACGGCCTAATAGTGACCTGAGAGTAATAGCTTAGAGTGGAACAGACTTGTACATGTCTGCTGGGAGTGCTGGGAGTGATTTCCCAGATCTCCATAAATGGAGGCTGATTTGTACCTCTTACAACACTACCATATGTTCCCCAATTTTCTCTTGCCTCCCTTTGAAGGAGTCAGAATGGTGAAGGTGCTAATGAGGAAAGGCTCAACTCATCGCACTGAATTAGTGGTGTGTAATGGACCTAAAATGAGCTAGATTACCTGGAAATGCTTTTCTTTTCGTACTACCATTATGGGAAGTTCTCGTGTTCCTCATCTTTATGCCTCAACTAGAGGCCTAAAGCTAGGTGTGCTCAGGCAAGGCTAAGAGCCACATATGGGCTCCTTTGTGAACATAGTGGGGAGGCACATAGGAAGGAAACATCTTTTGCCCTCACTTTCCTATTTAGCAGAATGGGGAACGCCAACACTGCTTTTGGTCCCCAAACTTACACACAAATTTTATCTCACTTATTGACAACACTGAAAACTACTGGTAACAGCTCCTAGACATTTTCAGGATAAGGACTTCAAGCTGTATATTCATGAGCTCTCTCTGGTAAAGCCTAATTTTGGTTTTCTTTACAGAGCAATCTGAACATTAGTATCTATTAAAAAACTTAAGCAATTGATTTTTTGTTCACTTCTTAACACTACTGTTCCGTAGAGCTTCCATGAAGGAAGAAGACTGGCTTTTTCAATTCTGTTTGGTTCAGTGGTCAGAAGTTGTGAGTAAAATTTTACTTGCTATTTTTGTGGCAGAAATAAAAAATTACTGCTGTTTTGTAAGAATCTTGTTTAGAAAGAATAATAGATAGGTGATTTTCAGGCAGACATTTCCTGAATGAAGCCTCAGACTTCAGAAAGAGGGCAAACACAGCACTTTTCTGTTTTCTGATTTATTTTGAGTGATGGATTTGAAAGGTGTATGTAGTTGATATTAATACCAAGTAAATATTTTTTGGGAGAGAGAAGAAAAGTGGGTTTTAATTATTGGAATTCACAGCTTTTGAGTCTGTCCAAAACACAAGAACATCTACAGACTACAGATACTTATAAAAATGACTTTCCTTTTTTTGAACAACTTGAAGTTAAGAAACAAAATCAGGTTATCTCCACTTCAGCAATCCAAAGTATGTTTGTTTATGCAGTGCAGAACAGTGTCGTGCAGACTTATCCAAGTTAATATTGTTCATGTCGCTACTAACAATTCATATGCTTTTAAACTAAGAAACAGTGGGTAGGCTGAGAAATCATTTAATATTTGGGTACGAATAAATATATCCTTGAAACTGGAGATTTACATCAGTCAAACCATTGTTTCCCACAGATCTATGGTCACTGCTCTCCTGGGTACACCTGCACATGTCCATTCTCCCATTGTTTTCTTAAAAATTGCAGTAGATTTCTCCAATTAATATAGTATAAATAATATAATTAAAATTAAAAAAATAAAAATAAAATAAAATAATAAAAAATTAGAACTATTGTAGAGGTAGCAATATTTATCAGATTGAAGTCAAACTGGTACTTTTAATAGCATTAATAGCATTGCTTGGCTGGCATAAAATCATAAAATAATATCTTTCTGAGAGTCAAAACAATTGGTGTGTTATTTCCAAACATTCTAATTTATTATTTAAACTAGAAATATTCAAAATGCCATAGATGTTATATGATGAATGATGTAAATATTTTTAAGTATGTTCATATGTTCAGTAAAACATGTTATCAAGTACTGCACAACAACAAAAAAAGAAAAATAACATTTTCCAATATTATATGTATATATCTCACTCTTTTAAAACACAGATTTTTTAAAACATAAAATTGATTTTGAAATAACAGTGCATATGCTCCATTTTGAAATAAGTAGGGCTTTGTAGAGATGAATTCTTAATTCAAAACTTTACAAGGCTCATGAGACTTTTTGCATTGAATGTAATAGTCTTTTTATCAACTATAGAAATAGTTTACAGTATTATTGCATTGCATTGTTTTCAAAAATAGTTTTGACTATAATTGATTAATTTTTTCAAGTTATGGGTTATGGGATGTACTTGAACTTTCAGGTATTCTCCACAGGACCGGACGGGGCTATTCAATATCCTCTCGATCAGCCTTCCAGCCCTCTATTCCCTTTCAGTGGAGGAAGGATCACTAGTGGACAGAAGTGAACGTTTACTGTAGCAGCATCCAAACCTATTTTCCATCCAGAGTTTCCACACATAGAGTGAAAAGGTATGATCTGACCATATATACACATATGGATATATATACATACATGTATGTATAAAACTAACCTAGAAAAAAAATTTATATTAATGAGATTGCCTGTGCCTGAACACATGCTTCATGTAAGCTGTCTGCTATAGATTAGTCTGATTTTTTTCCAAGCAGGTGCATTTAAAAGTGAGCAAGAAATGAGGTGTGATTATATAATTGCCTAATTATGCTTTTAATCTGGTCTATTATGTTTATGAAGAACTTTACAATCCCTTAGTCAGCACAAATAATATTAAAAAACCCTATAAAGAATAAAGGCAAGCTTTCACAAATAATTCAGAGATTCCTTCAAACTTTCCTAAAATAAGAAATTAAATTAAAATGGAGGGGCTTGCTTTTTATTTAAGATTTTTTTTTAAGTTCAATTTGGCTAAAATTAACACAGCAAAATCTTGGTCACAGAATTCATTAGCAGCTTAACTCACCATCATATTACAAGTTCTTATAATTCTGCAGTTGTTTATCAGTTACTGTATTATACAAACATAGACATCGACATATTAATAATCGAAGAAGTGGAACTGATCTCTTCAAAAGGGAGAACATCTTTCTCATACTATTTTCCTGCATTTGTAAGAAATGTAAGAAAAATTAGAAGCTTCCAGAAGACTCAAGAGCCAATACTGTTAAACAATAGTATCTATCAATCAGAATTCTGGCATTAAAACAGATTTATTTCTGTTAAGTAACTTAGAAGTTAAATAAATAAAAAAACAATAAATAAATAAATAAATAAACAAACAAACAAACCCAGATAATTTAGACTCCCAACCTAGTCAGTAACAGGCATGCATATGTTCTGATTGCATGTCCTGGGCTTGGACTGTCTCCTGAACTTTGGCATTTATCTTATGAGATAGTATACTTCAAGAGACCTTTCATGCGGAGAATAACCAAATGCTGAGAACATTTAAATGGCATTTAAATGACTCCTGTTTTCCTCCCTTCTGCTCCTCCTTTCCAAAAGATGCTTTGTTATGTATGAGTAATGTAAAATCATGAGGAAGCTAATCCTTTCCTTTTGTAAATAAATGGTAAAACTTCATTAGCTCAAATGAGCTTCACTGAGCATCAAATGATCTATCTGTGAGATGTCACAGTATCTCCTTGTACTAACAAAGGCAGAAGGCTATTTGCTGAGCTTTTACTGGTCATTACTAAACATTTGATAACAGAAATTAAATATAATTAATTTCATAATTATGCATTTCTACAAAAAAAACCCTTTGGATTTATTTACTAGAAGTTGAGTATTTTTATCATGTCTCTCACTTTGCTTTGTATACTGACTATGATAGAAAAAAAAATCTTCCTTCTTCCTTCCCATTCTTTTTTTTTTTTCCTTTTTATGGACTGGTATTTTTTGATGCATTTAATAAAGCTTGACAGAATGAAGGTACGAACTGAACAACCTTTCAGTTTTATGTCCTTGGATGCCTGTTACATTTTTTTTGAGACTTACTTGAAATAAAGACAATAGCTCTAGCAAAGAACAAGAAATTGATAGCAGAAATATTGTAATACCACACACCGAAAGAATGAACCATACCTGAAAAGAAACTGCACAAAAACATGCATTTATCAAGGCTTTAAAAGTATGGAAAATACTACGTTTCACTCAGTTTTGTTTTGTTTTGTTTTTTTCATGTATCCTACTTCATTTTCTATTTATAAGAGAGTTCAGCCACAGAGGAACACATGTAGGTTCTCTGACCAGATGTCTTCTTTTTACTGGAAACAAAATTTGACAAGCAGTCACAAAATGAAATTGCTAAAAGAAAAGGTTCTGGAATAAATTTATGAAATAGAAAGTAATTAATTGTCTGGATAATTTGGTATTCACCCACTAATTCCCTATGAAATACATAGCAAACTTCTAAACTGTTAGTTCTGTAGTATAAGCCATTACTTAAATCAGCTTTGGTATTAGAATAAGGGACAGAAGCTATTGGTGTGACACCAACTTTAAAAATAGCTCTAGCCATTGTCTGAATTCTATTCCAGGGAAACTGATATAAAAAATAAAATAAGGAACATCCTTTATGTACCCTTGAATACATAAGATCCATTTGGAAGTCTCAAACTGGCTTCCATGGAAGAAATCCTGCCCTTCCAAGTTTTAGTTAGAATCATAGAATCATTAAGGTTGGAAGAGACCTCTAAGATCATTGAGTCCAAACGTCAACCCAACACCACCATGCCCACTAAACCATGTCCCTAAGTGCCACATCTACACGTCTTTTAAATACTTTCAGGGACTCAATCACTTCCCTGGGCAGCCTGTTCCAATGTTTAACCACTCTTTCAGTAAAGACATTTTTCCTCATGTCCAATCTAAACATCCCATGGTGCAACTTGAGGCCATTTCCTCTCGTCCTATTGCTTCCCTCCTTCCTTGGCAGAAGAGACCGACACCCACCTCACTACAACCTCCTTTCAGGTAGTTGTAGGGAGCGATGAGGTCTCCCCTCAGCCTCCTTTTCTCCAGGCTAAGCAACCCCAGCTCCCTCAGCCGCTCCTCATAACACTTGTGCTCTAAACCCTTCACCAGCCTCGTTGCCCTTCTCTGGACACGTTCCAACATCTCAACATCCTTCTTGTAGTGAGGGGCCCAAAACTGAACACAGCATTCGAGGTGCGGCCTCACCAGTGCCGAGTACAGGGGCAAGATCACTTCCCTGCTCCTGCTGGCCACACTATTTCTGATACAGGCCAGGATGCCATTGGCCTTCTTGGCCACCTGGGCACACTGCCGGCTCATGTTCAGCCGGCTGTCGATGAGCACCCCCAGGTCCTTTTCTGACAGGCAGCTTTCCAGCCACCCTTCCCCAAGCCTGTAGCGCTGCATGGGGTTGTTGTGGCAGAAGTGCAGGACCCGGCAGATTGATAGTTGAGTCATGTGAAGGAATAAGCAAGTTTGTGAATACGATATGAGCAATATGTACTCTGTTTTCCAATAAAACTTTTGTTAAGTTCTCCCACCAAAGCCTCTGAAAGAACCTATCCTGTTTTAAACAAAGAGGAAGACCTTTAATGAAATAATAATTAGCTAAAAAACAGGGAAAGGATTGGAATGAATGGTCATTTTTCATAATGAAGAGACCTCTACAGAGGCATCCCTGAATAATCTGTGTTGCTGGGTTTGTTGTTACTTATTTACCCACGGAAAATGAGAATGTAAAATCTTTTATTTAAATTATTAAGGATCATCAAATCTAACCTGATCATAGAGGTATAAGAAAGATCTCATGTTTCTGAATTACTTCAGTAATACATTTGAATGTTAACAAAAGTGGATTAAATTCAGTGTTGATAACTGCAGACTCAAGGAGACTGGAAGAGAATCCCCACACATGAAAAACAATATGCTCTAAATTGGCTATTACTACTTAGAAAAAAACTCTGGATTCATTGTGGATAACTTTCTTTTTCTTAAGAAATCCAGTAAAGCATTTGATACTCTCTCCTTATGTTAATATCTGTTAGCAGCCACTTCCTAAGTCAGATGCTGGGACCTTTGATGTGGCAGCAGGTTTTGTCTTTAACTTCTCAAAAAAGGTGATGTGATACTGATCTAATTTTCATCCTATTTGTTTTAGCATTCACATTTTACTGTCTTAATAAAGATCATTCTTTTCTTAAAAACTTAAAATACAGGCACAGTTTCTTTCTGAGAGTTTTTCAGTATCTTTATTCTATGAAAATGGAAAAATAATCTCTTTGTGTATGTGTCTACGTGTGCTCTATAATGCATAACATGCCACCGCACTGATTGTATTTAAAAGAAATATTTCTTATAATCATCCCTTGAATCACACACCATAGATTCAAGATGATGTGGAGCAGATGCCTTGGCGAGCATCTTATCCCTCGTTCTGCATTGTGTGTTCCTTTAGTAAGTCAGTTATTGGTAATATCTTTCAACTCCACTCCTTCCAGATGTAAAATGAAGAGTCAATTTTATACAATTTTATTGAATCAAATCTTCTGAAAGTCCCCATGAAAATTTGTATGCAATGAAATTAGAACCAGACCATTATAAAAGAAAAACTAGTACACAGAAGCTGTGCAGGGTTCCAGCAATCTGGGCAACTTTTGCCTCCACAGAAAACTCATAGTAGAGACTTTACAAATACTTTTAAAGAGGAAGACAATTCGTGGTTGTCCGATTTACTTGTGGGAAAAATTGGTAGTATAGTTCCTGCAGAGGCTATACTCTTTTATTCTTCAGTACAGCACAGTACATACTGCAGCCATTACGTGGACTTAATAGGAAAGACTGACTTGGGTCATTTGTCATGACTAGCAATTTTATTACGTTTGCAGTTTATAAAGTAGTATTTTCCTGAGACAACGGCAGCAGTACAGCCCAATGCTGTAGAATGAAAAGAAAAAGGAGACAAAGAGTGAGAAAGAGGAAGAAAGCAGGAAAGATCATTTGGGAAGCTGTTTCCTTTGTTCTGAAAACAACTCTTTTTCACGTTAATGCTTGCCACAACTTGCATAGTCATTGGAAAGGTGACCTGTATTTCACACTGCTGTGAACTACAGAGCAACTGGGGCAAGGAGAGGAAGCAAAGACAAGACAGATCAAAACAAAATGTCCCTCATTTCAGTCCTTGAAGCTATTTCTGAGTTGAGGATTGGACACAAAAACATTGATAGCCATCAATCATACTAGTTAGGCAAGATTTTATTAATATAGGACCATAAAACAGAACAGCCTACTTGCAGCTGGCCGAACTTGGCATAACTGGACTACTCCATCTAGCTGTGACCAAATACTCTTGGTCTCAGCGATGATTCTTTAGGTGGACTTTCTTAGAAGTTTTTTATTGTTCTTGTCATCATTTGTGGTTTTGTTTTTTAATTTTAGTGGGACCACTACAGCCAAGCAAAATGGTATAGTCAGCTGGAATTAACTGAAAACTTGTTCAACTGATACTATTTAACTCCCACGATAAAATGGGGTTTGCAAAGACTTCAATCTGAAATGCATATCAATCATTTTCCCCCTATTCACTTTCCTTTAAAATACTTTCTGGAAGGTAAAGCTTTTACCAATGCTTATTTAAAAATGTACTTATCCCTGAGTGATGATATTTTTAACTGACATCAGAAACATGCATACTAAAAACACAAAGGCTTGCAAACATTTCATATGCTTCTATGCTTGGTATTACTAAACTGACCTTTTCCAAAGGTTATAACTAACCTTTTGATGGTCTTTTTGTCAAAAAACTGAAGGTTGACATTGAAGCTGGTTCTTGTAACATGAAATATTCACAAATGACTTCAGTGCTTTCTTCTTTGTGCTAAAGAACCCCTTCCAAAACATTCTTATTCAGCAACTATCTTCTGCTGATGTATTAAACTTTTATATCAGAGTTAAAGTTTTATAAGGTTTAAGGTTATAAAATATTAAGACAAGACTTGAGCTTGTGATAAGTTCTGTTTAAAAGAGAGCAAGTATATCTACCAAAAAAGAAAGAAATGCACATTTTATTACATTGCTGCTTTACAGAGATGCTTTTCTGAGTCTTTTTTCTTTTTTTTTTCCTCATGCTAAATTTATTTTTGGTAAATGCATAACAGAAAAAATAACCTTTGAGTTCCGATAAAATGAAATTGTTACAAACTTTCTTTCAAAACTTTCAAATAGTTGGTCTTGACCAATCCCAAAATTTGATCAGGCACTACTGGTCACTAGAGGTCAAATGTATTTTAGTCAAAATTAGCAGCAGAATTGTCAATAGCTGTGGAACTCTGCAAGACTGGGCCTCCATTTGCATGCATTCTGCTTGAATTCAGAAATGTTCATCCAGTATCTCCAAACAGTATCTCTGTACGAAATTCTTATATGTGGCTCTTAAGCACATTTAAAAATAATTAAAATCTCTTGAATGCAGATGTTTCAGCCATGTTAAAAAGTAAAAAAAAAGGTTTTCTTTTTTACTTTCTCCATAGGTAAATAAATATGTTCATTGGACTGCAAATATCACTTTAAATTGCAAGAGTAGCTTTAAAAATTGTATTTACCTTCTGAAATTTTCATTTTGTATAGCAATTTTTGTAGTTTATTCAATTTTCAATATAAAGAACTGTATTGTGCAATTCTTGTTTTCTATCATCTTTTGCTTAGAGCTTTCTGCAAATGGAGTTACATATTTATCCTAACGTCTTCCTTTTTGTAGTAGTAGTTGTAATTTCAAGTAACTACGCCTATACATGAAAGACAGCAGTTAAAAATTAATTCCTTACTTCTACTGTTAAAATCATGTTTATTCTCTTCTAATTAATTTTTTCTATCATTTTAGGTTAAGCTGATGAGGCTCGGGCTGCCTTCCCAGTAAACAAAGCACATTAGAAGGGGAAAATTCAGGTCCTGCCTTGCCCTAGCCTATTCCACATTATTCTATATATAGAGAACCCTTATGGAAACATAGGATGGGCACTACAGAAATCTAAGCACTTCTGAAGCATGATCCATTCCATATTACTGTAGACATCTGATATATGTCAGCTGAACCATGGCTTAAAGTACATACTTCTCTCCATAGGCTACAGAGTGTAGAAAGACACGCCAAAATAAATAATCTAAATGTAAATGGCTAAAATGAACTGAGATACCCTACCTCAGTGATGATGATCTCACTCAAGAATTGTGATCCCGCTTCCCTTGCAGTATGAGAACCTAAAATGCCTCTTCGTACCACACTACTAAAGTTTCAGTTTCTCTTACAAAATGAATATTCTGCTTCAGACCTGAGAATCTTCTAAGCAACAAAATAATAAACATCTGTAGACAATCCTAGTTTCATTCTAGACCAACCATATGGAGCCATTCACAACAAGTTTTGGAGCAAAGTGAATCATCCGTCCCTTCCAAGCCCAACTCCCTTGAGATAACTTTTCAGGCCTGTGGATACTAACCCAGATATACATCAAGAATATTGGATAATACACGACAACTAACATCTTTCATTCTTCTATTTTATTGAATAAAGTGAAACTCTTAACATTTAAAATTTTCAGTCTTAGGATATGGGCAGATGGTAGCAAGTGAACAAGTTGACCTATCTTAAGATATTACTGTTTCTCAGCTGACATACAATAACTGCCTCTGCAAATGCTCCTAAATTGATGTAGCTATAAAGTAAAATGAATTAAACTGCCATGACGACAGTAGCAGTTCACATTCTCCTTACAACTGTTTTTTCAGTTGTTTTGTTTTATACTTCCTCAGATCTATTTTTTCAGTTAAAAAATCATTACAGTGATTTACAGTCAATTACAAATTAAAAGATTAGAGTCCTAGCAATCACCAGTGGGTGGTTAGTTTTTAACCAAGACTTGGTTGTTAACATTTTAATTTAAAGTTAGAACTCTTCTATACCCAGGAAAAATCATACTGTAATACAATTAAACAAATAATTCTGTGAGCACTAGAATTACTGAGGCTTGATTTCTTATGCATTTTTGTTCTTTGGGTTGAATTAGAACAAGATTTTCTGTTATCTCTTCAGAGATGTATGCTATCCTTTCACAGAGTACTTTGGTGGTGGTATGTAGGCTGCCATGTTCAAATGATAGTGTTTTACAAAACTTGTAGGAACATAATTATTTTGGGTACTTATCGCAATACTTTTTTTTTTTTTGTGATGTGGTAATCAGAAAAGGTTGGGATGCAAGAGATACAACACAAAATTATACCGAAATGGTATAAAATCTGATCTGAAAAGAAATCAAACTTAAAACAGGCACACACAAATGTTCAGTGGTTAAAGTATTATGCTCATACACTTTTATTTCATAAACTTATCTTGCCACCTTTAATTCAGCAGGTTAATAGTAGTACTGTTTGAGTACTAGTAACCAAGGTTCATCCAAATAGTTGAATGTCAGACATTTTGGCACTTGCATAACCATCTGAAGCTATCTTCGGACTGTGTAATGAATTTCTGCCTTCAATTTTTAACTAATGCACGTATTTTCATCACACAGATAGAAGACTCATTTTGTGCAGCATATGCCACATCTTTGCTCAGATACGCTATATTCAACTGTTGAGTCCATTAGGTTGGTTAGATGACTACTGGACTAGATGTCTTTCTTTTAGATGAGTAAAATTAAATTGGACAAACTCGTGTTAGTAAACTAATACATCACTGTAAAAACAAGGCTAAAATAGCTTCATCGATGCAGACTGCCTGCAGTTTTAGCAAAGAAAATTTGGCAAAGTTGTTAAATTGTTTTGGACCTGATAATCCAATACACAAAAATAATACTAAGAAAAGTTATGGTAGTCTGAAGAGGTTTACTAAAAA
>NW_008824761.1:2359406-2365919 GCF_000699105.1 Pygoscelis adeliae | reverse complement strand
TTTCCCTTGCTTGCATTCCATTTCTCCTAATTTTTCTAATTATAATACCTAAGAATTGTTCTTTTATTCTCAGAAATTAATTTCTAATACCATGTAGAGATTTAAAAAGAAATGCCATTTTAAAAGGTCATACAGCAGGGACAACACACAGCATGTGACAAAAGGCTTAGCAGAAGAATAATACTGCTTTTTTGCCCCTATTAAGCTTTTAACAAAAATGGTATTTCTGATATGACTGCTATGGCTCGGTACATCTTACCGAGTACTTAGCAGTAATGGAAAATAAGGTTGAAATACTATGTTGATAGTAAACTATAAACTTTAATATAAGACTAATTGAGCATATTTGTTAAAAAGGCAAGGAATACTGTAAAGTTTATCCATCTAAAGCTGATTATTGTTATTTAAATCCTTGGCTGTTTTCAATGATATACCAAGTATGTGTAAACATAGGAAACTAAAAAATAGAAGATTACTGAAGTGAAATAACTATACACAGAGAAGAACTTATATCAACAAAAAAAAGTACACATTTTAAAAACATTCATGTGGTGGCAAAATTCCCAAAAATAGTATCTGTGATCTCGGAATTAATAACAAAATATATTTCCTTCTTCCACTATAAACTTGTAACCATCTCTTCAACCATCTAATGGGATTTTGAGATTAATAATTTTCCAAGGTTCTGACAATGCAGTCAGAATTCATGAACCAGAATTCAAAAATTAGTAAATAAGAAGTCCTAATTGGCTCAATTCAACACATTAATTTGAATCATTTAGTATTAGTTTTTGTAACACTCTTCAGGCTTTTTAACTATCTAATTATGATCTTTGAAGCAGAAATATTTTTTAAAATGAGACTGTAGCCTTTTTGTTCATATGCCATACAGGATACTTCAGTAATTTTGAAAATCTTCATTTTAAATCAATAAATCATGCATTGGAATCACTCCTTCCCACTCTTTTTTTATAAAACAGTATTTTCTTACAAAAATGTTTTCAAGGAAAATTCACGTTCATCTCTGCTTTCGTGTACAGAAAAGAAACATCAAATCTTTTTTGACTGACCCTTCCACAGTGAACTGAATTAGAACAGAATGATCACATTGTATACACAGGTATTATTTTTTAACACATTTTGGTCTCCATTAATTTTCAAACAAGCCTAAAGGAACTTGCTATAAGAAGGACTCATTTAAAACACACACTTAAAAATCAGACATTATCATACGAACTAGCATGAGCAGTTTGAAAGATAAAGCAAATCAGGGACTGAAAAAAAAAATTATAAGTTTTTTTATCTTCTGTTATCATTTATTACAACATGAACTGTAAGTTTTTGAATTTTGACAGGAGATATGCTTTTAATGGTTGGCCCCAATAATAATATATGGTTGGCCCCAATAAAAAAATTTCCAAATATTTAAAACAGCTGTCAAGAATATAATTACTGGAATCTGTAAAAGATTTATTTCTGAAGTTCTTGCTTCAGATTTCTGGTATGTTGTATTTTGGTTTTCCAGTTACACCCATGTTTCCGATTCCTAATAATGTTCTGAAACTTCCACGGTGCAGTGTGGAAATTTTCCAGACTTCAGCTCTGTCCAGAAGTTTAAACAAGAAGACTAATATTACAGAGGAGTAAGTTACAGAAAAACTCACAAAATGCACCTAACCTTACAAGATTTTCTGAAAATCTGCACAGCAATGACGAGGCACACAATATAATTTACAGAAATAGTCATTAGGAATACCTGGTTTTGAGACATCACTTAGCTTTACATTAGATCAGCTTTAAACTGAGTTTTGATATTCTGAAACTTGTATACTGTACATGACACAAGGTTTGTGTTTGTTTGGTTCATTTTTTAACTTATGTTCTTAGACAGTGTTCTGTTCCTGAAGAGAAAAAACATCTACGAAAGTGGAAAAGGAGTCATTACAACTGCTGCTTCCTCTGAAGGGATGCTGGAATTCAGTCTCTGACAGAAAGACTGCCTGTTATGGTAACGATAAGGAATCTTAGATAAATTAAGTTTCACCTGCATGCAAAGGGGAAATGCCTTTTTCTGAGCTCCACCAGAGTCTCCTCCAATGTAGTGTTTTTATGAAAAGACAAAAAGGCAATATCATTATCTGTATTTTTTCCCAGGAAAAAATGGAATAAGTAATGAAGAAATATAAAAAATAAAAATAAATACAAATTAGTGACGAAACTGGGACCCATCTACTTGGCATTTTCAATTTCATGCCTAAATGTGCTGAGATATAAGTTTTATTACAGTGTTGTGGCCCTGACAGCAAAGTTTGGGACATATAATCAAAACATGATATTTGAATAAAGAAGCAGCAGTACTTCTGAAATTAGTATTGTTCCTGGTTTTCCAGCTTCTCTATCTATATTATATACACCGAAACATACAAACGTGCATATGTTGAAATACATAGATTCTTCACCTTTTAACATAAAAAAAACATACTGACATTTTTCTGCTTAATTCAGGCCATAATCATATTTTCTTCAAAACTTTTAGCAGACAATTTTATCTGCATAATACTAGTCAGAGCACCTATCATCTGCTTGTAACAGAATGTACAAACCATCTGTTGGGTGGGTTTTTTTCAACTGCTGTTTTCATATGCTAACATAAAAAGCAAAACAAAATAAAAATCCTGAAGTATATTTGAGCTTTTCCTACAGCATAGTAATCATGGGCGGCTCTGTTTAGACACAAACAGGCAAGAGAGAAAAACAAGCCCCTGAAGAGTGAAGTTATTTGACTTTACCTTGCAAAATAACATATGCCTAGATACGCCTGTTTTAATATAACAACTAGTCTGCAGGAAAAAATAAAAAAGAGTTCTTCCCAAGATTCATTCTTGAGATTAATTAATCTTACTGTTTTTTAGTTTTCTATGTCTTTAACTTTTTCACTGATCTTTTCAAAATGTTCTTCTGTCATACACAGGGGAATTATTTTCAATACCAGACAAAAGATTTAAGAAACATCTGCATCAGTTCTTAATCACTGAGATTTGGAAAGAAACCTTCCAACGATATTTCTCCTTCAGAAGGAAGCCTCTTAGAAGAGGGTTCATAAGACAAGGCAAATTCCTTCCTCTCTTAATTACTCGCTGCCTTTTTTTCTACATAATTCCCAATCACCACTACAAAGGGAACAAGACACTTCAGACAGCAATCTCCTTGATTAGACAACCATGTTTGATTCTGTGAGTTACACTCTGAATGCTGTGTACTCTCTTATTATGAGTATGAAGAGCCTAGCACATAAAAGATCTTATTTCAACTCTGCGCTTTAGTAATGCTTGAAGCCTGTCATGAAAACAGTGTCACCTGAAGAGAAATCAACATAACCACTTAGATGGTGGTGAGACAGATGGTACTAGAGAATACTTAGTGCTATTAGGAAACTATACAAAACTACTTTTAAGTCTTTATTTTGTATCTAATTTACTATTTGTTTCTGGAAGAAAAAAAATAATTATATTTTCCACAATCTTTTTAAGATGATACAATGAGAAATGTGACATTAAATGGGCTCACTGGGGGGGATATCAATGAAGACGGTGCACAAAAAGGAAGACACTAAATTTCACATAATTAAAATTTTAGAGTTTGAGGAACTAAACACAAAAGTTTTGATTATACGCTTTAACATAATTTTTATGAGTACTGTGGATGAATTCATTTTACTATAACATTTGTTTGAGGAAGATATAGGGTCTTGCCTTTAAGGACTCAGACTTAAACCAGCTAGTTTCAGTTTATAAGTTTCCCCATGTAATTCAGTTATTTTTGCTTCAATGTTCTGTCTTAAAAAAACAGATAATAGTACTGGCATTTACTTCCAATTAATACAATTTCTTTAAACTCTAAGCTTTCTAAGATATGAGTATGTGTGTATGTTAAATGCCTAGCGTCATGGGGACTGATTTTGGTTATGCGTAGTCATGAGATTGGGCACACCACAGTACTCCAGTGGAAAAGCCAATCAAATGAGGAAGCCACAAAATGTAAAGAGAGGATGTACTTAAAATACAAAAGATATATTCAAAGAATGTTGTAAAAATGGGATGATAACAAAAAGCTTTTAATCCCCATATGAAAGGTTAGAGTTTTTTTAAACTCTTTGTCAGCATCTGTAGCCAACTTTTCATGGAAAGATACTGACTGATAGTTTGTGAGAGATTATTTAATGCACCTCCTTTTCCAAGGCAAAAGGGCTGTCATGCTAAACATGTCATGCTTGACAGACATTTGTCTAACCTATTCTTCTAATCCCAAATATCAAATAGTCCACACCACTCCCAGGAAATATGTTCCTGTGCGTCAGTATCTGTAGAATCAGTTTCTTACTGATCATCTCATGTGTGATTTAAATCCTTTAAGTCTTTTCCAACGTTCCTTTCATAGGAAGAGTAGATGAATATTGTTATCAAATCCTAAAAAAAAAAAAAAGTTCTCTTTCCTATGGTAATCTTTTTTTGGTACAATGTGTTTCCTAAATTCTAGTGATTTTTTACCTAGAATTTCTCCAGACAATTCATAACTTTCTTGACTGTCCTGGACAATATAGTAGAGCTGAGGCTCTACCAAAACTGATCAGAGAAGAGGAATTATTAAGTTGTTTTGCAGGCTATGTATGTTTATATATTCCTATGATTACATTTTAGCAACAGCATGGCATTTTTGACTCATATTTTACTTGCTGTTTACTAACTGCAAAACTTCTGCAGAACTGTTATCTAGACATTTGATCCCACTGGGTATCTGTGATGATTATTCTTGTGACAGGATAGCAAGTAGAACTATTCCATATTCATCTTTTCAGAGGATGTCTCTGGTTTTTCAAGATTATTTTGCATTCTAATTCTCTCCTGTAACATACTGATGAATGCTCTAAGACTCTTTTAATCTTTATTTTTAAGAAGCATATGCTTTATTTCATTATTTAGTCATTAGTGACTACAATGAAAGTACTAGGCCAGAAAGAAACACATGAAGAATTCCAACTGATAAAACTATTGTTTCTAATTTTGCATGTGAACAAGGCTTTCCTCTTGCATCCCTTTTATACCAGTTTTCATAAATTCCATTTCCACCCCAGATGAACAGTGTACAGAAGCATTCACTTCGGTCTAAATTTCAATCCTCTCAAAGACTACAGTATTTTCAAACAAAAGTCATTAATCTTCTAAATTAAAATAACAACAGTCAAGATATGCAAAACTCAATTCAGGAGGATTAATTATAATCAAATATGTTGGTGAAGGCATTGTTGATTAACAAACAATTATCTATTGAAGCTTTTTCTATTAAAAAAATCTTCTGAAATGTAGCAGTAGTTTGAAGTCCTCATGTCTGTTAATAGAAGACTAAAAAGATTTTAAAAAATTGTTCCCACTAACTGAAGATATTAAGAATTGTTTATTCCATATTCTTTACTTTTCTTTCCCCTTCTTTCTCCTCTCTTCTTCCTTGTTTTGAATCTTATATATTTTGAAATTGTACTTACTATTGCTACCTGGGGGGGGGGGGGGGGTTTATTTCTTTTGGGGTATTTTTGTTCTGAACTTCAGATAATTGATATAAAAAGTAGGTTATCATTGTGGATAAATTAATAATAAAAATTAAGACAAAACAACTGACAAACAAAAATTCAACTTGCACAAATAGAGCCACCAGACATTACACACAGAAGGTGTACCTTTAGCATGATGAGTAGTACTATAAAATTCTGTGATAAATCATTTTATAAAAATAATCTTTCAGACATTCACAAATGGTCATAATTCAATTGCATGCATAAAAATATAACAGTGCGCATGGAGATTAATAATGAATGGATGTATACTAATATTATTCCAGATTCCAATTTATAAGTAGAGAAATAACAAGGAATTTGAGAAAAAGTGGTGAACGAGGTCAGCCTGAAGGCCTGAATTAGTGATGCACCTAACCTGCCTAGAACATAAAAAGAACTTACATCTCCATAGGCAGCCAGAAGTCTATCTAAGAACAGAAAGTTGAGTATCTGAAGTTAAAGTGCCACATATTCTTGTAATTACAGAGGCAGTGTTCTTTTTGCGAATTTTCTCCATACTTGCCCCAGAAACATAAGACAACTTCCATGCCCTGAAAGAAGTTCTTCATCGCTAAACTGTAAGATATTGGACAGGCTGGATCGATGGGCCCAGGCCAACTGTATGAGATTCAACAAGGCCAAGTGCCAGGTCCTGCATTTCGGCCACAACAATCCCATGCAGTGCTACAGGTTGGGGAAGGGTGGCTGGAAAGCTGCCTGGTGGAAAAGGACCTGGGGGTGCTGGTTGACAGCCGGCTGAACATGAGCTGGCAGTGTGCCCAGGTGGCCAAGAAGGCCAATGGCATCCTGGCCTGTATCAGAAATAGTGTGGCCAGCAGGAGTAGGGAAGTGATCGTGCCCCTCTACTCAGCACTGGTGAGGCCGCACCTCGAATACTGTGTTCA
>NW_008824761.1:2349733-2359187 GCF_000699105.1 Pygoscelis adeliae | reverse complement strand
TGAAAGAGTGGTTAAACATTGGAAGAGGCTGCCCAGGGAAGCGGTTGAGTCACCATCCCTGGAGGTATTTAAAAGACGGGTAGATGAGGCGCTTAGGGACATGGTTTAGTGGACATGGTGTTGTTGGGTTGACGGTTGGACTCGATGATCTTAGAGGTCTCTTCCAACCTTAATGATTCTATGATTCTATGATTCTATATTCTGGGAGAAGACAGCTTCAACGAAACGACACAGCACAACAAACCTACGCATTAGGTATGCATCCTGTATTTTCTCTCCTTACATATTTCTACACCCTATTTCTAGGTATGAATCATTTACACAGTCGAAGAATCACTAGAAAGAATTAGGAGCCAAAATAGGATTCAGTCCTAGGACTATATTCTGCAAAAAGGGTATAAGCGTGTGATTATACCTGTTCAGATCAAAGGATCTTTTATTTGGTTTGGTTTTGGGTTCCTCTTTGAGCTTTGCACAAAGCAACACTACAACAGCAGCAAAAAAGATACCACAGGGACAAAGCAATGCTGCTTTTTCCATATGGTTAGAGTGGGAGGAAGGATAAAAACAGATGAGAGGCAAATCCAAGCATTATAAAAGGTTGAACATTTTAATGTTGATAAGACATAGTAAAACAGAAAACTTGACTGATGCAGTTTAAAAAAGAATGAATGGCGGGTGATGCATTCCACACAGTGAATCCACCTATTTATTGGACAATAAGAAAGTAAGTGCCTTAAATTCAGACAATCAGTTCAGTGTGATAAAGGTTATTGGTTTAGATTCAAGAAATAATTTTTTTAATGGCCTTTTGAAAAAGACATTTCCATCTTTCAAATTCATTTTGAGATAATGGCAAATGCTGAAACAATGCCAAAGACCAAAAGAAAAAAAACTCTTATCTTCAACCAGATCTAATTTTAAATGTTTCATTTCTAATATTCAGTTTTAATATAACAAGCTGAAGCAAGTAATTCCAAACTGTGGAATACATACCACACTGAACTACGTCTTAATTCCCTCTGCGCATTTCTGTTGGTTTGTTTGTGAGAACTATATATTCATGCTCATCCTTTATTTTCCATTTTATTTCATTAATTAAAGTCAGTATTTTTCATGTGAAAAATATCATTAGCATGAACTCTTGTAAATTGATGTCTTTGGTCTGAGGTAAAAGCAGCTTCTGTATAGACACTAGGCTAGGATGAGTGTCTTCTGATTTCTGTAAGTTACCCCTAGGACCTAATGTAAATCTTTTACTTTAAAACCTCCAGACACATCAAACCAGCTGGGTCGAGTAGAACAGATCAAATTCCACATGAAGTAGTGAAAATGGAAATCTAGAGATGAGGATGTACCTAGGTAAGTGAAAAGATGGATTCTGGATCCTAACTGCTAGAGAAGGTGTATGTGACACAGCCAAAACGTGGCAGGGAGATAGGCAGTAAAGGACTGAACAGTGAAGACATAGGAGGTATGATCAGAAATGGGGTTTGGAAAACCAGGCTACGCATGACAATGACCTGGGATGTTCTGAATATATATCTTTATGCCTACATAACTGTAATGCTGGTCTAAACTTACAGTGATCCTCAGCATTGCCAGTACAAATACTCAAGACTTAAGTTGGAAATAGGAGATATGGAATTATAGTCATATACGTTACAGATATGGTATTTCTTGTAGTTGATAAAATAAATGGAAACTACAGGCAAGAACAACCTGATTACATTGAAAATATGCATTGAAATTTTCATATAAATCTTAACATGAATTTTGGAGAAACTTACATTGTTTTGTTTATTCTGAAGTGAAATGCTTTCATTTCTTATTTTGTAATAAATTAAAGAGCATTTAAAAAGTGTAAATGATGATAATGTTCTAATCCGTTATTAGTTAAAATTAACATTTTGAAGATATTTTGAAATAAAACATTGAAAAGATTAATAGAAAAAGATCTAAACAAAACTATAATCTTAAGTAAAACTGTTACAAAAAATCATATTTTACTATTTTGGATCTGTGTCTGACTTAAATTATTGGTAAGCTATGATTTTTTGAAATAAAAATCAGAAATTTTAGGCACTACTGAAATTATATTTTTGGTAAAGTTTAGATTTTTGGGATTTTTTTTTTTTTTTTACCTATAGTCCTAGATATGACTAGATTGTTACTTACCTTTCTGTGAAAGTTGCAGCAGTTAGCAACTTTTTACAGGATAGATTTCCTTTTGGAAACTTTTGATGGCACATATCAAGCTATTTCCCTAGTGCAAATAGTTTATTTTAGGTCATCAATCCTGTATTCTTAAGAATTGTTAAAACACCACCAGAAAATTTGTATACTAGGAAATTCTACCAAAACACCACAGCATAATATTTAAGGAGCAGTTTTCAGCTAAAAAATGCAACTTTGAGATATAAAAGGAAAGAGAAATCCCTTAAGCCACTTGCAACAGGGTATAAAAAAATGTGTCACAAGGATACGAAGTAGCTTTTAGAAAGCAACGACCACGTGCTAAGAATATGTTAACCTATATGTAGCAGCACCATCCTTATGAATTTAGCACAGATTCCAACAATATGGTCTAATTTTTTTCCAGGTATACTATTTAAGTGAACTTCACTGCTCACAAAAATAGCATAGGGGAACCAACTATAATTCATTTATTAATAGCTGTGTAGGAATTCAAAGATTAAAAGTATGTGTATCTGAATAAATATATAAAATATGCATATATAAATGCATTTTTTATATATGCATGTATTACATTGTTTATATAAAGAGAGAAACACAGATCATACAGATTTAGATGTCTGTCTGCACATATAGACCTATATATGTCCATACTATTATCATTACAAAACTGTTTTTAATCAGGAAAAAAAAAAAAGATATTCAAGCCACCAGTATTTCTGGAGGCTTACCTATGAAAGTTCAGCATCAATTAGATTTTCCAGAGGTAGCTGCTCTTCTCTGTACACGCTTTCTCTTTTACTATGGAAAGGCTGAACAGCATTTCCCTTTTCTAATGCTGTTTGATGTTACCCTTAAGACAACCATAGTTTCAGAGGTATTTTAGTGATTTAGCTACTCTCTGTGCAGCTGGTATTTCCATTGCCAAATCTTTTCTTCATGTTGAATCTTTTGGAAATATTCTGGCAAAACAGTGCAAGCATTTCTGAAGATAAGTCCGGAGGAAAAAAAAAAGTTGGTTTAGCCAATGTTTAAAGTACATGGATAACAACAAAAATAATTGTCACATCTTGCTTTCTAGTGGGTTGAGTGGGCCCATGTTTCAATGCAGCACCCTCATATTTATTAGGATGAGAGATATGCTCTTTACTAATGCTATGAAAATCTACCCAGATTTAATTAATTCTATTCTTTTAGAACAGTTTGAATTTGCAATGTACACTTCAAACGATGTTCATTTTCTCAAATTTAATTGAAAGTTAAACATTTAAATTGAACATTTAAATCTGAACTAGCCACTTTAGACTACTATTACACTCAATGAAGAGAAATAGACATGTCTGGAAGACAATTCACCTTATTCTAAAATGTGCATCTAAGAAAGAGGTAAGATAAATCCCCATCACTGACAGAATTAATTACTCAAACTTAGGTGTCTTACTGACCCATTAAACATAGCAAATGGTACCAACAACTTGGCAGCAGTTGAGGAAACAGCTCAGAAGAACACAGTAAAACTGGGAGCTGGGGAGAAAACATAGGAATGGGAATTATATTAGAATTCCATTAAAACTGACAAAGGAGCTGGAGGAAGGTGTAAAGGATACTGAAGTTCGAAGACAATAGTGGCAGAGAAACAGAAGAATGAGAGGTCTGACAAGCTGTTAAGGAACTAGGGGATAATTGGACTTGATTTGTGAAAGTATGTAGGACAAGATACAGCAAAGAATGGACAGTTCTGCATTAGAATAAGTAACCTGGTGAGTAAACCAAGAAAGCAGATCATAAGAGAAGCCAGTAAAATCAAGTAACACTGTCTGGGTAAGGAACCTAGGATTTGAATACGGCAGCCAGGAATAGTTTGAGAATGTGGAAAGGAGAACAGGGCTAGGATAAGATCCAGAAGGAGAACAAAAAATTAAGATAAAAAGGGTTTAAAGAGGATGAAACAAAAGGAAGTAAATTTGGGAGCACCAAGAAGAAAAGTGTATGAGTCTGTGCTTGCCACTGGGATTTCAAATGCAGCAGAAGATTCTGAAGACTTGCTATCCCTTCAGCTGTTGCATTCCCCAATCTTTCTGCAGAGAGAGTATGCAATCACCGTTATAATTATCCACACAGGAAATAAGAACTTCCTTTTGCTGTCAGTTACTCTGTCAGTGCGAGTGGCAGTGGGATATACAGTGAATCCTCAACCTTCAATCCTGCATCCTAGTGGCGGACAAAAGAAATGACAGCACGTGGAGTTCTGTGTTCTGCTTCCTTTGTTAAAAAACAAAACTGCTGAAAAACCCCATTAGAAATGCTGTTCTAGAAGTAGAAAAGCCAAAGACTTCACAGTTAGGAAATTCCAGAACTAGATTCTTCTTGTAACTTTAATTTAATTCCATCTGTATATACATACAGTCTTTAGCTATATGATCACCCACTATTTTTATCACCAGATTCTTTTGCATCCCATGCACAGAATATACGTCCTCTGAGAATGAATCAGAACGATGGAGGAGAAAGGTCTTTGGTGTGTGTTGTGTATGAACCCTGCCTCTTTTGTTGTGAAAGTCAAAAATATAAGTATAAAAGCATAAAAGTTATATAACCATTTTTAAAAGTTTCATAATTGAGTTGAAAAGCCATCTCACGGTAAAGACAAATGAATTATTCTCTTCTGATTCCATAACCTCGAAATGCAGACCTCTGTGTTCTATATTCCACCCCTAGCATTAAATTACATTCCTAACAGAGCAGTCTACATGAGATAGCCAAGTCAACGGAAAACATAAGCAGCTATAAGTTTGACATCTATAGTATCTAATTTTAGGATGTGGCTATCACAGTAGTATCCACCATTCATATTTGGATAACTAAATAATATCAAGAGATTAGCATCTCAGAAAGGCCATAGCCACATTCAGCTGAGAAAATACTTAAAGGTGTGAAAGCTCATAGGATAGACTAAGACATGGGAAGGTGCCTTGACTCCCCTTTTTGTAAGCTCAGGTACCGAAGTCGAAGCTGTAAGTGGGAAACTCCATTTACTTAGAAACCAGAGCCAAGAATCCTCTCTTGAGACTAGATACATGTACTGTCCAACAGTACATCAAGTACTTAAGCTGTAAATTTTTATTACGATTTTATCTGCATTTTCTAAAACTATCAAAATATTTTCTCATTAAATTAGAAAGCTGCATTGAAATTCTTTCTCATCCTGACAGTTCTTAAACTCGTAACTTTCTATAGCAACATGCTAACCACAAGGTGGTGGGTTGCTAAGAGAAAAGGAGGAAGACTTGAAAGTGGGAGACACTAATGCGCAAAAGCATCAAAATGCAAGATTTGTGGGATCAGAACAGAAAAATACAAAAGAAATACTTATCCAACAGTTTTGATGTTTTTTATGTTCCTGATTCTACCCTGATCATTATTATTGTTTCTTATCAAATAATTATTTAATTTAAATAAAGAGTTTTGAGCATAGAGACTTGTAAACTAAATTGCTCAGTTAATGTCTGAATTACAAAATCATGCTCTCACTTTTCAACCTTTTGGACTCCCATTAATACTGAATTTTTTACTTCCTAGTGACAAATTTGACAGAAACAGTAGAAAATGCTCTTTCCTCATGGCTTTTTCTGGTGAAGCCAGATATGAGTGTGAAACTCTGCTGTGTGAGGAGGGCACAGAACTCAGCCCTTTCACTTCTTGCTTTACCGTACACTATTATGAAGTATTTAATGGTGGGAGGACTTGCTACCTTCTTTCAGAAGCTGTATTTTCAAATACTTGTATGTTTTATGAGACTTCTGCACTGTCAGTGCTTGTTTTACGTGGGCTACGCATATCTAGCATATCCTTCTTGGAGCTGTCTCTTAAACAAAATGTTAATTGAATCCTGTATTCCTCATTCCTCTTGCACACAGCCAGAGGAGTCTGGGACTAGTCTGCAGAAGGGCTCATCCTTTACGAGTGCAACCCAGAACACAGAAAGTAGTAGGAGAAAAATGCTATGTGCTCTGAAACCAGCAATTCAACTCTTTTTTGCTTTTATATCTCTCTCTGTTTTACTCCTCCATTGTAAAATAGGACTGTTGTAAAGATAAACCCATGAATAGTTTGTGAGGCACACACTGAGTGTAGTGGTGAACAGTACTGAGGGGAGATGAGTAATTACATTTTCATAGGATTTGGACAGTGTAAAGCAAGCAAAGCATGCTACCATTCACTGAGGAAGGAGGAGAGAAAATACTGAGTCTTTGCTTATTAAGTGAATACCATTCACGGTGAGGGTTGATTAATATGTCACGTGTAAAAAGCTATCATGATCACGCAAAAACTCCATTATTAACTCACAGGAGCTGATGGCTATATAGAAAATCTTAGCACTGGTATTTTCCAAGCGTTTTGTGGTCGATTTATAAATCTTAATTGTAAACTCATCATATAGATATTTTTTTCTTACAGCTTTTTCTTACAAAATTAAGATCAAAAGAGAACCTATGTTTAAATATCTACTGCAGTTATTGACAAACTTGTCATGCAAGCTCTAAAACAATTTGATATGCAAGTTTTCAAGCAATTTCAAGCAATCAAATACTGTTTTAACACTAATTGTTCACTGTAAAACATTTTTTGTTTTTACAAATACAACATGGAATGTAGAACAATTATGTCAGTACTTTATATCATATATGACAACTAATCCTTCAGTCTTCTTAATGCCAATGGGACTATCTACATAACCTTATTTACGCATGTAAGTACCTGTACAATTAACATGACAGGATATTCTTTAGAAGCATACAAAACCAAATTAATAAAATAGAATGTACTTGTTATTACCCAACCATGCTTTCTCATTAAATAAATTCCATAATATCTAACAGAATTTTAAAAGTAAAATTAAGAATCCAAGATCATTCAGCTAAGCATTTAACTTAGATGTGAAAACAGAGCTAACTACAAATCCACAAATAGCCAAAGCCAGGAATTCTGCACATGAGATGGGCTGAAAAAGGATTCCAGTACAGAATTCATGTATCAAGCAGAGGGGAGCAACCAGAAAAAAAAAAACAAAACACCAACCTCTTTTGGGGATACAAGGATCCCAAGTAGAAGCCAAAAGAAAAAGAAGTGTAATTTTCACTTGTACATACATATTAATAGTAGAAATAACAACAAATTTATTAATCCCAAGCATAAAACCAAAGCTGTATTGTTGACCTGCTCCTCACATTATGACCTACCACTGGATTACTAGCTAATACTGCCCAGAGACCATTTGAAATATTGCGGATATGGTCTACATTGGAACATGTCCAAATGTTGAATTCTCACCATTTTCACAAAACAAAAATACTGTTTTCCGAGCAGTCCTAAAGTATTGAAGTAGTTCCCAAATATGTGCAGGACAAAATATTAAGGAGAGACAGGAGTTAACAATTTTACACTCACTGTACCGAACATCCAGGTGTATGCCTAAAGGCTTGGGGGAAGTTCCACATATTCGTCTGTTTATGTATTTGGTAGTATCTATCATTCAGGACTGAATGGTAGTTTACACATCCTATAGTCATAATAAAGTAAAGAAGTTGGCACCATTTATAAATAGACTAATTTCTATAGAAGGAGTGAGACATAACTTGTCAGGACATTACAAGACTGTTGGACCACAGAGCTTTCAAGCACAGCACTGCCATTTTTGCAGCACTTGACCACCTCTTGCCATAGCATTCAAAATCCATACAGGTAAATGAAAGGTTCTTAGATGGAAAAAGAGAAAGGAAAGTCTCAGACTCTAAAACTGTCTTAAACATTTTCATATCTCAAAAGGTGGCACTTTCATTAATAATAAAATGGTATCTCCCTGCCTTAGTTATTTTAAATCTGAACAAATTTTAGCATATGCCTTCAACAAAACTATGAGCTACTGATGACTCGATGTGTTGTTTCAGTAGCAATGAATGAAGAACATTGAATAAATGGATTATAAAAACCCAAGAGCAGTAAGAATTATATATATATTATCAAAGAGTACATATGCGATGAAGAAGTTCATTCTAGCAAGTCAACCCTTATGGACAAATCAAGCAGTGCCATTAAAATTCAGTAACCTTCTGTCAGTATGTAGATCTCTGAAGATTCTCAGATCAGTGACATACCTAATATAAAATCTGTAGAATAAAATTATATTTGTACCAGTTTTTAAACTCTTCTATTCAGTTCAGAAACCTCAAAGAGATACTTTATTTTACCTGTCTTTATAGTGTATCTCGATAACATTTTGTATTGAATCCTATGATAAGCATCTTCTTGTTGTTCACAACAGTAACTTCCAATGGTCATGAAAATTTCAGCATCGCTGACTTTTTCTTTAAAAATACACCCTAAGTCATTCATCAGCTATTCCACATTTGTTTAGATGATGTAGCTCCTATGAAATGAAATACACTGACAAAACAATGAAAAGTTTCAAGTAGAGAATATATGCTTTAGGTGTCTATGAAAAAGCTTAACATACTCAAAGTTACAGGCACATGTATGTTTATCTACAGCCGTATTAATCCAAACAAATGCACAGTGCTGTCTCTTTATCTAATAAAGTATTTAACACCATACACTTTACTTTCAATATGAAGAAGACAAATCATTCTTTTCTTTTCTGTTTAGAAATATAACCATATATCTCCTTCCATAGAAAAAAGTATTAAATGACAAGGGAAATGAAAATGAATTTTTTTTAACCATAGGGAGGTGGGGGCAAGCACAGTTAAACCAATGAAGCATTTTATCCTCAGGATTATCTGTATCACAGTATTTCTAGAAGCTCTATGTTAGCTACATTTCCCTCTTCTAATGATTTTAATTTCTGTTTAATTTCCCTCTGGGGAGGGAGGGGAGCGAGGACTGAGAAAGAAAAGCAATTCAACATTAAAATAAGTTTCATATAAAACACAAGCACCTGGATGTGTCTTGCTTTTTCTTACATCTTCTCAGGTATCATTCAGTTGATGACTCGTAAAACAAATTCTTATTTTTCTCTGAGGTAGGCTGTGACACGGTTTAGTTGCCGAGTTCCAGCAAAGCGGACGGTTTTACTTTTGAGCTTTCATCTGGCATCCCAATACTCAAAACAACATCACCTCCCGCTAGGATTTTAATGAACTTCTGAGAAAGTTGGGTGGCGACGACCGCCAGCGCGGAGCGCCGGCTTTGAGAGGCGCCTGTGCCCGGGCCAGCCCCGCGGGCAGGGCAGGGGGCAGGG
>NW_008824761.1:2342553-2348725 GCF_000699105.1 Pygoscelis adeliae | reverse complement strand
TCCGGGCAGCGCTGCGCCTGCAGGGCGAGGGGTGGTAGCCGCCAGGAGGAGAGAGATGCGCGCACACACCAGCGCAGAGAGAGAGGGAGGATGGATGGAGTGATGCACAGAGCCGAGAGGAGGTAGAGACACCCAGCAGGGAAGGGAGAAAGAGAGAGGGAGAGATGCCCAGAGCTGACGAGAATTGCACGGTGATCAGTGGAAAGGGGAGGAGAGAGAGGCAGAAATGAGAGACACCTCTCAGTTTTTGAGGCTGCGAAGACGCGCTAATCTGATTAACGGGGGAGCGAGCGGAGCTACAGACCGGAGAGGACCGGCGGCGGCAGCAGCCCCACGGGGAGGCAGGTGGCTCTTCCTCAGTCTCTTAGAGCTCCGTGACCGAGTGCAGCCAGAGAGGGAAAAGTCACCTGGAAGCCTATCTCCACCTCCCGCCTTCCCATCCCATTTCTCAGGGGAGTCCCATGCCTGCAGTTATCTGGGATGGCAAAGCCTGAGAGCTGGCACGGAAGGAAATCGGGGCTCCTTTATATATACTGTAGGTAGGAGGACAAAAAAAAAATCACGCCCGTGAGGCTGTCGAGGTCCTCACTGTACCATTTTCTATCTATCTCGGCGCCTCTCACCAAGCCGCCCCCTCCCCCGCATGTGACGCAGATGTGCTCTGGGGCCGTCAGTGTGAAGAGACAGAGGGAAAAAGAGATGCTTCAGTCTTCCTCATGCAAGTAAGTCGGCAGGTCACTAACTGTCCCTCATACCCTCCTCCTCCCTTCTCTCCAGTGCAGGTCTCCTCACCTTGGTATTTTGGTTTTGAGACCGCTGTGTAATACGGGGAACAAAATAAAGCGCAACAGCAAATGCAGCAGCAGCAGTAAACACAAGAGCGTGAATCATAGGAGTGCAAACTTAATAGACTGCATGCAGACTGGATGAGGTTACAGGTTAACGATTTATTCTGCAGGCTCCATTCATTAGCCTGTTGGCTCAGTGTTGCTGTACCAGTAGAAAACACTGGCTAGAGGGACAGTGTGTCAAACAGAAATAGCACTACACATCTGCTTCTTACCTTTTATATCTGCTGTTAATGCAGTCTGACAGCGCTAAACCCAAGGGAGGTTCCTTCACAACAGAGAGATCTGCTTAGGAACATCTGCCCACTTGGGAGTGTCACGAAGTACACTGTGCATCTGGGACATAATTACAGAATTAAAAGCTTCATGGAGGAATGTGGGAGAGGGACACAGGGGCAGAACTACACTGCGTATCATCACCTGCTAGCTCATAAATCCCCATGCATGGAAAGTTGCCGGCAATAAGATAATATACAGAATGCCTGCAATCCACTTGTACTTTAGAAAGTAGTATTTTAGAAGAAGATTCATTCCTACGAAAATGATGAAAAAGATGGTATTTCCCTCTAGGTACTCTTTGCATTGGCCAGATATACCCATGCACCCATGAGCTATCAAAAGTTTGTTATAGTAACTCTTTGTGAATTCAGGAAGTAAAGTTGAAGGAATTCTTTCTGTCAAGGTGGAATATTTTAACTCCTCATTCATAAAACACTATAGCTTGAAAATTCCTCCAGAGAAACACAGAAGTCAAACATTAATTAACAACTTTATTACTGTTTTATTTACTTTATCACTGAAGAATATTACTGTTTTATTTAGTTTATCACTGAAGTAGTGCTTCTGGGTACAAACCAATATTAGGTTTTATGTTTTAACGTTGGTAAAGTTCTGGATTTAATAGAACAAGAAATTCATGACACAAAGTCCTACTTTCAAGGGAAGAAAAATTGCGACTGTGCATTTTAAATATTATTTTATGCCACAACAGCTGGACTGCAAACTCTCTAGTGCCTCAATTTTGCTCTGAGAATATATGTAGAATATATATACTGAGAATAATAATAAAAAAAGACAAAAACCATTCTAAAGCAAACAGAAGAGACAGTTCATTTTTATCCAGGAACTGGTCTGAGTGAATATGTGCTGCTTGGGAGAGCAGCAGGAAGAAAAGCCTAAAAATCTTCATCTAGAATAAGACAGACGAAACTTTCATCATTTCAGAGACTTTAGAAATGCATCTCATGACAATATACGTGAAAACATCTATAGTGAATCCTGGTTACTTAATGTCTAGTTACAAGCTCTAAAAGATGTGGATATGTACATATAAAATAGCTTTAATCAACAAATACATAGATAGACAGTCTGCTATTTCTTCTGTATTTAATACCTCTTAACTGATTAGGAAAATTCAGAAATATTCTGATTTGAGAAGAATTACATAATTTCCTTGCCTTATTATAAATATTAGACATTTTAAAAACTGCGTTAATATTTCAGTTGATCATTTGATGTGAACAGTTGATAGGTTAGATTTTCTAGCTTTACTTCTGTTACACAGATAAATATAAATGACAATACAGTCCAACAAAATTGTTCTTCTAAAAATACTTTGGAGGTCACTCAATGAATATATTACAGTATCACCCAAGAAAGTAATTCGTTTTTTTCCTCACCTTTCCAGTACAAACTAGCAAGCAATTACAAGGAAAAAAAGTAAAAAATATTTTAGGTTATTTGTTATTCATACTTTTTTTAATTTCAGTTATGTCAGTAACTGAAATAAATAGTCTTGGATTTTTTTTAAATAATTGAAATCTCAACTCTTCAATATATCGTGTATAGGCTTTGATATGCTTTTTGACATTACTTGATTCTTTCATATTTTAGTACATAAATATTTTTTGCAAGTAAGAGATGCATTAATTTGGTATGTAAACCTGATTTTTCGTGAATGAAGATGTACGAACACTTCTTTATCACAAAATGAAATCTGGAAAACTGTCTTGATTTTCTTAGTTCATATCACAGTCACAATTATTTTGTCAATGTAAACAAGAGCTACCCCCAAAAAGCTACACCGGAGAAGCAGCCATTGTCTTTACATATAGTTAATGAATAAATTGGTTTCCCGAGCATGAAGTAAAAGAATGAAACAGTTTGGTTTACTTAAGTTTTCATAGTTTCTTATCTTCATGTTTCCTTGTGAACACTTTTGACATATGCCAGTGAGGCAAAGAATATATTCTAGATTATCGCATGACAAGGTGAACACAAAATGTCTTTTGAGTTTCAGTTGAAACTTCTGGTACATAAAAAGATTGACTTAACTCTATAGGTTGTCTAGACTTGCTTCTCCATCCAGGAGAAGAAAAAATGGTTCTCTACTGGAGTTCTAGGGACCTTGCTTATAGGAATTACAATAAAATAATTAGTTTACTAGTCAAATATGACTTAGTCGACTAACTCATATGGGGTTGACACAAACATATGAACAGAATTGTGAAAATACACGTGTCTCTAAGTTGTTGAAGGGAAACCTCTTGATGCCTGACAGCCTTCCATCCTTACCTTACACAGCCCATGAAGTGTAGCCAAGATAATGATGAATGTGGGTAATCTGTCACGTGTCTGTTGGTTGCACACTGGAACATAGTGTATTGCATTGTATTTTTGTTTATTAAACAGCACGTTTCTGAACTTCCTCACCTGTTGTAGTTTCTCCAGATTATTCATAACCTTGATATCCAAGATTATTCATAAATATTGAATAATTTACAGACTTTGCTTAAAAGTGCCCATGATTTTTTTCTTTATCTGTTAGTTAAGGAAACAGATGAAAGTGGTTAATCTTTATGTCCCTGTTATGAGTCAGATTCCTGATACTTTCCCTCTGTGTTTTTTGTCTTTCTAATGCTCTTCAAGTGAATTAAATTCACGTAGTCATGTCCCTAAGGGAGTCTCATGCTCATGTTTTGTAGGAAAAATGGCCTAGGGATATATATTCTTCTAATAAATTCTCCAAGTAGTAAAAAGCGCTTCCAAAGAGAAGAACCTTGAAGTAGGTATCCAAACTGGTCAAATTTTATTTATCCTCTTTTTTTCCTTTTTTCCATTGTAAAGCTTTGCAGTATTGTTTATTTTTGGGTTTCAGGTGTTTTACATGAAGCTGTTTACATGTTGTATCCTCTACCCCAGGGAGAATTGGTGGATCAGGAATAAAGTTAAGTTGTAGTTGCAGTTATTCATTGCTGAAACAAGCAACAGAGGAACTATCACGCAATGTAATTTGCTAACAGTACCCTTAGGTTATGAATACTCTTAATCTATGTAAGTCTCCACATTACATTTACATAGTTGAAAGACATATAGCAAGTGAGTCTGAAGGTGATGAGCATATGTGTTACTGTGGAATGATAATTATTAATAAGAGAAGGGATATACCTCTCAGCAAATTAAAAGGATAAGGGGTAATTTTGCTATTGAATTTAACCTGCCATGTATTTTTAATCCAGAAAACACTAAATCTTGATGAAAAGAAGCAGAAAAAAGACATCACTGTGCTTTGAATAAGGATGATACTAGAATGAATGGCTTTAAAACAATTCTCACTTGTATGTGGGAATTCTCACATGAATGAACGAACATGTACTTCAGCTTTAAAGGTGCTGATTTTGTAGGTGGTTGATTATACATTCAGAAGCAAGAATCTGAGGGTGTTAAAAAGATGCTGTGAAACAGATCTGTAGAACACTCAAGCTAAAGAGAGTAGAGAAAGAAATTGGTGGGAATGGATGTCTGCTGAGGGATCAAAACTTGCTGAAGAAAGTGGCAGTGTGCTAAGTGATAAACAAATAAATAATGTATGAGACTTATTCTTTAAACTTTTGTTGTGTACAAAGCCTTTGAACAGGCTTTATGAAATGTAGATATATTCTGAATCAGTTTAGATAAGTAAACTGTGAAACACTGGGAAAAGATGGTAGTAGTGGGAAACTAAACTGTTAGTTTGCATATAATGCTGAAGCATTGCTGTGAGTCAGGAAGGGGAGTTTCAAGTTGTTGAGCTGATTTTCCTCCCATAATAGTATATGCTGACATATTTAAAATACTATAAATATGTCTACACTTACTAACTATTGTTGTTTTCTAATGCAAGAAAGGAATAACAAAAACAGACAAATGGTAAACAAGAACTGATACACTTGTCAGCTCGTGTATGTTTTTTTGTAGTGAGTTCAACTAAGGTTGAACTTTGAGAGTGAGTTTGCCTTCTGATAAGTTAAAAGGTTACATGATCTCAAGATTAACAGTGAGTTAGCACAGCACAGGATAGATTTCTGTAAGAGTGGCAACATGGCCAGCTACATTTATTTCAGGGATAACAAAAATTACTTCTCCATAGTTGTTGTTTACTGCCTCCTTAGTAATGCTGGATAAAATGACAATATATGAATTGCCCCCAGTGGTGATTTGAACAGATACATTTTCATCTGCATTGTAGGAGCCTAGAAGAGCACAGTCAGTTATCTTATATTAGCTTGAGGGACAGTCACTTCTTAAACCGTTTCATTATGATCACAAGCAGTTGTATAAACATACCCTAAAGCAGTTTTTAAATGGTCAGAGAATTTCACTTAAGAAGAGTAAATGCTACATGATTTGTCATGGATAAAGATTCACAAGTAAACCAAGGCTAGAGAACATAAAATTATGAAACCAGAAAAATAATTATTAAATTTAGAAAAGTGGGCAAATTAAAGAATATTAAAGTTCTTCAATTCCAAAATCAGTTCCTACAGTTCCTCTGTTTGCAATGGTTGTCAGTTCTCTTGAGAAATACATAGTTTTTACCTGCAGTTCCCAAGCTGGCTATGGACTACCCTTATTTGAAAAATGTCTCATGCCTTCTTTCCCAAATTATGGTCAAGAGAAACAGCTGAACTCCATCTAGTACAGGTCTGGCAGAGCACACACCTTTGTGCTCCTATGCCATACTCCACATGATATCCTTAGACCTTACCATCTGGAAGCTGCTCATCTGTCCCATTTGCTGATTCACATGGCAGCTGTTCCTATCTATTTTAGGTGATAGAATTTATTAAAATCATGATGTTGTTTTATTTTGATTTAAATCTAACACTTTTAGCAGTGCTTCTATGAATGATATCAATCACTGTGGAAATTCTGGTGATGCAAAGAAAATAGGATGTTTTTTCTTAGCTGGATTCAATAATAGTTGCCGTCATTTTTTCTGTGACTCAGAACCTTCTTAGAACTGGTTTGCTTTCATGTTCTGTTTAAAAAATACACAGTTTCCT
>NW_008824761.1:2335924-2342529 GCF_000699105.1 Pygoscelis adeliae | reverse complement strand
ATCTTTTATTTAACGTTTATTTTTCAATCAAGTAAAAACTTCTGTCAAATAATATATGTTAGCAAATCACAATGGAGACACCCGTCGTTTGCAAAACAGGCTATATAAAAAGGGAAATATCCAGGATTTTATGACTACACATATACCAGTAAATTAAATTAGACTTAATTAAATTAAACAGAGCTCATGGAACTGGCATAAGATGGTCAATAATGATAAGGCATTATCACAATCATTAAAATGGTTTTGGGTTGTACAAACTAGCATCTCACAAACTGGTTCAGGAGTTAGCGTAAGTCAGGAAACATACTCAATAGGCACTTTGGATAGAGCCTGTGTTTTAGAGGATAAGAGCATTTAGTCATATGGAGGTAAATTATACCATGCCATTTGGCCTGAGTCCCAGAGCCTAAGCAGAGAACAGGCACTGGGTGATTTTGTTTACTGTTCTAGACATGACCTTATGATGCTTGTATTTCAGCTTATAGGTTCTTTTGAAGTTAAAAAAAAATTATTTCAGAGGGTTTTCACCCTTGAAAACCTTTTAGTATTTGACAGAAAACAAAAGACTTCTAGACTTCTCTTAAGAACAAAGATCAGTTGGGATAACAGCGGATTTGCAATGTCACATCACTGGAGAAGTTATCTTTTGAGTAACTTTCTTTCCAAGTTGATGTGTCTTTCTCCAGCATCTGAATAAGCAGCAATCTTAATGTCAGAAGACATTGGGATGTAGTAAAGTGAATACAGGCGAGTCACTGAGTATGAAGGAAAGAAGTTGGCTGGTTGAGATGATCAATAAGCGTGGTTCTGGTACTCACCCACAACTGATACGAAGTATTTTGTAACGTCCCTCTGTGGATAGGTTGTTTTAAAAGGAATGTTTCTTTTTTTATAAATCTGACTTATAATTTTATTTATTGCTTTATTTTATAGGAAAACTTACTACCCCTATAGAATTTAGCTTTAAAAATCAAAATTATTAATCTAAGTAACAGGATATTGGATTAGTTTAAAGAATCTTGTCTGATAATATTATTTACCTTCTAAATGACAATCTCTGTAATCACAGTAGAAAAATAGATACATGGAAAGTAGAAAATATCAACTACTACATTATATATAGACAGTTTTATTTTGAGGAATACATAGATGAATAGCATGTAATTGCTCAGATTAACACTTGTAGTAACAAGTGTAATAATCTTACAACTTTATATTAAAGTTTTGCTATTTCAGAAATAAAGTGAAGAACAAAATACTGCCATCTAACAGTGTTATTGTTGTATGCATTTCTAAATGAATATTTTCCTCCTGAAGCCTATGATTAAAGTAAAATATTTTGAAGTACAGAACAGTAATTAACTTCTATTAATGTTAAAAATGAACTTGTATTTTTTCTTTGCCATTGAAAAGTATAAACAAAAGTTCTGTAATTAAACTGCATCAAGATAAAATCAAATATTCTAGAAATTTCTCTACATCTCATTCACACAGAATTACTTAAGCAGTAAATCTTGTTGCTCTTTAAATGCTCTGTTACTGAGACTGAGTATTAAAACGAGCAACATACAATGATCATGATGTCTCCTCACTTTTTCTCCAGCTCAGAGTCTCATTGCCCTTTGGGTATAGCTTCCTATCCATACTGCTTTAATTTCTTACGAATATATGCACTCGCAGGAGAAGCATTTCCCTATTTTCAGGTGTGTCACATGGTATGTAAGACCCCTGCCCTCACAGAAGCGTATTCTGTTGCTTGAGTTGTTATATAGCATCAAACTTCTACTGCCTTATACTTCCCATATTTTCTGGTCTCAGTAGACAGATTCCCAGACTCTGAAAAATTGTACACTTACAGTTTAGGAAGTTACATATTTTTCCCATGAAAATAAAATTTTCTAGTTGCACTCGAGATACTTGTTGCTTGTACCAAGTGCCTTATCATCACATTAGTAAGATTAGTTGAAAATTTACATTGTGGAGACAGAGACATTGCTTCGGTTATTCTCAAGTAATGCTGCATGTTTCGGCAGCTTCTGAGTTCATGGTTAAATAGAGTAATCTTCCTTTCTGGGAAACCTAACAAGGAAATACACATATAGTAGTGCTGGTGGGAATCTCTGAATGCCATTTTAATTTTAAAGTAACTGTTAATGACACTGAAATCTTTATTTACCATGCATATAATTGTTTTGTGTCTTGTATCACAATCAAATAACTCATTCAAAACTTCAGCAAGAAGTTAGTTTTTCTTGCAGAAATGTGTTACTTTTTAAAAATAATTCTTCAGCACTTAGTATGAGGCAATAGAATAAGCTGTTGTATGCTTCTCTTGTCCTTCCTTTTGAAAAGGAAAGATGGGGCTTTGTTTATGATTATGTGTACATATGGTCTTTCATTTGTTTACATTCAGTGTCTGACCAAATCAAAAAATCAGATATTTGAGAATGCTTTTTTTTTAATCTGCTTATTCACACTTTCATTTGAACTGAGTGTCCCAGAGAATATACTGGGTTTTTTTTCCCTTGAAAAATGTTTTGTGATTCAGATGAGATTATTGTAATTGCTTGAACAATTTGAGAGGACAGTTTTCCATCCAAATGCCATGACACCTACAGTAATAAGTGTTAACATTACAATGAAGATCACAGATTGGTTGATATTTCCTCTTTTAACTACATAATACAAAACCAGAAAGGGTATGGACACTTTTTTTCTTTGAATGTTTTATAGTATTATACAGTTGACATTTCACATACTTCTAGTTGTTCTTGTATACAGAATTGTTTTCCTACTGTGTTTTCTCTGATTTTACCTGATGAACTACAGTATATTTTTAATCCCTTGGCCACAGTTTTTTATACTGGCAGAATGTCATAGATTTCAGTGTCATGAGACTGTAACTTCTGACATGGCAAGTGTGTTCTAACTTCATGTTTCGACATAGTCACTTTGTCAACAAAAGTCTAGACATAAATTACACTGTAGAATTAGAGAATAGAGATGAACCTAAAAAAAAATTTTAATCCTTTCTCCCCAAAGCTGAATGAACTACAGCTATTTCTGACAGATATTTTTCTGTTTTTTAAAAAATGCTTATGATAGAAACTTCACATTTTTCCTAATTTATTCCAGTACTTTTTAGCAGTTACATAAGGTTGTGTATAAATTAAATATATATGTAAAGTTGAGGTGTGATATGTTGTTTGTAGCTGCAAGTATATGAAATAAAGACTGACAATTTTCTTTATTTTGGTATAACTTGAGTTTGGCAGTTGGATTGCTACAGCATATAACTAATAAGGAGGCATAATTAACAAAGAAGGTCAGTAATTAGGCTGCTGTGGTGGCCAAAACATATGTTACCTGTCCGATAGGAGTTAATATAAGCAGTACAAAGTAGTATCTTTAGATATGCTTGAACTTTAGTAGGAAGAAACCTACAAAAAAGAAAAATTATTCCTGATGATCTAAAGGAGGGGACCGAAGGAAATCCTAATTGATAGAATCATTCTGGTAACCTTTTAGGCTATTTTCTTGTTTGCCCCAAACATTTGCATGTGCTGTTTGACAATCTGGCAGTAGTTTTTAAGTGAAGGTAACAACGATCTTTAAAACTCTTTTAAGCTAAAAGTGCATTACTCTCAGGAAAAATTCTGTTTGGGGTTTTTCTGGAAGACAAACAACTTCAGTTTCTCAAGATCATTTGAATTTTACTGTGGTCTCCAAAGCCTAGTCCAGTCTGAAGTGATCTGCAAATTGAATGGTGTACTCTATTTTCTATTATAAAATGATAAATGTATTGAACAGTATTGAAGACAAACACGCATGTAAACACGATCAACATTTTTTCTTGTTCTACTGTGAGTAATGAATAACAGCCGAGTACAGTTTTCCAACCATTTATACACTCACCTTGCAGCAGATTTTCTTCATTGTAATTTTCTAGATCATTTAAGAAATTAGTACCAGACACTATCTGAAATACCTATTATTTTTAACATACTAATGAGATGAGGTACCCTGTTGAAGGAAGTTTGTTTGTTATGGCATGATATATTGGCTGACAATAAACACCTTTTGAGTTTATATGTCTTTGTACTAACATATTTTTCATTAACTGGAGCTAGATAACTGTGGCCTTTTTCCTCTCTAAAAAAAAAAAAAAATTATGTTTGCTCTTTTCTAATCTTCTGGAAGATCATTTATTCTCTTTGTGTTCTCAAAGATGAGATTTCCTCAGCCATTTTTCTAAGTACTCTGCAGAAATTTCAACCTGATGAAATTTCACCTGACTTAGCTAAGTAACTTTTTTCCTTATTCTGTGTTGGTGTGATGTTCATTCATGCATAACCTCCTTAATGAAAACTGAAGAGGAAAGGTGTAAACACTTCATCTTTGCCAGCATCAATAGTGTTTGGTGCTCCTTAAGTAATGACTCAACTCTTTATTGCCTATCTTTTTGCTTCCGATAAACTGACAGGATGTTTTCCCTTCCTAGTTAGATTTTTCCTGTGCCTTGGCTGTCCTGGCTACTGTTAATTTACTGAAGGCAAGGGCATGAATACTAGCCCAGTGGTCAAATGGAAAAGGACTGCTTAAACTTCACCATTTTAATGACAGATTAGTCTTGAAGATAACTAATGACAGATGTGCAAAAAAGAGCCAGTAGTAAATCAGCAGTTAAGCATTGTAGACGTTCAGGAGTAAAAATCTTTGCCTTGTTCTGTTTCATCCACGAGTGTAATTAAGCCCTCTGACTTTTCCCTAAGGTGCTTCTTCTATACTGTTGTTCAGCTATGCAGCCCAGGTTACAATATTTTCTGATCGTGTCTGAACTGGTCATTATGAGTTTTCTTGATAATCAGTGGGAAGAAGACAGCATCTCCAAAGGGTGGTTCATTGTAGCTATCTCGAACATCTGTCTGGGGTGATATGAACCAATCTCTGGAAGTTACCACTGTTAACTGCAATAGTACACTAAGGTGAGGAGCTGTTATTTAAACATCTACAATGTAGATGTCAGAATTAAAGAAAATTAATCATATCCAAAGTTTCAACTTTATGATTTTTTTTTTTTTAAATTTCATGTAATTGAAAGCTGTTTGCTTTTGTTCAGCTGTACACAGAAGGTAGTTATGGAGAAGAAATAACATGAAGTTCTAATCCATTTTACTTGATCTTAAAAGTCTGAAAATGGACAGATAAATATCGTTACTTAACTAGTACTGCTGACTTTAATAGAACCAATCTTGTTTTGTTTGTGAGTTTTGGGGGTTTGTTTGTTTGTTTGTTTTGCAATCATTTCAGATCAACACAGTAATTTTCAAGTGAATAATGGCATTGTTTTCTTAGAGCTGCAATTCTTAACTCTGGTCAAGACTTTTCTGGAAAATGAAATGTTAAAATTTACATTCTTCTACTGTTTTGCTAAATATGACAGCAACTAAATTATTTTGTTCATATTGTTCTCATTTAGGTTTAATACTAAACATGAGTCTCTGATAATGTTCAAGAGATGTATTATTTTTGGTAATATTCTGAGTTTAAGGTTTACAGTGTACAAAATCTGAATAAAATTATAAATTTGGAGAAAAGGTATTTGAAGCTATATTGTGGTAGCTCATTTATTTATCCTGGAAGTCTGGATGCTCTTTTCATCTTTTTCTCAATGTTTTTACCACTGCTTTGTCCTCAAAGAAAGATATGTCCTACAATCACAATTTTATGAATGACACACAAAAATGAATCACAATTTTATGAATGACAGACAAAAAAGGATAAATTATTTTTAAGTACATTAATAGCAAGAGGAGGTCTAGAGAAAACATTGGACCGATACATGTTGAAGATGGTCATCTGACTAATAGGGATGAAGAAAAAATGGAGGCATTCAATGCGTTTTTTGCCTCAGCCTTTAATAATGCTGATAGACCTTGGGCTGCCTGGTCCACTGAGTCAGAGGACCACGGGTGTGGGAACAGTAACTTTCCTTTTGTGGACACTAAAATTGTAAGGGACCAGCTCTATCAGCTGAATGTTCACAAGTCCATGGGGCCTGATGGGATTCATCCCAGAGTTCTGAAGGAGCTAGTGGATGTTGTGGCAGGACCCCTCTCTATCATCTGCCAAAGGTCTTGGGAGTCTGGGGAGGTCCCTGCTGACTGGAAGCTAGCCAGTGTTATTCCAATCTACAAAAAGGGCGTGAGGGAAGACCCAGGGAACTACAGACCTGTGAGTCTAACCTCAGTTCCTGGAAAAATTATGGAGAAGATTATACTGGGTACTATTGAAAGGCATTTAAAGAATAATGCAATCATCAGGCACAGTCAACATGGGTTCACAAAAGGGAGAGTTCTGTTTAACTAATTTGATATCCTTCTATGACAAGGTCACCTGCCTAGTGGATGAAGGGAAGGCGGTGGATGTAGTTTTTCTGGATTTTAGTAGGGCTTTTGGTGCTGTCCCTCACAGCATCCTTCTGGACAAGTTGTCCAACTGTGGGATGAGCGGGTTCATCGTGCGCTGGGTGCAGAACTGGCTGAAAGGCAGAGCTCAAAGGGTTGTAGTGGATGGGGCTACATCTCGATGGGGGCCCGTGG
>NW_008824761.1:2330644-2335485 GCF_000699105.1 Pygoscelis adeliae | reverse complement strand
TCTATTCTATTCTATTCTATTCTATTCTATTCTATTCTATTCTATTCTAAATTTGGCTGGCAAAGAAATTGCTATTTTATCTATTTGGAGAGACACTGTTCTTTTAAACCAGTTGAGCATATTAATTTACATGCAGAAGTGGAAAATGTTAAGAGGGTTACTGTGCAGACTTTGCCTATGCTACCAGTATGTATTTTTGCAAAAGTGTGAATGTCGATACATAATACTGACATACATGAATGTAAAAAGGGAAAGTGAAAAAAAACTAACCACATTCAGATATTCCTATTTTAACAATATTATGGATGACATCAAGTATACTGTAGACATTCTGAGCAATTTAAAGAACAAAAAAAACATTTTTGACCTTCACAAGTATAAAAGCTGCAGCTAGGTACGTGGTATTCTTTCAGAAAATGTTATTGAGTGGTATTAAATCAAATTTGTTTTGTCACCATAATGTAGTAGCAAATGAGTTTATAAAATGTAGTTTAATGAGGTATAAAACCATAGTTCAAACAAAATCAATTATACTAATATAATTTAATTTTTATATTATTTAGGATACATCTGAACAAACTGTAGACCTAAATCAAAATAGAAGCATACATAAAATTATTCCAAATTAAAATCTGTCACCATGACAATAATCTATATTCAAGAACTTAAAGCTCTTTTAAATTCTAAATCACATCGTAGTAATGCCTCAAACAAGATATTTTCTATAACTGAAATTATCTTAAAGTCCAATTCTTGAAATGTTAATTATGTTAATAAATTATAGAAGTAGAAAACCTTAACTGGTTTTCATCCTTGTTTGTAGCTTTCTTTCAACTTTCCTTAGCATAACAATTTTGAAGGCTGGGTTAGCCCTACTGTACCAAGGGTAGCCCTCTTATTCTGTGTCACTTCATTTGGGCTTCTTTTATCATAAAGGAACGGACTGTTTCCACTTAGGAGTGGAAAACAAGTATTTGTTGGCTAATACATGTGGTAGATAGGGGCAACCAATAAGCTACCATGCAAAGCATTAATATGTTCGCCATCCCTAATACTCATCCCTGATGAGTCTCAGTTGACTGGGCAGTTAGTAGTCAGATGGGGAAGAGCCTCCTTGTTCTCTGAACAGGCTGATCCTTGCTGTTGCTGAATTTTTCTCAGGATTTTATACCTTTTCATGTCAGCATTTTTCATACTGAATCTCTGACCTGCTGATTATCACTACCTACACTTCTTTCTCCCCTCCCCCCCTTTTTTTTGTCTTGCATGACTTTAGACCACTTACTTTCTCAGACTTTAAATAATTTTCTCAGCAAAATGGTGCCACGGTCACACAGCTGTGCTGCAGGAAACAGCCTTGGAACACAAACCCATTGGTCAAGGGTTACACTGGTGTACTGTAATTTGTTGTGTGTACATTTGCATAGGAAGTATCAGGTTTTTTGTATTAAAATTGTAATAATTGTCAGTTAAAGTAATTAGAACATTTAGAGAACACATGTTCAAGCCTAATAAAATGTGGATTTCAGGTTCAGTATTTATCTTAAATTTGCCTTCACAAATTTCTGAAAACTCGATTTCTTAACATTGGTATAATTTCTAATTTTTAGAGAGAAATAACTCATTTTCCAAAACAAAAAAATTGAAATAACTTCTTCAATGTTAAATATATTTTTTTTATTTGTGAATATTTATCTTAGTACCTTTAAAAATAGCTGCCTGCTGACATTTGCAAGAGACTACCAGGGAATTTAGGAACTAGAGGTGCTCTCACAAAACACCTAACATTTAATCATAAATGAGATCTCTTTGTTAAGTAGGTTGTATGTCACTCTTGAATAAACTGGCTCATATGCTTTTTAATATTTATTTAGTAAAATGTGCATCAAAATCAAATTTGAATTTCAGATATACTTTAAACTTTGTTGAACACCACTTATCTCTTGGCAATAGAAAAATGTATTCCTATTAATTGGAATTTGTGTGAAATACTGTCCCAATTAAATGTAAATTAGTATTCATTAACATTTGGCAGTAAACATTTATTGAAAAACACCCCAATGTAGCACTAATTTTTATTCACATAAATAGCAGGGAAAATAATAATATGTTGTATTTGCTTCATGTTTTCCATTTCAAAACAATTGATGAGGAAGGCAGTGAAGACCCAGAAAAAAAAATTTACAATCCTTAGTACTGCAACACTTACGTTAGGTATCCAGGTTCGCTATTTAGTTTTTAAGGTTAAATTAGCATCTTAGTTACATTTATAGTATATATAAGTGTATCACATGGTTGTAAATAAGGAATCCCACCCACCTGATGGCCAGAAAACCTAAAGACGCTGGAAATGTAAAATAACAACTAAGAAGAAAAGGATTTAACTGAAAGTGTCATCTACAGGAGTTGAGGTAGATCAAGATAGACATGAGTTAGGCATCTTCATGAAAGACAGTTTCAGAGCTGAAAGCCCCCTCATGAGGTTTTGAACAAATTACAATGGAGTTTACGGTATGACCTTTTTTTTTTTTTAAAACTGGTCATAAAGTATCTAGGATATTTTTGTTGATAACACAAATGCGAAACTCAAAATTTGATAGAATATGCTGAAAAACATAAAAAGCCATTATTTACATGTAAGTCCAGGGCTTTTTTTATTGATTTCTGGGTTTTCCCACATAATCCTTTTTTTTTTCCTTTGCTTTTTCTTTTCTTTGAACAAATGTAAGCTAGAGTGTTGAACAAGGCACTTTTGCAAGGCAATCCGTTAATTTGTGAAGCATTGCCTACTTAGGAGTTCCAAAGTCACTGCCACTGGTCACGCACTCGTCCATGTCTCCAGCGGTGGACTGCAGAGTGCCGTTGAGGCTGTAACTTTCATGGCATCTTGAAAAGAGAAGGGACCATTTCAAAGATACCTTTGAAAATGATCTCTCAATGTCAGAGTTGCTGAAGTATGACAGTTTTAATGCATGTGACTCATGCTCAGTAGCAAAAAGAAACCAGTAATGGATAGCTAAGTGAGTGTTTTGCCTATACATTTAAAACTGATATTCATTATACTAAAACCATACCAGATTATACAACTTTTTTTTTTTTTTGGGGGGGGGGGAGTTTATGTGTCTTAAACATTTTTTTTTTAAATCTGCCTCCATATTATCCCTTCTTTCTTCATCTCTTAAAACAATTAAATATTATCCTATAATTTGATCACATAGTAGCCTTTTTTCCCTCTGTCCTCTACTGTATGAAATTTGGAGTATTCCATGTTCCATGTTTTGATAAGTTTTCTTTCTTTATTGAATATACTCAAGTGCTGCAGGACCAAATTCTTCATTGAACTTCATAATATTAAAAATGGAGGATAAATCTATAGAAGCTGAGATGGGAACTTTCATTTTTTTTAAATGCATTTTTAATTTATTCTAATCAGGAAAAGAAATTATCATTAATGGGGTAGACTTCTGTTGCTTCTTTCTGAAAGTTTGTTTTTCCTTCTCTGCGTTCATCATAAGTTGCTCCCTAAATTTAATGTCTTCTGTGGAGCTAGATGTAGGATTCTAAGATAAATGAGGTGAAAATGGTTTAGATTAATAAAAAATTAGAACACAAGCATTTTCTACAGAAAGTATGTGATTTAGAGAGGGAGAGAGAGAAGGTATGCAGAATATTTTTAGGCTCTGTTGAAGTTTACTTGATAATAAAGATGAAGGTAATAAATATTTAGTCTTCTTGAAACAATAGATTCTACAACAGGTGTAGCACTTGATTCTCAGCTCAATAAATTGCATTTTTTGCAGCTTATTCTGTTTTTTTTTTTTTTAAGTGGGCATTAAATATTGAAAGTTCTCCATGTAGATCATAAAGACTGTGGAAAAAAAAAGGATAAAGAATTTAATGAATACTTTTGAACAGAATTTTCTGTCTTCTTACTACAGTATATTTTATGTATTTATGTTCTATAGCCTTGTTGCTGATACCATTTAAGAGAGTTGGGGTCCAGCAATGTTGTATATGTGTACACATGCATTACCAAATATTAAGTTGACTAAGTGCCATTTAAGAACAATAAATTCAAGGTAGTAATTCAAGTTCTTCCTCAGGAAATGAAGTGTCTCAGATCTCAGGCAAAGATTTTCTAGTAGTTTAAGCTATCCTATGTGCATACACAGTCTTTGTTGATATCCTTTTGCCTGTTTCACATCTCCATCTGTTTGGAAGTCAAAGAAAGAAGCATTCTGATAGTATTAGAAGTACAAATTGTTAATTGTGCTTGAAGAAATCCTAAACCATGAATAGTAGTAATTTCTTAAAATAATTCAAGAAAAGTCTTGCTTTGACCTCTCTGGATCAATAAACATTGCTATCACTTTTCCCGTCAGTGCCTTTGTCTTATTTATTGATATCTTTATCAATGATCTGGATGAGGGGATGGAGTGCACCCTCAGTAAGTTTGCAGACGACACCAAGTTGGGCGGCAGTGTTGATCTGCTCGAGGGTAGGAAGGCTCTGCAGAGGGACCTGGACAGGCTGGATCGATGGGCCGAGGCCAACTGGATGAGATTCAACAAAGCCAAGTGCCGGGTCCTGCACTTGGGTCACAACAACCCCATGCAGCGCTACAGGCTTGGGGAAGAGTGGCTGGAAAGCTACCCAGTGGAAAAGGACCTGGAGGTATTGGTCGACAGCCGGCTGAACATGAGCCGGCAGTGTGCCCAGGTGGCCAAGAAGGCCAACGGCATCCTGGCCTTTATCAGAAATAGAGTGGCCGGCAGGACTAGAGGAGTGATTGTTCCCCTGTACTTGGCACTGGTGAGGCCACACCTCGAATACTGTGTTCA
>NW_008824761.1:2327591-2330229 GCF_000699105.1 Pygoscelis adeliae | reverse complement strand
GGTTGTCAAGCATTGGAACAGGCTGCGCAGGGAAGTGGTTGAGTCACCATCCCTGGAGGCATTTAAAAGACGTGTAGACGTGGCACTTAGGGACATGGTTTAGTGGTGGACTTGGCAGTGCTAGGTTAACAGTTGCACTTGATGAACTAAAAGGTCTTTTCCAACCTTTCCAACCAAATGATTCTATGATTCTAAAAAAATGAAATCCAAGTTGCATGAATTGCATGGCAAGGTTTGTGTCAAAATGTTATACTTATTAGAATTGTTGGACAGATGTGGATGCTGTCAGGAACAAGACCTGACCTGGAGGTACTGTTCATATGCGCTCCTGTTAGCCAGAGAGAGAACCCTGCCCAAGCCATCCTGCCTGCAGGCTTGACTCCTGTGTTATGCTCGGAGTAACAGGCTTTGTCTACAGTCCTGATTTAGGCTACAGTGATCAAGTGCAGGGCTGCCCAGCAGGTACACCCAGACAGCACCAATTTCAACTTTAGTATACCTTATTACTGTTTTTGCTACCCTTGTACCTCCCTTTCTATGCCACAATCTCCTCCCAACTTCCCTCAGTTACTTTTTCTCTATTGGTCCCAGTTTTGCTACTTCCTTATCCAAATCGGATATTTCTCTTACCATTATTTAGGTAACCTCAGCCTTCTAGGTTATTGCCGATGCGATTACCTTGGCACTGCTGGCCTGCAAGATACTACCTTTCCAAAGATCCCCAGTACTCCCTCCAATTACCTGTGAAGTTCAGTCATTTCTCAGATAGCTCTGCCTTAACCACCTGTGCACCCTTGCCATGCCTCATGGTGCTCTCTCCAATTTATGTCAGCTTCTCACACTGCTTCCTGTCACATCCAGCAGTTTCCCATGTCGTGTCATGTCCTGCTCAGTTAACGTAATCTCAGGGCAGGATCTAGCCAACAGCTTAGTCACGGTCTTGCAGCCCTAACAAGATTTCACCTTTTATGTAATTTCACAGCTATTGAAAGCCAATCTTCATGCCTATGGACGCTTCTTTTAAGTACAGACTTTTTGTTATACTTCTAACACGGGTAACTAGGAGCACCAAAATGCCAATGATAAAAGGTTGATTATAGCAGAAATAGCAATAAGTGCTGATCGCTTTTGTACTCCTCTTCCTAACATATCTGTAGTCAGCTAACTTTTCCAGTAACACTACTAATAGTATTTGACATTGAGAGACTTCAAATAACTATTATAACCTTCTGGTTTTGATTCCTTTTCTCAAATGCTCTAGCCCTAAATAAAGTTTACTTCTATGTTGTTGTCATATCTAGTGCATCATCATTATAATCTATCATGTTTTACTTGTTGCTTGTTTCTTTATGAACTTTGACACCATCTTCTCACTGAAATTTGTCCATACTGTGAAAACATACTTTAAAACCTCTCTTATTAGAAAAAAATTAACTCCTGTTTTCAGATTTTGAGTTTTACATTTCATTTAAATGATCTTTATGAAGTTTAATTGAGTAAGAAAAAAATGTTCGTTACAAAACTGTCTGACAATTTTGCAGTTCATTGTATTTGTATTTTCTGTGTGAAGATTTGCCATCAAGTAGGAGAATGAAACATTTTAGCTAAACAAAAAAAAGGTGTACATTTGTGAACACTACAAACAGAATAAAAGATTTCATTATATTAAAATGTTATTAAGAGCAAACTGTGACGTAAAAAGTTAATTAAATAGTGCACTCAAAGTCAATTCCAGTTTCAGAGGTATTGATTATTCCTTTTGTGCTCTCCATTTTAACAATACAGAAAATTCCACCAATTGCTGGAGCTTTACTCTGAGAACTTAACTCTAATTTAGCTACATCTTACATTTTATCATTTATTTCTGAAAGAAAACGTAGCTGAAACATACTTGATAATTTGATTATTATACATTTGTACATTAAACTCCAAAAGATAATTGTATGTTTTAAAAGTGTGGAAGTAGCACATCAATGGGTCTGGTTTTCTGTACACATACTGTCCACAACTTGATCCTCCTGTGAACGTACCTCACAGTTAAAGTCTTTGAGCTTGGTGCTCATGTATGGAGCAAATGCACAGACTATGCTCTCTAGTTCCTGTGTACTGTCTTCAGGTCCTTTTTCAAATGTAGTTTAGATATTAAGACAGTTTCTTAAGGACAATTCTGTGGCCAGAAGAATGAATTTGGTAAGAACATAGAATAAAGTACACACAGTGTCGCACAAGGTGGGAATTAGCTCCAGACTGCACACACTAAAATTTGCATGCGCTTAGATATTACATGTGGTTTTGAAAGCTAAATACTGTGGTTTGCATTATAGTCAATGGTGAGATTGAGCACCATCCAGTTGCCTTGACATTCAAAAAGATATGACAGATATGACAGATATGACACGGTCCCTGTGCTCTTCTCAAGTGACAGCTGCATAAGATACCTAAAGATACCTGTCTTTTACTAATGACTATTTTTTGATATTTGACATATTTCATTAGCTATTGCCTATTTGTTAGGATTTTTTGATGTACTGTTTTAGGTTATTCTTGCTATAGTATCTTCGAGTCCTGTAGAAGTCTCTGATTTGCCTGTGCATTCTGTTTGTGTTTACACAACATAATTTCTTAAATATTGTGTTAG
>NW_008824761.1:2284795-2324980 GCF_000699105.1 Pygoscelis adeliae | reverse complement strand
CTGAACAAAGGGATATTCCATACCATATGACGTCATGCTCAGCATATAAAGCTGGGGGAAGAAGAAGGAAGGGGGAGGCATTTGGAGTGATGGCATTTGTCTTCCCAAGTCACCGTTACGCGTGATGGAGCCCTGCTTTCCTGGAGATGGCTGAACACCTGCCTGCCCATGGGAAGTGGTGAATGAATTCCTTGTTTTGCTTTGCTTGCGTGTGCAGCTTTTGCTTTAACTTTTAAACTGTCTTTATCTCAACCCACGAGTTTTCTCACTTTTACCCTTCCAATTCTCTACCCCATCCCACCAGGGGGGAGTGTGTGAGCGGCTGTGTGATGCTTAGTTGACGACTGGGGTTAAACCATGACAGTGCAGTATATGGACAGATAGAAATGTGATGTCTGAGTACTTTATGCACTTGAAAGTTGAATGGCACCTCAGTCACTAAGTTCCCTTGTCAGTACTTCTTTACCTGCAATTTACTAACCTGTATGTTTAGATTTATATAGATGCTAGAAAGAACACCTAGCCAAAGAAGTCATATAAACTTACTTTAAAATTCAGTGAAGTTAATGTCCAGCATTGTTTGCTGAAACAAAGCCTAACATCCTTAGACTGCTATGTCATATCATTCCTCCTCAGTAGAAATCTAGCTAGGTGGGTGGAAATCTAACTTGGTAATGTGCCCTGCAAAGCATTGTGTATGGACTAGTTTTGGCCAAGTGAAACTGATAAGTAAAAGCCCTGTAAGTTTGAAAGCCAGTGATGCTACAGAAATGGTAATATGAATGATGTGATGGAGAATGGTTAAGAAGTTAAATTAAAAAAAAAACCAAAACAAGCCTACACTTGATTTGGCATTTGGCAATGGTTTTTATTCCTTCTGTTATTCTAAAGGTTCTTTTTGGTCTTCATGCACTTTTAGGAATGGTACCCTGGCAACGTGGTGGAAGAAACTAGAAGAAAAGAAGGTGTCAACAGACTTGAGAGAGAGAAGAAACCTTTTCGCAAAATGTATGTCTTCTGTTAGAGTTCGTCATGAGTTCACTGATGAAGATTTATAGAATGCTGTTCCTTCCTGCTATTTTAATTTAATTTAAAGTGTATGGTTTAACCTACAAAAATTTCTATCCAGAAGGTTTCAGAAGTATTTTTCAGGATTTCTTTTTAATTAAAAACAGAGGATAATGGTTTGCAATATGTTAGCCTGGCATTTAATAAGATGACCTAGAATCATAAATATGAACCCAATTCTTTTTTTTTTTTTTTTAATTCTTGTTTGAGTTGCCTGAAGGTTTACTCTGCCTGTATACAAATTTAAATTACTAATATAACATATATTATAATATAATTAATACGTTTTTCTGTCATACTAATGTTTCTCATTATGACCATCAAAGATAATTTACCCAGAGTTGTATAGTCCAAAGAAGAACTCAGGATTGCCTTCTGAGTTCTCGGACAACTCAAATCCCTTTTCATGCACACATCCAGATAAGTCATATTTGTTAGGTCTCTCTTCTCTCTTTTGCCAGACTGCTTGGGTATATTAGGAATTATTTTTCGTGATTGTTTGTTTCATTTTTTGTTTGTTTGCTTGCTTTTACAGAAGCAATTAAGGCTGTGTACTCCAAAATACGTCAATCCAATTTCATGACATAAATTAGTTCAACTATGTTAAAAGCAAAATCTCTTCTATTGTAGTTTCAGAATTTGTTGTTTGACATAATTACTTCAAATATACTTTGTTTATGAATAGCTCATTTTGAAACAAAGTATTGCTATAATAACCATGTTTCCAGTATGATTAACTGGAAGTGTAAGTGTCTGAAATTAATATGGGATTAGATCCGGAAAGGAATTTAGACACTGCAGCATATTATTGCAGTTCCTCATTTTTAAGTCTAGTTTTCAGATGTGTTCATTGTAGACTGAAATCTCAGTCATTTTTATTAGACTATTAGCTTCCTAAACAAAGTTCTATATTTGAGACTGAGTAGAAGACTAGAGTGCTGAATAATGAGCCAATAGTTAGCCAATAGTGAGAAGTATCTATTCAGTACCATTACTCTTCAGATAATACTGATCTCCAAGGTGGCTGTTTTCTCCACTCATGATTAACAGTCCTTCTTCTTAAGATACAGAGCACAGCAAGAAGAGTTTTGCTTCCCTTTCACATAGCAGTTTATTAGGATATAGTAGATGGAGATTCAGATTCCTTTATCTCCTTGAAGATTTAAACCTACTTTTTTCTGATTTTTTTGCATATGCCCTATCTTCCAGGCTATAGGTTATTGTGGAATAAAGCTGCAATTTGAAGACGAGATTTAAAGAATTTGTTTGTCCTGGTAGGAGGAGAAAAGCATGAATAAGCTACCAGATGATCTTATTTATCCACATATCTATTAATCCTGTCCTTTGCAGTGTCTTAATTTGTTCAGTATAAGCCAAAGAGTTATTAAGATGTGGTTCTCTGCCTACCCATGAAAACTTCTTTAAAAATTAGCTATGTTTACTCCTCTGCAATCCAGGTATCAATGCAGTTTTAGATAAAAGATCACATGCCTTTGATACAAATTCATCTGATTCGTTCATGTGAGGTGATTTGTTCTTGTTTATTTATGCGTGTGCCATAGCTTCTCTTACAATCCCTTTAATTTTAGACAAATCCTCTACAGAGCCCTTTCTAGAAAGGATTCTGCTGTGAGAACTGATCTCTTGTGTTAGTTGAATAGATTCGAGTATATAAAATTAAGTAATTTGAAAATACTTAACATTTAATAAGTAGATTGCAGACTGTAACTTTTGAATGGTGAGGTTTATAAAATATAATTTTGACCTATATCAATATATTAACAGAGAACAAGAAGAACATATAGGACTATCCTCTAAGCTTGAAATTCTGTTCAGCTTCCACTTGGATGTAATATGTTCAATATTTCACATATTGTTACTCTCTTTGGTTTGTCCTGAACTTCTCCCAGGAATTACTAGTAAACTGTTCTCACAACTGTTGTAAGTTTTCTGTTTAAATCAATCAACACATTTTAGGTTTTTTGTTTGTTTTGTTTTGGTTTTTTTACTGAGTGAAGTAATTGGAGTGTCTACTTGACCTATTGTTGACTTTTAAAATCAGAATAGACTGGTAATTTCTTTAGCTATGTCTAAAAGGTAATAACAAAGGCATTCTGAGGCAAAATGTCTTTTATCTAGTGCACCTTGATGCAAGATGAGCACTGTCAAGGTGTGAACATGACAGATTTAAGGTTTTTGATTTTTTGTTATTGTTGAGAAGAAATCGGTAATATCAGAATGAGATATTATTTTAATAATTTTTTATCCAAATACTGGTCAGCACTGCAACATGAAGTTCAGTTAAGATATAGCACCAGCTGTTGGATTATATCTCCAAGCTTTATTTATGTAATGAAAATAATTAGCGCTGTTTAAAATGTGTAAATTTTTAGTTCCTTTTTCAGTGGTATTTTAATTCTTACAAAGTTACTTGTTTCTCAGTTACTGAAAAGGATTATTTTTAAATTTTGGATGCTACTGATATCTGTTCCTAAGATAATTTTTATGTTCATTCCAACTTATGAAACAGAATAATATTGATTACCTGTGTTAGATGGAAGTTATTAACTTGTGAAATTATTAACCACTGACATGAATGAGAGGTGAATGTGAATGTTTTATTTCTAAGGGCATTCTAAGTTCACTTGTTGAACTTAATAGCTCATTACCTAAGGGATATTGGGCTAGTTACTCTTGCCAAGAACTATATATAAATAGATACAATATGAAACATGACAAAATTAATACCTAGCATAAATCATTGCTATATTGGAATAATACTGGAGAATAACTCAACCCACTATCCCTACAATAATTCACATACAGTAAAACAAGGTAGTATTGATAAATAATAGGACTTCTAAGTTACAAGGGATTCAAAGAAAACAGGAGCTCAGATAATGATGTTGGCTGACTGTCTTGCTCATATAATTGCAATGCAGTGATAGTTTATCATAAGATTAATAAAATATGACAACTGCTATGTTTTTTTGGTGACACTGCTGGTTCTGCAAATGCCATATGTTCATTAGATTTTATACTGTGTTGTGCTTAATAGTGTACTTGTAACTATAAACAGCATTTGTGTATTATAATTATTCCTTGATAAATGAATGTCCACATCAGATTATAGTTAGATCATTTTAATTAAGTAGATATGTTTTCTCTGCATTACAATGGCAGAGGTAAGACTTGTTATGTTCTCACCCATTCACATCTTGTGACACTGAACACAATTTAATCATGTTTCTCAAAATCTACTGTGGGAATTAGCTACAGTGAGTACTCTTAGACGTCTTGCTGGCATACAGATTTGACTATTCCAAGCTGATACACTGGCCATGTGTCCAGGCTGGAAAGTGCTGACGCTTTACAGAGGCCTTTCCAAAATAATAACAACTGCATGAGTAACTGATAGACCCAACCTGAAGCAAATGCTACCCCTGAAATGTGATTACAGGCAAGACCCAATAGATAAATTTGTAGTCTTAGTTTGGGTTTGGGAAATTTGGCTTTGCCCAAGCCCAAAATTTGGATTTGGCATGTAATGCCAAAATAAATATATAAAGCCCACCCCTGTTTGACTTTAAAAATCACTAGTATCACTGTGCTTTCTTTATGTGCATGCTTGTAGGGAGTCTCATTCTGATCTGTTTGCATAATGAAGGTCTTGAACCTCGTTGCTGCATACTGAATCCAGTGACGCTGCTAATGTCTTCTGAATGGCCGTACAGAAATCTCAAACCAAAATGAAAAAACTTTATGACCATATTTGTCCTTCACAAATTGCAATAATAATCACTCTCTCCAAAAAATATTAGCAGTAGAGTATTAGTTAATTAATCCACAATAACAGTGCAGTAGTTGAAATGCTGAGAGAAATCGAAAATTTATGATTAATTTATCCCTCCTATTTCAGAAGCACCAAATTCATATCATCCAGCTTTCAGAAGATATAGGAGTTATTTTCACACTTGTGGTATCTCTCCTGACACATTAAATATTGTTTTTCTTATTGCATAACAGCACCGCTTCAAAAGGAGAAACCAAGAGAATTTATCTGCTCCAACCCAACATCTGTTAGTGTAATGTCTAAGGCTTTTTCCTGGGAAGTCCAGAATGTTTATTTTACCCTGTTGGTGCAAGATATGAATTAAACTAAGGTCTCGGACAGCCTGGACCAGTCCTCTGACCATAAGGAAATCATGTAAAATAGAAACAAGACTCCAGTTTGTCTCCCAGCAGTTGTTCTTTAAAATTAAAAAAGTCACGAGTCTTGCCAATGGCTTGGAAATAGCCATACTTTTTTATAAGGTCTGTGGGATGTACGTGCTGGTCTACCACTAGGCTCCCCAGGAGCTCACACCAAAGTACTTCTAGGGAAATTCAGCGCTAGAGAGGCACGTAGTGAGTTTAGATGATTTGTTCACAGTACTTGTGAATCATAAGGTTTGTACCTACTTAAAAAGCAAGATTCACTACGTATTTATTATCAGTATGCTAGCCTGTAGTTAAGCGAGTACGATATGCCTGCTTACAGCAATTTGTGTTCTGCAACATAGCCATGGTTCATAAAGCATACTTCTGCTGGAACTTGACGTAACTGAATGAAAATCAGTAACCCAAAAGAGCAAAGGAACCAGTGAGTAGCAAGGTGGAGGACATACAGTGACAAACTGTACCATACATTTCAAGTGTTTGAAACGGCTTCTGCTCAAGACATTTCTTTGACTATACCTTGGTGAGTTCCTACTATTTGGAGATATTTTTTTTTTCTTTCATAGCTGAATATCTCTTTCTATTAGGGTAATGCTTTCTTATTTGTTCTTTTCTAGAGACATATAAGTTTTTGTGAGAAATCGTAACAGAAAATAAAGACAAGAAAAGTTTAAAATTAAGAGAGTGAAAAGGAAAATCTTGACTTCTAATCATCGCCCATCTCTGTATAAAACCATATTGACTGGCCTATAAATCAGGCAGATTGTGGCTGTCAGTACTAGAATGAATATTCTTGGGTGGTATATATAACAGATACCAGTTCTTTGTATCTTTTCCAAGATATTATTCACAGAAGCTTATCGGCGAAGTAGTTACCAAAATGGTTTCTTTCTTTAAGCTCCGTATCTGACAGAACCGTAAAGAAGAATCTGACAGAAGCAGCAAAAGGGACTATGTTGTCAGTGAAATATGCAGAAAATATACAGTTACTGTGGGCCATCCAAATATGGCACAGTTTGGGGCCTTATTTGCAAATCAAAATTATCTGGCAATTCGATATTTTATACTCATTTTTCCAACAATAGAAAGAAATAACAGAAAGTCTCAAAAGTCAAAATTCACAGATTCCAATGATTTTGTTCTTGAGTATACATACATATTTACATTCTTAAAAATATCAAAATGATAATGATTTACATCCATATTCTGCAGCTGCAGATGACTGCATGATCAATAGCACTATAGAATTGGATCCCTTTCTGTTTGACTAATGTATTTTTCCAGGCTGATTTCTAAGCATTTTTCAAGCACTCTGCTTTTGTTTAACAGAAGTCTTTCAACTCTTAATGAAGTCTCATATCCTTCTTGACAGTTCTTAGAAGCAAATTTCCATTTTTACATATGATGTTTTATATAATGACAAGTGTTGATCTTGAACATTGAGAGCAGATGCAGTTATTACTGAAAATAATAATAAAAAGTTTTCTTGATAGAATAGCCTCAAGTGTTTTGCTTTATTAATATTAATGGTGTTAATAATGTATTAATAACAGAAGGCCAAAATCTATTGCAATGCAAATTGGCACAGTTCCCTAAATTTGGTAGGACTATATCCAGTAAAGCTGTCTAAGAAAGTGATGCAGTTTCTAACTGAATCTGGAATTTTTTAAGCGTAATGTTAATATTTATGTTAAGTAAAAATGCATGGGTTTGGGTTTTTTTCCATTTCATTATCATTTTTGTAACCTTGTTGCCCGTATACATTACTTCTAAAAATCATTAGTGACTGAAAAGGAATATATCTCTAAGGCTGTCAAAAATGGATGAGCTTCTCCTTGGTGAAAGTATCTAGTTTTCTATCCTTCTGCAGAAGGACTGCAGAATTTCCAGAAAATTTGATGTATTTCTTATGTTTTCTTTTATTTCAAGAAATTTAATATTTGAATTTTTTTCTATGATATTACCCTTTCAGATTGCTTAAAATTACATTTAAAACTAGTCTTCTCCATTATTGAGCTAGATTTGTATACAACTTCTCTGATTTTAAAAGGTGCAGTCCCCATTGATTTTGAATGGATTTGAGAAATCAAGACCTTTTTTTGCTAGTGTTTTTCCAGGAATTTATGTTTAAAAATGTAAGAAAATGTAATTATTTTTAAGATGTCATATGTCATCTTTTTTGTTGCAGTAAAAGATGGAAGGGAATTGGGAAAGCTATACTTTTATATTATGCCTGAATGTATTTTTTATTATTCTATCAGGTGTTCTTGCTAAAACTTATTATGTATGAATCCATATGCATGTGTCTGTGTATATATATGTATACACACATAAAAATTGCATGTTATTAATGCTGATTTTTTACACTGATTAGCTTTCAGTCTTAATGTTTAACTGGAAATGCTTAATTCTTTTTAAGTGAGACTTTTGTATTAGTACAATTCATGTAAGGGACTGAGAAGCATAGATAGTCAAATCTCTGCTTATTTCTAGGCATTGTTTGTTTTCAAGTAGTGAAAGGATATGTGATAAGAATGACGGTTCTATAGGCCTAGTCAAGGCTGGGGCCCTTATTCAAGGACTTTTGGAAGGCTGAGTTTTAAGTATGTGATAGCTGTCTATATGGCTCCAGGGTGCAGTCATTCACAATTTAGATAGGCATTGTAAATTTTGCAGTAAATGAGCTTCTATACTGATACAACAGAAACAGTCTTTATTTGTAATCAAATTGAATGTTAGAAATTCTATGAAATTGGCCACAGAAATATGGTTGAATTTTAGTACTTAAATGGTACTTGAAAAATTAACCACGCAATCTCAGAACATTTTTCTAAATTGTTTCAGTAAAACGTCATACTATGTATAAGTTAGCAAAAGAAGTTATAAAATAAAAATCAAGGAAGACAAGACTTGCAGCTTTGTTTGTTCTCCGATACATCCTGCAAGTTGTCCATCTTGTTTGTCAGAAAACACTATAAAATATGTCTGGAATGAATTTAAATTATTTATTATAATTAGTGAAATGGGGGAAGAGGCCAGAAATTGTCCTCTTTTATGCATAAAAGATTTACATGTCTCATTTCCATTATCAGTGATCAAGAAAGGAATCAAAATAATTATTTCAATTTAATGATTTCCTCCAAATTTCAGAGCTGCTCTCATTTAAAATCAATAATAATGTTTCCAGGTTAACACTGTACTCATTTAATATACTGAGGCCCTAGGGGTAGGGGACATTTACATGGCAGCTCTTAAGTGATTTCACTTGCTAATTCTGCCATTAAAATCAGATGATCTCCCAAATGGGGAGAACTAATTAAAAATTAGATGTCTTCCTGACTTTTTCACTTAGAGTAAAACCTCAGAACTAGAATGTCACAGTCATTCTCTAGGGAGGATTTGTCAATCTCTTTTCTTTAGGGTTGATGAGCTTCTGGATGCGTAATGTTAACATCTTCAATCCACAGCTTAAATCCTCATGATATAAATAAGAGTTTTACACAAAGATGAAGGGAAGTCCATGTACTCATGTGTCTTAAGCCTCTCTAGGAATGAGTTGCATGAGTCAGAAAGACAGGAAACAGAGAGACAAGCATTGCGAAACTACTTCACATAGAGCAATTCAGTTTATCTTTAATAGATGGACTCAGACAGCTTTATACAATGCATACGACACTGCACCTAACAGTAACAGTTTCTTAAACTTTGTGACAGGTATACAACATTTGTTGACCATTTGATTGGCTTTATACATAATCTCTGTAGAAAAAGGCCTCCGATGCTAAGAAAACACTTTATATGTCATGGGTTTATTCCCTGTCATGGCCTTGAGCTGATTCATAGAGAAAGTCCCAACTGGAACTTAAATAGATGTAAAAAGAACCTGACAGCCATTTACAGCTTCTATAAGCTGAACATAAAAAGAAAAGAAAAACATGCCATGATAGAAACAGAACAAAAAACGACCATCATAAGCAAGAAAGGACAAAGGACACTTTTGAGAAATGTACATACTATGCTGCTTGTTTTGTTTTCATTTTCTTCGAGTTTGTTGTTCGTAAAATTATAAGCAAGAAATGCATAAATATGGTGATTATTTACATTAAGACAGACACATTATACCAAAAATCGATCTAGTAATTATATCATGCTCCAATCAAATCCTGACAAGACTTTTCCCCTTTTCCTTTTTTTTTAATACATCTTACATATAAACTATCTATATAAAAGAACCATCTGATATGCTTAAGAAATTTTTAAAAATGTAATTTAGCACTGCATATGTCCAGGTCATTCTTAACCCTGAAAAGAAGCCAAGACGTCCCACTTAAGTATCTGCAAAATAGTTAATGATACTAAAAACCTTAACAATACACAGCCTCCTGTCCTGGCTTTAGCTCTGGCTGCTGATACTTTGCTCTAAAGCACTTCTTTAGACTGCCTCCGGAAGTGAAAATTTGGTGCTTTTGAGGCAAGTTATGTGTTTGGAAGGAAAAAAAAAAAAAACAACCAACAAAAAACAATCCTTCCCTTTCAGATCAGGAGGTAACTAGTTTACAAGTCAATAAAAACAGTAAACCTGCCTATTGGGAGGAAGAAGTATATATTTCACATATAGTAGAACCAATGAAAGAGATTGTCCATTAAGAAAGTCTTGAATCTTAGCAGCAAAGTATGAGAGTGGGCTCTGAAAAAGTGAGGAGGGAAGAAAAAAAGAAAGGAAGATCTGATGCTAAATGTCCACATATCGAACCTAAGTGGCAGGTTTGGGTAGCTGGGGGCTGCAGGGTGCCCTGGGTGGAGGAGGTCCTGAGGGTCCAGTTGGCTCTGACACTGCTGTAAACATCCCATTGCACCCCAAACTGCAGCCAGGCAGGGGAGCCCCAGGTGCTTGGGCTCACATGTATTTAGGAAATAGGGGCAGCTGGGAGGCACAGGAGGCACATCAAGGAGAGGCACTCTGGGAGACCCATGAGGAGAGGAACTTGGGAATCATGTTCAGGAGAGGCACCTGGGGATAGACTGAGGGGGGACACGTGTAGATGCTGTGCAAGGTGTTGTTAGAGACATGCAGAAAGACAGACGGTGGTGACAGAAGAAAGACTCCAGGGGAACATGGGAGACGACGCGAGGCAGGATCAATGGGACTGCAGAAGGCGGCAACGAAGTGACACCCAGGGGACCCCACAGCCCAGCGCCCTGGTCGTGCACCACACAGCTGCGAGCGCTGCACTGAGCCATCTGACCTTCCTCTTGGACTGCAGTGTCTACCCCATGAGACAGAAAGGTCATGTAATTTGTAAAATTGCACATGTATCTGTGATTGAAGTGTTTTGTATCTGCCAATGTCATCTTGAACGGCGACGTTCCAGAGATTTGATTCCATGGCTTTATTGGCGTTACTGCTCTTTATTGCCAGATAAAGTTTATAGTTATCAATACCTTTGTGTTTCACAGGCACTATCATAGAGAACAGTACTAACCCCCAAAATAAAGAAAAAAAAAACCCCAACAAACCAGATGGGGATACAGATTCAATAATTCTGTCATTATTTTAAAAAGTATTTTCTGGAGCAAACCTATTTTCAGTATCCAATTCTGTCCCTTTAGCTTTAGAAATCAGAGAACATTCTGTCTTGAAAGTAGTCTGATAAAACAAAGTCTGATAAACCATAGCAACAAGTTATAAGTTTCTTTCACTCCAAGACGCATATTGAACAAAATACATCTCAAAAATGCATTCACAATTACTCTTAGAATAACAAAATGCAAAATAATTATTAACATATCCCATCCAACTGTAGTATTTTAATATGAGGCATTACAGGGGAATTGATTTATATTTCTTTTGATGTTAGTCTGTAGCTAAAGGCATGCCAGTGTAACCCATGAAAAAGGAAAAATTACATCTTCTTTAATTTACTTGTGTTTCTATATTTCTTAAATATTTGATTTTATGGGCCCTTTTGTGTTACATAATCTTTTATAGAACTTTCATTTGACTTCAGAGGTAACAGAATAGGACCTAAAACCAGCGTACCTTAACTAATATTTTTTCTTAGAAAATAAATTATTCTTAAATAGAAATATTTTTTAATTTTAGTTATATATTAAAACATGATAACTACATTCTTTCTGAATAATAATGAAATCAGTTCATCATATATTATGGAAGAACCACTCCTTTGGTTCTATGCTATAAAATTTGAAATAATGTAAATCCCTTTGCCAGTTTTGTTCACAGACAGTAGCAGGCATTTACCAACTTGAATTTTGCCAAAACATATTTTTTTAAAGAGAATTCATATTCATTTTGAGCTCATATGAATATTTGGTGATAAAGATTTACAAAACTAAAATTAAAAAACTTCATAACTCTCATTTTATTTCCATGAAAAGTCCTGTTATAGAGCATTCATAACATTTTATATGAATTTTAGCAAATGCTAGGGACATGGCTTTACCAAGACTCATAAAATGTTTTTGAAAATTATATAGAAAAATTATGAGGAGCAGCAAATGGATGTCCACTCAGCCATTTTTCAAACTTTAATATCTTGACCTTTCCTAAATAATTTTGTAACACAGGCTCTAGGACCGAATAACAGTGCATAAGGATGCTTCTTGTTTATCAGTCATGTGCTAAAACAGTCTGCTTGCAAAACAGAATTTATTTGCCAGCTCTTGGCTATTCCATATCCCACACTCTATCATGGACTGCTGCTTTGCCCCATAGGGAAGGGAAGTGGGGTGGATGTCAAGGCATCAAGATACTGTGTACTTTAAGCACAATGTAGTCTGCTTATCCTAGCAGAGTTATTCCTTTAAGGGACTCTCTGCTCGATCTCGTATTTATCAAATCCATTAGGAAGGATTACACAGAATCTATCCTGCGGAGTCTCCCAAGTCTGCATTTGTAAGAACAGAGATTATTTCAGATGTGAATTTTCAACTCATGCTCTGTAGGTAATAATTTTAAAAGTAATGGAGGAAGGAGCTAAGGATCGTTGTTCTGTATCCTCAGACAGAGCACTGAAATGAATGAATGCAACCCATACGCTTCTTAGAAATGCTGTATAACAGACCTAACACTGGGGGGGAGAGAGAGAGAGTGTGTTAAAAATAGATTAAGGATAAATTAAGGAAAGATACTCTTTCTAATAACGTTAGACTTTTTATTTTATATTACTAAACATTATTATTTCTTTATTGTTTATCACATTATTAACATAGATATCAGTCAATGTTTCTGTCTCTTCTGAACTCCTAGTCGTTATGTCTACAGTTCTTCTGATGTAAAATAATATTAAATTTCAGATCCTCTACCTGTGTGCCTGTTTTATTCAATATATTCCCCAGGCTACTTGCTTTAGCAAACTAACATACCTAAGACTTACATTTTCATAAAAGCTCCTTTTTTATTTTTGTCAAAGTGTTATATAGGTTCCTATGGGTACATAGATACCAGAAAACAGCTGATTGAAGGGAGAAGAAATATGTGCTGAGGGATAGCATGTGAAAGTCTCCCAAGACTAGCAGGCCTGTGGAATCTGCAAGAACTGAAAAACTCAGGACACCATGAATCTGCCATGTTTGTTCAAGGCCACCAGCACACGCTGGTATCAATAATGGGCTGGATAACTCAGACCACGTCCAAGAGGGCAGTGGCTGCTCTATGCAGGCAAAGACAACGGAATTATGCTTATATACAGCTGAGGAAACAAGGAAACCCTTGCGGGCCTTTCTGAAAACCTACCTGGAAGCCATTGGAGCATCAGTATGACTCTTCACTCCTGAGCTTGGGTTGGCCTCCCAGCTGTTGCTCCAACTACGCAACTGTGTGTGTGTGTGTTTGAGAGAGAGAGAGAGAAAGGGAGAGGGAACTTTGTGAGAGAATGATTGAATACACTGTGCAAATAGTTATCTCCTGTGAATAACAGCTTGATTCTATTAATAGCATCAGCTTAATTAATAAGGGGTGTTCTAATAAATAGTGGTGGTGCTCAGTTTCTGATCCCCTAATGGAAGAGGGAATTTACAACACTAGGTGCTTCTTACTGACCACATCCAATTTCCTGGTTGAAGTAGATGCAGTATTTCTCTTAGTTGCATTGCCTATATGCAAGTTTGTCTCATTAATATTAACACTTTCATTTTATTGTTATCTAGCCCACTATCTTCTGCTATTTTTTTTATCAGCATCTACTGGGCATTCTTATTCTCCTGCTATTCTTCCATATCACACATGGAAACTGTGTAAACCTATGCACTTTCTCCTTTTTGTTTTATATGTTTAAAATAAACTTATTTGTTTCAGCCTCTACCGCAAAAGATTCTTTACGTCAAGTGCTTCAAGAAACTCCCACTATTAGGAATAGTTGGGATTTTTTTCTGTATATACCTCCCTAAGCAGTTTCTTATTCTTCACGTTATTGTTTAGATAACATTAAAAAAAAAATCCAGTAGAGGTCATAGAATCACAGGATCACAGTATCCTGTGGTGGTTCAGGTGGGAAGGGACCTCAGGAGGTGTCTAATTCAACCTCCTTTTCCAAGCAGAGTCAGCTATGAGGTTACTCAGGGATTTATCCATTCACGTTCTTGAAAATCTCAAAGAATGGAGACTGCACAACCTCTTAGGGCAGCTTGTTCCTCTGCCTGACTGTCCTCATGGTGAAAAAAGTTCTTAAACTAATGCTTTACTGGTGAAAAGTGAAAAAGAATCTGAACTTTTCTTGTTCATGGTCCCTTGTCCATGTATCACTGTGAAGAGCTTGGCTGCATCTTCTTTTGGCCTCTGAATGACTTCTCAGCGTGCTGTGTAGTTCCGAATTCTAGGAACGATGGACAATTCAGTCCTCTGTGAGGATTATTCTTGCACATAGGCACTCACACGTTGCATATTTGATGTGGAAAACCAGCACATGTGCTGCACATCTGCAGCAGTTTTGCTACCAGTTAATAAAGTTGATCGTGCCAAGCTAACCTCAACGTATAAATATACTTTTTAGTGGATCTATTCTATTTAAACTTCTATTGAAACTTAAAAAAAATATTAGTTGAACTGGGGCTAATTATAAGTTATAAGGTAGATAAAGAACATGATAAAAAAATAGACAATAAAATTCAAGGAGTAAAAGGCATCTAAAAGAAGCTTATGTTGGATTTTCTTAAGACTGAGTCTTGAGAACAAGCTTATTTAATATTTTTATGAGTGATTCTAACATAAAAATAGGAATATTCTAAGTAAATTTTCTCATGACACAGAGTTGGGAGACATCATTAATACACAGCCTGACCTGAACATCATAAGGGAATAATGAGGTGATCTTCCATGATAAAGTAATACAAATGGGACAAAATTTAGTAGGGTCATGTGCATAGGGACTTACAGAGTGAGTTTCTACTAGATTAACTAAAAGCTTATCAGCAGAAAATTACTTCAATGACCATGACTGTACACTGCTAAATTAATACAGAAATGGAAAAAGTGAAGGGAAAGTCTAAAAGGCGCCATGCAAAGTATTCCTAATAGTGTTAGGAAGGTATTAAAATTATTATACAAATTTTTAGAAGAGAAAAGAGAAGGTGAGAGAAGGCGAGAGGAGAGGAGGCGAGAGGAGGGAATATTTTCAACTGGAAGGGACCTACAATGAATCATCTAGTCCAGCTGCCTGATCGCTTCAGGGCTGCCCAAAAGTTAAAGCATGTTATTAAGGGCATTGTCCAAATGCCTCTTAAACACTGATAGCCTTGGGGCATCGACCACCTGTCTAGGAAGCTTGTTTCAGTGTTTGACTACCCTCTCGGTAAAGAAATGCTTCCTAATGTCCAGCCTAAACCTCTCCTGGCACCGCTGTGAACCATTCCCACCCATCCTATCACTGGATACCAGGGAGAAGAGATCAGCACCTTCCTCTCTACCTCTCCTCCTCAGGAAACTGTAGAGAGCAATGAGGTTGCCCGTCAGCCTCTTTTTCTCCAAACTAGACAAGCCCAAAGTCCTTAGCCACTCCTCATAGGACATTCCTTCCAGCCCTTTCACTGGATTTGTTGTCCTCCTCTGGATGTATTTGAGTACCTTAAATTGTGGGGGCCGTTCTTAAATTGTGGGGCCCAGAACTGCACACAATATTCAAGGTGAGGCCACACCAATGCTGAATACAGCAGGATAATCACCTCTTTTGACCGGCTGGTTATGCCGTGTTTGATGCACCCCAGGATGCGGTTTGCCCTCTTTGGCTGCCAGGGCACGCTGCTGACTCATACTGAGCCTGCTGTCGACCAGCACCCCCCCAGGTCCCTTTCTGCAGGGCTGCTCTCCAGCCACTCCTCTCCCAATTTATACTTGTGCCCGGCGTTACTCTGTCTAGGTGCAGAATCCAGTATTTGGTCTTCTTAAATTTCATGCTGTTGACAGTTAGTTGCCCAATGCCCCAATCTATCTAGATCCCTCTGCAAGGCATCTTGTCCCTCAAGAGCACCAACAGCACCTCTCAGTTTATGAGTCATAGTCTAGAATACTACCAATAAAACTGTTATTCCATGTAAGAAGAAGATAAATAATTTACAAGACACTCAGAGGAAGATGACTTAGATTTTTAGGAGACTGTAAAACTTACGTTAGGAATAGCAGCTACAAGAGCTAGCACTGCTAAGCCAGATAAAATGAAGCTTGAACAGACAGTAGTAAAACGTAGAGCATAAAAATGAGTGATTAAATCTAAAGGGTAAATGTTGGTGCAAGAACAAATGGGCATAAAGTGACTATGAATAAAGTTAACATCTAAATCTGAACTTTCTTTTAATAGCAGAATTGGTGGCCTGTTTTATATTGGCACTTTCTTCAGTGTAAAGAAATAGGATGCTGGGGGTCGGACAGCTTCCCATATTTGCAGGAACAGGAACTGAGGAGGGAAGAGATTCCTCCCAGTGCTGCACTCTGGTTGTGATACAGCACTCTCTCTTGGGACATTAGCTGTTTTGATATCATTACTTTTTCATAGGTTATCTGGTTTTTAAGTACTTTTGGATAGTTTCCTTTTCCTTCATGGGCAAACACTGTGTTGAATACAGCCCTGTACTTACAGGCCTAAAGCCAACTGCAGATAACAATTTGTTCCTGATAAAAGCTCTATGTTTTGTTTCACTGACAGAAAATAAAACCAAACCAAACAAACCACAAACCAAAAACCAAACACCCCAAAAAACCTAAACCACAAAAACCCCCAAACCAGACAGGATGCAGTTTGGCTTTGTATTTTGCTTGTATTGGTCTGAATGCTGAGAAAAGATTGCTAATAATGGAGATGTAAGTATGAAATCTGTTATGGACATACTGTACCATACTGATAAAGGAGAAAAGAGGATAGGCTTACAGCATAACAAAGACAGAGTTTGTGTTAGTTGAATGTATTATTTGAGAAGTTCAACTCTATTCTTACTCTATGGATTAAAAAGAAAACTTTAATAGACTTGGAAGGCAATATACATTCCAGTCATCGATACCTGCACGCAACTTTAGTGAGTAAGTTTGGGAGGAAATTTGGTTGTGCTTAGTGATTACTATTCAGTTTTCTACTTCCACGTGGGCTCTATTTACACAACTTTATAACAGGCTTAGTAATACAGCATACCAGTAACCTTACATAATTTAGACATTATTGAAAACTTACCCTAAAATATTGACTGTAAAAAGCTCATCATGCTACACTTATTTCAGAATATGAATTATGAATATCATTAATTATATTACCAGCAATTTATGCTTCAGAGATTGAAATAACATTTTTGGCGTTTCATACATTCATAGAATCCTTTATTTGTTAACTTATTGCTTCACAGAATTTAGACTGAAAATTATTTAATTTTTTTATCCTAAGATGGAAAGAAATTGTCTAGTAAAAAATAAAATAGAAGACTAAAAGACTAGCAGAAAAAAAGAATCCTTAATTCTCAGAAAGGATGGGAAAAAATAAGGAAAACAAATCATTGAATATTAACTATCAGGTATAAAAAACAATCAGCAAATACAAACATAAAGAAATATATATGGCTATTAACAACAAATAAACTTAAATAAAAGAAAGAACAAGAATACCTTAATCTATTCAGATTTTTTTTTCTAGAAGCAGATCTGAAAAAACTTTATATATCTTAAACAAAAGACAGGTTCCTTCTTTATACCTACAGCTAGTTAACATCTTACTGATTGCATGTCAGGCTTTCTTCAGTGGGTTTTCCTTAATACCCGCTGCTGTCTCTGATAATGCACTTTATCAGAGAGCACCTTTTTCAGCTGTGATTAAGTCTTCCACAGGCAGTCATAGATAGAGTATTTTGTGAAAAAGAAAAAAAAAAAAAGGAAAAGAAGAAAAAGGAAAAGGAAAAAGGAAAAATAAAAAAAGACTGATTATTGGGGTCTTTGCATAGAGTAACACTCACATGGGGAATCAAATATCTCAGACAGGATGGTCAGTCACTGTTCAGATTATAATGGGTGCTTGTAACAGTGTTTTCAGCTAAGAATCCCCAAACTGTTCTTCTGATAAAATCTTATAATCCAGCTGGCCTGTGTTCCTATGTTGTCAGGGTCCTGAGTGTACCAATAAGCATTAATTGCCCTAACAGCTTCACATGCATCCTCCAGCAATGCACCCACCCTATCATGACCCCTGCTTTGCTTGCCTAGCTCAGGTGCTGTGGGACTGCACCCTGCCGATGAGTGTATTGCCCAGGGCCTGTGCTGGGGTCACCCTCGGCTCCCAGCTCATCTTGCCTCAGAGAGCCGCCCAGCTCTTGCTACTCTCTGACATACATGACTACTCCAGCATGTTTATGATCTGTTATTATTGATTATCTTAAACTGCATGCAAAACATCTCCTGATTATCCTCAGTATGTGCAAAAGATTGTCATATGTGACCATTTCTGTATCTGCATGAGCTCTTTATATTGACTATTTACAAGAGTTTTATCTGCGCAAAGGCTGGTCAGTTCTGCAGAGGAGCCATCTTGGGAGTTTCTGAAAGGGCCAGATTTTCCACCCAGGGTGTCAATCAACACATTGAACATACAGACTGGTCTGGGCACAGCATTCACCTGGGAAAATCTTAGGGACAGTTTGAAATTCTGACCTGGAGAGTTCCTCTGCAAATTAGTCAAATGCTTTGTTGGAAGATGACTAGGAGTTCAGTCAATAAACTTGTCTCAAGCCAGTCCATTATCTCAACTATGCAGATAACTTCACGGGGAATTTCTGGACCATCCCGAGAATTAATGACTTAAGTGCACTGGATGTGCACAAAGGCTCAGAACTCACACCCAGCTATACAGCAGTTATAGCTAAAGGACAAATTTCAATCTAACTTGCAAATTATATTCCATACCTTTTGCCACACAAGAGAGAACTAACAAATGAAGTCTTCTGCTGATGCTGTGGACATGAGAATAGCAGAATGACAACAGCTTAACTGGAATCAAATGCTCTGTTAATATGTCATAGTGAATATATCTCCTCACTGAAGCTGAAAAGACTGGATATACTGAAAAATAAGACAGGAGAAACTCCTACCTGCCTAGAAGTTTCCAGGTCTGCAAGGACAAGGCTTACACTGACCAAAAGCTGAAATGACTTTTTGATGAGAACAGTCCCCCTCAAATAAATCCCATGGTTCCCTATTCCAGGACATTTTTGGTCATCCTCATTAGCATAAAACTTTGCATATAATTTGTAGTGGTCCATCTTAAAAAACCCCTCAGCCCTGCAATCCATTGAGTTATCACCACATCACTACATTTGCAATGGCAATATGCACAATAGTGGTTTTGCTTTGAAAAGAAATCATTTGAAGTACAATATTCAGCAACATGAATTCAATCATATAAATAATTAAAGATGGGCATTTATTATAAGTATGAGTTAATGAGTATAGTATAATTGAGAAGCCTTTGTTTAATCACATATTTAGATGCTAGAAAATATCCTGCTTCCCAACTGCACTCCTGGAAGGTATGCACACAATTTTAATTTTAGTCTTAGAAGCACCTCTCCCAACAGAATAGTTTTAAATGTCAGTGTTCCAGACTCTAGCCAAATGCAGCAAATGAGAATGTGATAATAAGAGATGTGACGGCTGTACAGCATCTATAATGCATTAATTAACATTGCCTTCTAATATTTCTTACATGCAATATCTAGGTAGGACTTAGAGGCTTTGTAGTTCCTCCGTCAGTTGCTAATTGTTAAAGTCATAATGATTGTTTTCTTCTTTTTTTTTTTCCCCATTATTCTTTTCCTTGAAGGCTCAATAGCATACTTGACATAGGAAGGTCAACCATAGCATATTTTTGTGATCCTATAAAGTATTCTCATATTCTTTGTGGGAAATTGGAGAGAGGGACTGCAGGGTGATCCTTTGGCTCACAATGACCACTCACTGTACTTCCACAATTCTTTCTGTTGAGATGTGATTCAGATGCATAAAAATGGATATCTAAATTTAAGCTAGTGCTCCTTCCAAACTGCATTTAATCATGAGATATCTTCCTAAAGGCAGACATCCTATTCCCCTATTTACACAATGGAAGATATTATGGAGAGACAGCCTTCAGCTGGAGAGATTCAGGTGACTCAGCTTTATCAAGATGACAACACAGCAACATGAAGGAAAAGTGCTGCAGGGCATCACACTAAAACCCCCTCCTCCTACTCTTTTCTCCATATTTCTGCTCAGTCTTGCTCCTTCTTCAAATCTATCATTACTCTGTTTTGCAAAAAAACCCAAACCTTGGAGGTTTATTTTCCCTTCTCTGCTAGCAAGACCTCTTTCCCCTTACCCTAGATGAACTATCTAGAAAATAGAAGGGGCAGTTTTCATGGACAAAAAGATGTAGCCTCTGTTCTGAAAGAAGAGTCACAGCTTCTAGTCTCACAGAAGCACCAAGCTTGCAAAAGCTGGCACACTTGGACACCATGGTTTCCATCTGTCACAGCCAAAACCAAAGCAGGTAGATCATGCAGATATCACATATGTTCAGCCAATAAATATTACAGTTGCTGCCTGCAATGCAGTGTGGCGTGCATGATTTACATGCTTATTTTCTTGCTAAAAGGGCATACGGATGCTGACAGATGACGATTGTTCTCTCACTGGGTGGCATATAGGATGGTAATGTTTTCCCACTTTGCCCTGTAAGGTGGAAGAATGCCTATAATATAGGACAACATAGACTGGAGAAGGTGGGGCTAACTAGGAGCAGGTGGGGTGTCAAACAAGGACTTAAAAAGGATGTTCTGAGTGTGCCTGTGAAGATACATAGACACAGTTCCCCACTTTCCTCATTGTCTTCACATGCAATACAGGATCAAGATATAGGAGCCAGGAGTACTGTTTGCAATAAATGCCTTCATGCAGAACACTTATTGCAAGAAGTCAATACTGACAGATTTCTACAGCGACACAATCCTTTCACAGATCTGACAGAAATGCCTGACCTTTTTTGTAGTAGTGCCAGCATCCTTCCAACCAGGTAAACTGCTCAAGATCCATGGCTAACCAGAAATATGGAACAAGCTCCCAGGGGCACATTGATGTAGACAGCAGCCTACGAGCCACAGAAGCCAGTGCTGAATCATTCTACCCTAAGCATGAAGTGTTCACTTCAGGTAGTCAGAAGGATGAACCCTTCATTGTGAGCCTAAGTTTACATGAGTTCACTTTGTCTTACGGCGAAAACAGTCAGACTTTATAGTAACACAAGGTATAGGGTTCTTCATCAAGTTAGAGAAGTAAAAGTCAGTGACACAGGCACAAGGCTTAGAAATAAAAGTGGCACTGAAGTAAATCCTAATTTATGCCTTTTCTTTCAGTAGCTATTAGCAATTGAATCTCTATCCTTCTGACATGTAGAATACCTAAGGAATAAAGAGGAAAAATGGGTTTATGAGAGGCTTTTCTCCTCCCCCTCACAATCCTTTCCATATCATTAGTCACATTTTTGGAGTGTGATAGTTGAAGAGTATAGTGTCTTGTTCGGATCACTGTCTTCAGTTTCCAAATTCAATATCTTGTACAGTATAAAAAGGGGGACAAGAATTCAAATTAAACTTCCTCACGCTGTTAGCGAGTACACTGAATGGGCATCCGAGACGGAGATCCACAGGAGTCATGTACTGAGAGGGAAGTGTTTGAAGCCAGATGGAATATTTCTGTGCCTTAGAACTGTTCATTCAGATGATCTGTTTCCAGGCCTCTGCAAACTGTATTGAAAAGCATTAAGGCTCTAGTTGAATGCGTAAGGGAACTACACATGGCCTTTATCAAAAGGCAGTCAAAGAAAGGTCTGACATTTGGTCTTTGTTTCGAAGCAGCTCATAATCTTATACTGTCTTGGGTATGGTACTTCTGTTGGTGCTGCTGCTAGACTCCAGATGTAGACCACCATAAAGAGATCATTTCAATAATATTCCAGGACACAATGCAGGATCTATATTCTTGCAAGCAGATACATATGCTTGCAGATAAATATGCAGGGTGTTCCACAAAACTGTCTTTGCTATAACTATTCAAATTAGAAAAAATTAAAAATATCTTAAATTTCAAGAGTATGGTATGTACCTGAGTCTATGCTGTAGAGCAGTTCCAGTGTCTGACGTGTCCAGAACTCTACAACTTCTTATTTATGGAACTTGTAACAATGTGAAAAAGCTGGACAGCATTGCAAAGGGACCTATTATTAACTCTCAGAAATTTTCTTTCTGAAAAACATGCAGTAATAACGAGATAGCACTTCAGGAAGTTTAAGGGAAGAATGGATGGATTTTTGCATTTAGATCCTTCAGTCTACAGCTGTCATGACACAAGTCCTTTTCTCTTCTTTTTTTTTATTTATTTTTTTTAAAATCCATTCATTCCTGACATCATCTTAAGGTGTACAGGTGCACAGACCACAATGACGTCTTGTGCTGGCTTTGGCTGGGGGTGCACAAGAAGTTGGGAGGGGACACAGCCAGGACAGATGACCCCAACTGAACAAAGGGATATTCCATACCATGTGACATTATGCTCAGCATGTAAAGCTGGGGGAGGAGAAAGGAAGGGGGGGACATTTGGAGTGATGGCGTTTGTCTTCCCAAGTAACCATTATGCATGATGGAGCCCTGCTTTCCTGGAGATGGCTGAACACCTGCCTGCCCATGGGAAGTGGTGAATGAATTCCTGTTTTGCTTTGCTTGCGTGCACAGCTTTTGCTTTACCTATTAAACTGCCTTTATCTCAACCCACGAGTTTTCTCACTTTTACCCTTCCGATTCTCTCCCTCATCCCACCAGGGGGGAGTGAGCGAGCAGCTGTGTGATGCTTAGTTGCCAGCTGGGGTTAAACTACGACATGTCTTTACTCTTTTACTAATAATCAGTGCACAAATGAACATGCGTGCACAAATTCATGAAAATAAGTTTAATAAGTGGATCTCTTTATATGCAGATTTTTCTTTCAGATATCTCACCCTTTTCTTGATTACCTGTTTTCCCTTTGTAGAGCTTTTTGCCAATCTGTATGCTGGGATTGATACCAGAGAAAGGTTGCTAGGCAACATAAAATGGAAATCATGTAGTGGACTAGCAGGCATTTCTGATGTAGGCTTCTTGAACCATAACTTAGTCTTCACACCTCACAAGTAAGTCTGGGATTATAGGCTCATGTAACAGATAGGCAGTCATCTCCAATTAGTATACCCTAATGTACAGAGAAGTAGCATGCCAAAATGAAAGTTATTAATGAATGCAAGATACACATTTAATATTCAAGGGCACAGGACTCAGAAATGACCAATTAGAGAGGTTTATTGAAAGCATAGTTGCACAATACTGTGTAACATAAATTATCTAGGTGCCTAAGCTTGAAGTAAAGAATTAAAAAGTAAATGGAACAGTAAACAACATCAGTTGTGTAGCCTTTGGTTACATCTATATTAATAAATAAAACAGTTTCTGGAAATGCTTCTGGACCCTGTATTGCCTATTCTGTCAGACCACTAGAATGGTCTCCGAAAAGCTTTCGCCTTGTGCCAGTAACGGTCGCCCAAAGTATTTCTTGGGACAGTCTGGAGTTAACGCTGATTATGGATGACCCCCAGAAGGCACTGTGGATGTATCCGTGATGTTCTGGAGCATAAGAGAGTTTTATGGTTTAATAGGATGAATGCAGGTTGTTCCACAGAGTTGCCCTCAACAATAGGCAAAAGTCTGAGTTTTAGTTAATTTACAGGCATAGGCTTAACTTGTGAGGATTCAGCTGTGCATTTTCAGTCCTGACAATTTTCTCGATCCCTGGATCCTAGTACTCTATCCAAATGTTCTGATTTGCATTTTTATACTTTCTTATGTGACATTCAGATACTTTTGATCACAACTAGAATGTGTAGTTTTCTACAAATAATTTTCTGAGTACAAGTTATACATATATGCAGTTTACCAGATTGTCTATATCTGCTGCTTTATAATATAAAAATGTTTTTTTGAATAATTCACTACATGATTTTAAATTATTTAGAAGGTCTTATTACTCAGTTCTGTTATTCTGTATATTTCCTTTTATTTGCAATGTTGCTTTGACAACTGTGAGCATGCACGATGGCTATTGTGTTCCCATGGTGAGACATCAAATGTGCAAGCTCTTATAATTTCATCACTGATTAAATAATACATAATTCCAGTAGGAAACTACAGGATGTCTCTCATTGTCACTGCTTCTGTTAAGTTTCCTTACTCTTTAATTCTCTTCCTGCCTTCCTACTCCCACTCTGAGTACCTCCTTTCCGATTTTCTGTGCTGTCCGAGTTCTTCATCTCCACATCATCTTTCTCTGGTTTGAACTACTTTTAATTAAGCCATGCAAAGTTAAATAATTGTAACAGGAAGGCATGAGAAATTGTTCCCCAGGGCTCAGTACTGGGGCCAGTTCTGTTCAATATCTTTATCAATGATCTGGACGAGGGGATCGAGTGCACCCTCAGTAAGTTTGCAGATGACACCAAGTTGGGCGGCAGTGTTGATCTGCTCGAGGGTAGGAAGGCTCTGCAGAGGGACCTGGACAGGCTGGATCGATGGGCCAAGGCCAACTGGATGAGATTCAACAAGGCCAAGTGCCGGGTCCTGCACTTGGGCCACAACAACCCCATGCAGCGCTACAGGCTTGGGGAAGAGTGGCTGGAAAGCTGCCTGTCGGAAAAGGACCTGGGGGTGTTGGTCGACAGCCGGCTGAACATGAGCCGGCAGTGTGCCCAGGTGGCCAAGAAGGCCAACGGCATCCTGGCCTGTATCAGAAATAGTGTGGCCAGCAGGAGCAGGGAAGTGATCGTGCCCCTGTACTCGGCACTGGTGAGGCCGCACCTCGAATACTGTGTTCAGTTTTGGGCCCCTCGCTACAAGACAGACATTGACGTGCTGGAGCGTGTCCAGAGAAGGGCAACGAGGCTGGTGAGGGGTCTGGAGAACAAGCCTTATGAGGAGCGGCTGAGGGAGCTGGGGTTGTTTAGCCTGGAGAAAAGGAGGCTGAGGGGAGACCTCATTGCTCTCTACAACTACCTGAAAGGAGGTTGTAGCGAGGTGGGTGTCGGTCTCTTCTCCCAAGTAACTGGCGAAAGGACGAGAGGAAATGGCCTCAAGTTGCGCCAGGGGAGGTTTAGATTGGATGTAAGGAAAAATTTCTTTACTGAAAGAGTGGTTAAACATTGGAACAGGCTGCCCAGGGAAGTGGTTGAGTCACCATCCCTGGAAGTATTTAAAAAACGGGTAGATGAGGCGCTTAGGGACATGGTTTAGTGGGCATGGTGTTGTTGGGTTGACGGTTGGACTCGATGATCTTGGAGGTCTCTTCCAACCTTAATGATTCTATGATTCTATGATTCCAAAATGTAATATATTTTGTTTTGTTATTCATTGAAGAGATTAAAGATGTGTCTTCAAATCTTCCTATGTGAAGAATATATTGTGAAAATTATCTTGTGAGTATCTTGAAGAATTAGATGCATGTATCTTGCAACCTCAGTAAATTCTATAGTCATTGCTTTCACAGATTTTACAGAAATGTTGCATTTTGAGTTTTATAGTTTATAGGGAGGGTTTTCTAGATCTTGAGAATGGGCTTACTCTCACCTAACTTTAGACATCTGGAAATCATCTAGGTTTCCTAAATAGTCACTAGAAATACAAACATCGCCAAAGAACAGGAGGTGGTATTCGTCTTACCAGGTGTCTTCAATGTAGATATCTACATGTGAAGTGGATTATAGTCAAGAGTTCTGTTCAGTACAGCTGATGAAGTTTAGAGAGTTGATAATTTTATTCTATAGTATATATCCACAGAGGCTGAAGGGCTCTCCACGCTCCAGTGCCTACTAGTCGTCTTGACATAATTATTTCAATCCTTGAGTTGAATCCTAGCAGAAAAAAGTTTTGGCAAAGTGAACTCTATGCAAAGAATCTATGTTAGGTGGAAAAAAAACAATTACTTTTCTGTCAACTTAATATAAAAGGACCCTAAAGATTAAATACATTAATTTAGGTGGAAGGAATCATTCTTTGTAGATGGCATGAAATGCACAGTATTGACTACAGGAAGAAGCAAATAAGGCATGCAAATGAATGTGTAGTGCAGTCAGCAGAACTTAAAGATAATCACTGAAAGAATATTTGCTTTAAATATAAGAGGAACCTGTGATATATCTATGTGTACAGAGTGCTTAATTATGTTTTTCATTCACATTTAAAATATCAAAGTGGATGAGAAATATGATATAAAGAATTAATGGCATTTATTGTTACAGGATTTCTTTAGAGGCAGGTACCCTGTGGACACACGTCTAGCCACCTATTAACTTCCCATTGGCAATTTTTGCATTTTTAATTGCCTTTACAATCTATAATTTAATGCTTTTTGGATAAACTTTTTTTGTTAATATTTGCATAAGCTTTTTTTTAACACTGGCACAAATTTCCAGAAACAGTCCAATTGCCTGCTCTAATTATTTGTAGAACATTAGAAATCATTTGTGGTGTTGTATATAGAAGGCAAAACCATAAAATAAAATAGTCAGTATTTCCCATTATGCTTACACTGTTTCTCCAGCCATTGATCAAAGACAATTTTGAATTATTTCCAGCATTCCAGAACACACTCACACTTTATCAGGGCAGAGCTTCTCATTGAGACTTTCGAGACCAACATACGAATACATTTATTTCCACCATCTTGCTGAAAGGGCAGTTCCCACAAGTATTAGAATCTAGACCTTGAAAAAAATAAGTGCATCAGTTCATCTGCTGTCTACTTCTTTTTCCTGGTGCATTCATTCGTAATGCTCTGACACTGATTGTTGTAGATTTTTGTTTCCATTAATCTTCAGAAAAGCCAAAGTATTTACAAAATACAATTTGCAAAAAATTGCCACATTTCCAAAGCGATGTAAGGAATTCTACTGTAAATAAATGTTTAGTCCCAAGTATCTAGAAACAAAGGGATCCAACCATTACTTAATGACATCTGAAAAAGGTGAGGAATGTAATTTCTGTGAGTTTTTCTCTAGTGATCTAGATGATAGCATTCTACTAAACCCAAGGATTCTGAAATACCATTCTCCTTAATAGGGTTCCCTCCAAATCAAAACATCCTTAGAGCTATGGAAACAAAAATGCCCAGCTAAGTAATTTGTACCTGTATTCCGAGGCTGAGACATGTGTCTCTGTGAAATAGTTTATTTTTGAAAATCTGGCATTAAAAATGTGTTTCCAGATAGTCATTTCATGTTGCATAGTAACCACTAACTTCTATGACAACTGCTGTAAATTTTATATACTTTCCAAACCAAATCCTAAATATCTTCTGATAGGGTTATTTAATATTACAAATAATAAATATATGTTGTGTTAAAAAAAAAAAGACCAACAAAACACAAGGAATAAAACAAACCCACAAACAAACAAAGAAACAATTTATGCAGTTGCAACTTTTTCACTCATCTTCCACAATGTAAAGGTAGCTCTTAGCAGTTTAAGGAGGAGAAAATATTAAAGTCTGTTTGAAACAATATTGCTTCTAAAAGTATTTTGATCTGAACATTGTTACTAATATGATTTTTCTGTACAAGTTAAGTGGTAGTGCTTGCTTCTATGAGTTGTAATTGAAAATATTACTTATTAGAAATATTTCTATGGCTAAACCAAATTAAATTGTGTAACATGGTTTGATTACAAGAATAAAATGTATATATGCTTGTATGTATAGATGCGTGTGTCTGTGTGTATACACTGTTGTACAAATCAGAATGAATTTGGAACTTAGAATCAAAGGTATACGAGTTTAAGCATTTGTAGATTCTTATGAAAAAAATTTAAAATAGCAGAGCCTTAAATACCTCAGATTGCAACTTTCTATTGCTGCATTTAGGCTGAATAAATAGGCAACATGGTGCTGTAGCTTTAAAATAAAAATCTTAGTAAGCATTTTTAGTAATGTAGATTTAATGTGCTTTACAAATACACAGCAAACCCACAATTCTGACAGACTCACTGTTATTTGTCCCTCTTTTTCTATCAGCACTAGGTGTTTCCAAGAAGGGAAGAATAAACTCTAGTTTTTTACTTAGAAGGTAACCTTTTCATCTCACAGTGAATGGCCTATTGTCTAAATCAAATGTGCACATTTTTTTAAAAAAAAAATATATTCTCTGGTAATATTTAATGCAGCTGTAGATTGTCTTATTAAAAAAAGCCAGGTCAGTTTCTTTTCATTTGTTACAGACTTTCACTATGCTCCAAATGTCACTACTATCTTTTGGCAATAACTTTTAAAATATATTGCTGAAGAAGTAACCCTCACAATGAATCCCTAACAATTTAGTTTTGAAAAGCAGAGAACATAATTTTCACTAAGTCTAAGTATAGCCAGAATTTTCCCACTGAAAGGCAAGTTTTTAAAACAGTAAAATAAGGACATTATGGAGAACAATATTTATTCTACATAATTCATAGGAAGTATTGAATATTGTGATGGATGACCTTACTGTTTCAGAAGAATTTACTAGTCTGATGAAAACATTTTAGATTTTCCAAAGGAAAAGGAAGCAGGGATGGAGGGAATTTTAAACCATTTACCTTTAAGTAATTGATAGGCAAGTTCCCTTAGTCATTGCTTAGTGTCTCTGCAGCCTGTAGCTTAAGTTCTTCCTATTCCAAAAGAACATAGAAGAAATGGAAAGGCCTGGAGAAGATTAATCAAATGTATGTGCTCTTAACCACTACTTGAACTAAGATCGTGGTCAAAGGTGGATCCTCCATCTGGAATCCATCCATACCTGGATTTATGGTGCATGTTTTGTGTAGGTGTCCCATATGTTGTAATTTGCATAGTTATAATAATGTCTATTTTCTTATTTTGCAGACTGGAAAATATTGGCTGAATACTGTATATGCTCAACATATTTTTCATGCCAAATTACTTTAAATTATAATATGGTTCATACATTTTAGTAATTTATAAGTAGTAATCCAGAAGACCTGATACGAGTCTTGTTATTCTGCTGTTTTTTTAAATGCTTCCTGTGAAAACTGCTGTATTTAAACTAAGTGCAATGAAAGGTATTTATTTTCAGCTTTTCTGATGGTAGTTCTAGTTGGCTGAAGCAATGCAGTATGATCTTGAAAAAATATACGTGACATATTTGCACTATTACCTTTTAATTAAAAGCAGCTTGCAATTCCATTTATTACTTATATAATTTCTATTACAATTGATGTACTGATTATCAAGAGGGTGGATTTATGATTTGTCCATTTAAAGGTATATGTCCGTAATTTAATTAAGTGTGTATCTATTACATGCCTCTTACAAACAAAGCCTCTATCAGACATTTTTATGGGGCTGAGGAATCAATATAAATATATTTCACTGTATTTGTAGTGATTATGCTTCCAATATTAACCTCCAGAAATCCAACAAATGAGCGAGCCTGTTCTTTCTTCAGTTGAAAAGCTCTGTTTGATCAAATGTTTTTACTAACATCACTTAAGAATTTTCTAAGTTCATCAAATCAGGTCATGTGAAGGTAGTCAGTCGGTAATTTTGCAATGGGTTTCTCACCAGGTTGTTGGCTACATTCCACTTCTCACAAGGCTTTCCTAAAGGGAATGAGCTTAGGTAAATTTCTAGAATAGATTTCTTATCTTATTAGCAGTCAAAATATATGGAATCAACTCTAGAAACATGAGCATTGAACAGTATCATTATTCAATTACTTTAACTTGCCATTTTCAATAAGATGTTTATATAAGGATGATACAGAAACCATATATATTTATGGCAGTCCATATTTTGGAAGGAGAGGTCTTGGTTTTTATGAGAGTTTTTCCACTTATTTTAATGAATCCAGGGTTCTATAATAGGAAAATTTAAATATAGAGAGATTTCTTGAAAAAATCACTGTACTAAAAAATGCATGCCATCAGTGTGTGCTAAACATGCCATAGATGTCTTCCTGCAAAAGACGACCTGTCATTGACATAAATATTGTCTAGTTGCTATTGTATATTCAGAAAAGAATTGTATGTAAGCAGCCCAATTTAGAATAAGTGGTTCACATGAAGGTGTAATTTGGATTGTCTTTACCAAATGTTGTATGAATTTTATTGACATCAGATCCAGGAAGAATACCTAGAATACCTTTTGACTTTGAGAACGAAGACAGATTGAACAGAAAAAAGAAAGTCCCTTCTTTGAGACCCAAAGCACAGAACTGTTTGCTGAGGGGCGGGGGGCAGGAAGTGTGCTCATCTACAGAGTATATCTAATGTTTAGTAACCAGTATATAGTAAGTGTGGATGTATATGATTTTCTATTTTTTATTAATCTTTTTTCAAAGATAAATTTGTTTTTAAGGATTTTCCAGTCAATTGAAAAACCTTCCTATGTGTCTGTGAGAATAGAATTCTCCATGAAGCTTAATTAAAATGTGTAAGGGTAATCCTATGTACCAGATATTGACTATTTAAAATATATTATTTTCACCTGCATAAATTAATTTCCCCATTTTGGACATATTTTTATCTAAATTAATAACTTCCGATATCTGTTTTCATAAGATATGTTCTGTAAAAATTGAGATCATAATCTGTATCACAGAAATACGAAAAAAAAACCCTTAAAATAATCTGTTCCAGTTTTAATTTTGTTATTTCTGAATTTTCAATATCTAACCTGAATTGTCACTTTAAAACCACTGTGTAAGACTCTATTCACATTCACAAGTGTATTATTTATCCATTTGTGTACTTCAAAATTATATTTAGGGAAAAGTCATTATCTGTCATTACTTCACAGTTTGCCAATTAATGTCAAAGTAGAGAGAAAGAAACAAACAAACAAACAAACAAATGCCCAAATGAAAGAACCCTTAAGAAATTATAAAACTACTGCAATATCTGATATTTAAGTGCCAGGACTGCCACTAGAAATAATAATGCTAACTTAAACATATATATGAAATGAAAACAGTTAAACTCCTTGCACTGTGATTTCTGAGATCCGGTACTTTGACTGCATTGAATGCAGCCCTGGGAAACACTGAAGCTTTTGGAAATACTTTGACTTCTTCCTCTCTGCAAGGACTCGGAGTCAGTGGTTTGCGACCATATTGTCCTAAAGCATGTATTTAGAAATGGACAACTGGAACATTGTTTTCTTTTAAATATGACTAGGAAGAAGGCAACAAAAAATTACTCATGTAAAATTGTCTTCTTTTGCACAAAGTCAATATATTTACTTCTGATTTTTTTTCCCCATTCCTCAGTCTTCACCAACAGAGAGATCTGGGGGCAGGGGCAGGGGGTGGAGTATTTTGCTTGTTTGTTTTTATAAACTATGAATGTGGCTCTAGTAAGACTATTTTAATTATAGATAACTGTTGTTAAACAAACAAATAAACAAAAAAACCCAAAAACCACAAACCCAAATCAAGTGCTGTTGCTAGTTCATCAAAAAGGAACGGGAGATGTTCATACCTATTAGCCCCGTCTGGACATCTGAGATAACTCAGGACATCTCAGGCAGTGCCAATATATTAAAAAGCAGTAACTGAATGGCATCACTAAATTTAGGTTGTCTTGTCTTAACCACAAGCTGAATGTCATTCTTAAAATTAACGGATAAAGTCTGGAACTGATTTTCAGTCATACTGTTTCAAAGTCCTGGGAACAGCAAAGTTTAGTTCTGGACCAGTAAACGGTTTGAGTATGGTGTACTGCAACAGACCAGACCTGGATTTTTTTGAAAAACACAGACCAATCAAAAGCTTTCAGTCTTAAATAAATCTTAAAATACTTCTATATTATCACAAATTTAGACTTAAGTAAGAGGGCTTCTACTGCAAGTATTTCCTCCTTTAATTCTGCTACATCACATTTGACCTTGAATCAAACAGTTATTAACTTATCTTCTATGACATATGGTGTGCCTAATGGTATCACATCTATTTCCTTATTTTAGATAAGATTGTTCCTGCTAGATCATAAAGCAATACACATCAACTCATGACTTTAGTATACTAATTCATAAGATTTTTTTTTCCTAGTTCCCTGTGTACAGATGAGTGTAAAGATGCCCCTCCGGTTAGTTTTCCAACAGCTATAGCACACAGTGCAGACCAAGAGGAGATAAGATGTCTTTGAACTACCTTTAGGCCACCCAAATTTCAGACCAGGAAAGGTCATGAAATGCTTTAATTGAACAGTATTTTTGCGTAGCTATACATAGACTCAGCAGTATTTTGGAATACTTACAGCACTATGATAAATACAAATCCCTTACCCTGACTGTTGTATTTATGCAGGAGCCTGTGGCATTATTTCTACCCTAAAACTGCTTACTGCTACTGCACAGTACGAATATTGTCCTGAAGAACTGTGACTTTATTACAGGCATGATGTGCTACACTAGGGGCTCAGACCATTATTTCTATTAGAATCGTTTCGTGATGATCAGCCACAGGATACTGTTTATTGTTCTTCATTGTGGTACAGGTAATAAATAGTTGATTGCTTTAATAAAGGCACACTTGAAATAACAAGAACTAAATTCCAAAACAAAATTAATTTGAGAAAGAATCCCAAACTTGTGGCCACTTACCCACTGTGTACATTTATTGAAAACTACATTCCTTGCAGATGTTATGATCCATGAACCAAAGCCAAGTGATTTAAACTACTTAGGATAAAAGTTATGTTATACTTGCTTACTAGAATATGTTATTGTAGTTACAAAATAATATTCTGAACATTAAGAAGAATAGATTTTTATCATGAAGCAATGAAGTGCTTTGGTTTAAAGTAAAATTCATTTTGAAGGAAATTAATTTGGGAGATAGCACAGCAAGGTCTCGAAAATTCAGTGCTGGCTTAGTTCTCTGGTTCAGTAACAAGTGAAGCAATTCAGGAGCGTCCTCCTGTGAAAATAGTTTACAGATTCTTCTGCACAACTGTTAACAACCGGCATCAGAAGTGTGCACAAATAAACTATCAGCCACTACAAGTTTGTCACCCATGAGTGGTAGTGTAACATCAGATTCATAGCAGTGTTGTTGCTGCTGTGACTGCTAGAATAGACAGAAAATAACAAAGAAAAATATTCTTTTTTTCCAAGTAATTTATTTCAGTGTTGGTGCAAAGACTATTTTCCTGCCCTCAGGAGACAGTGAAAACTGTCAAAAACTGGAATGCTTCAGAGTTGCAAATGATCTGAATCCTAAATATTGCTTTTCAAATAAAACCTAAAAAGTAAGACATAACTATAAGGCAGATAGAGCTATTTAAAGCTGAATGTACTATAGATACTAAAATGTTGTCAGAGATAACAATTGTGTCCTAGGTCTGTTTAAAAGTCTAGTGTTCCCACTAAAGAGCTTGTACACAACTGATGTACTTAAATGGTATTCTCATTTCAGATTAATTATACTCTTCATTCTCACCACCTTAACCAATAGATTTCCATAAGTACTTAGAAAACAGTAATTTTATTTTTTTTGTTCTGTGAAAAGAAAAAAATTTAAAACAAAAAAAAGGATTTATACTCCTTATTTTCTACAAAGCCTGAACCTCAAGCCTTAAGAACTTTATACTGAATTTTATTTCATATGTAACTAAATGTTCTGGGAGGTGGGGAGAGTGGGAGCGTCAACCTAACTTTCACTAAATAGTTAGGCTTCTAAATCCTATATTGTCTTCTTACTTACCTATGATGATAACTGGAAAGAAAGTAAATTAGAGTTAGCAGCCCTTGGACATTTGCACATACTCTTCCATTATGTGCTAAAGGTCAAGGACAGCTTTCTGGTCCTCTCCACAAGCAGCAGCTTCCTTCAGGACACATCCACCTGCTGCGGCATGGCGCCATCCACGGGACGCAGTGTAGGTATCTGCTCCACCATCGTTCTCCACGGGCTGCAGGGGGACAACCTGCTTCACCATGATCTCCTCCAGAGACTGTAGGGGAATCTCTGCTCTGGCACCTGAAGCACCTCCTCCCCCTCCTTCTTCTCTCACCTTGGTGTCACAGGGCTGCTTCTCACACTTTTTCTCCTCACTTGTCACTGCCTGTTCAAGTGTTTCGCCCTTTCTTAAATAAGTTTTCACAGAGGTGCCACCACTTGGCTGATGGGCTCAGTTGTAAAATGTGTTTTGCTAGAAAAAATGTGTTTTGCTAGACAAAAATATGATTTTTTGCAAAAGGGTAGTGGCATACTGCTAAAGAACTGGAAAATCCACTAATACTTCATTACAATATGTGCCTTCATTTTGCCTTCTTTCTCCTGAAGATCTGGGAGGAATAGTTGGCATAAGACAGTGTTGTTTCAAGGAAAAGATTTTTTTAGGATGATGGTGGGTCTGGCCAACTTTCTACTGACAAATGGCACTTGTCTTTGTTGGGTCACTATCCTTTTGTGATAAATATCATTGCCCAGTGTATGATGCCACAAAATATCATTAGTGGCAAATTCTGAAACCATCAATAGTAGATGAAAATCTGGAGAGACAAAACTTACTTTCACTGGTAAAGATACTGGCTAGTGACTGAAATTACCGCTCCACACACACACTTCTTGTTTCTTAGTGAAGAAATTGCAGTAAACATCTTCTAATTGGTTTCTTTTATACCTATGCAGAGATCTTCAAATATGTTCATGCTTTTTATCCCAACAGCAGCTGACTTGACATTTACACATACAGCAACAGCATACTTTTCCTGCTGTTACTAGACTTAACAGTTTCACAATCTGTGAATCAGTGACCTTTGCAACTAAATTCAGACCTTCAGCATTTCTCATAAAAATAATAAAATGTCCTTAGAAGAACAGAATACTTTGCTGCTTACTCTCCAAGCCTACAGAATATATGATAATGGTGTTAGCATCACAATAATTTGAGTACAGACCGTATACTCTAACAGGGAAAAATTAAAATAAGAGATATGTTGCACAACAACACATCTGAGAAACAAAAAAACTAGGATCTTCCAAACTATTCCCTGCATCATGAGTGTATCTGTAGAAAGACAGAGCTGATGTATCTGGTTTTGAAAGGCTGTATCCTTGGTAGGCTAAATTGGAGTGTGTTTCCTGTAGATGAAAGAACAATGAGCTCAAGGTGGAGATAGGGAGACACATCCAGATAATGAGACGTAACCAAGCATTTTAAAGATAATTAAGGATCCTGGTGGACTGGGCAGAGAAGTTAAATCTGACGCACTCCTTGAATCTGGAGGACTGAATGGTGAAGGACTATTAAGTCATATCTGCTGCTGTATAAAGTAAAAGAGATCCATCAATATTTATTTGTATGGTTAAAGCGTGAGTTCTCTCACTCTTTATTTTATAACTTTTCATAAGATATGAAACAGCCTCAGTAACAAAATGCAATTAAACCATTATAGTGTCTTGGAAGGGGAAAGTAGGTTCAGAAGATTTTTTTCTTTTTTTTTCCCCTAACAAATAAATCATAATTTCAACAATTCTGGATTGCTTTCAACAGATGATACCCAGCATGCTGTTTTTATTATAGGCTCTTGCTCCTTACAGGCTTCATTATATTTTTGCAATATACTGTTTTTTCTCCACAGACATTACAGTTTTTTCACCTCTTTTCCAAGGGATACCTTTGAAAGGACTATGTAACCCCTATAAATAACACTTTCCTGTACTTTCTCAAAGCTTTTTCAGAGTATTTTTTTAAATTGCAGCATTCTCAATGGCATCAGACCCACTAAAAGAAGTTAAAAATAAATCTTATCTCAAAGAGACTGTTAAAGCTAATGAACTGCCAATCTTGGCATTTGTAGGTTCCTAAATCCTTTTAATTTCAAGGCTGCCTTCCTGAATTCTCAGTTTAATTATAAAACATTGGATTTTTATAACAGACCTAGTTCAACTGCTTCTGCAAATTCACTTTTATTTTATATAATTGAACTTAAAGAAACCCCATTTAGTTCAAACTTTATAGATTTGACATGATATATGACCCTTTAATCTCTTTGAACTGTATTTCAGTGTATGAGTTTCTCAGTTGCTTCAAATAAGGACACATTCTTTTCAATTCACATAGCACATTCTCTAAAGATCTCCTGCCTGCTTCCTTAACTTCCTTTAATGGGAAGTTAAGGGAAATGCATTCTGAATGTTATCTTTTATAGTCTACTTCTATCTACCAGAGAGTTTATATCTACCAGAACCAATTTCAGCTTGAAAGACTATATTAACAAAGAAAATATATTTATTAAAATGGACAAAATAATACATGAAATTTAAAATTTAAACAATATATTGGAGCAATATCATTCTACAAAATGCCATATATCTAGGAAAAGTAGGAAAAAAGGCATCTTTTCAAAGGAACTTCAAAATCACCATTTTGCCTCTGGTTTTTGTATGAAAGCTCTGGCACTTGTCTGATTCGTTGGTGAGCTAGTTCAGCTCACTAAACTGGTGGGAAAGCAGTTTAAAGAAAATTAATAAAAAAACCTATAGGGAACAGGATACCGCTTCAACCACATGCAGTAAAGTGTTAGGTCAGCCTTCTGTATTGTGGAAGTATGCCTGTCATATGAAAGTCAACCCATAGCACTATCTTGTTTTGAACTTTCTCATTGCTACTGAATACCTGAATGGCTAAGATGGTTTAAAAACAAATAACACCCCTCTTTCTACCATACTCCCAAAACTGTTGGAGTGGAGTAACTTTATCAGGTGAAGAGCTGGCTGTGCAGAACCTGAACATGGCATCAGGGGTGCTTTATCGTGGATTATAATTGTTTGGAATTGTCTAGCCCTTACTGTGCCATGTAGGTATGGAAAATAATAGGGAATAACAAGGATTTTACAGCTGTTATTGTATTTTGGGCTATTGTGTTTTGGGATAGTAAGGATTTAGGGTAGTAAGCAAAACAGTGGCGAGTTCTCATATTGACTTTATTACCTATTAATTTTGGATTAATTGCTTCACATTTCAGTTTACCTATCAGTAAAATGAGAATAATGATATCTTCCTTCCTGCCCAAAGGATATTTAATTAGTGTCTGTGATGTCATGGATTTAAAAATTAAAAGTATGATTGTTTATCAGGATTACAAGAGAGTATTGGGATGCCACAAGGTAACTGTAGTGATCCATGTTCCCTCCCTTGCTTCATTGTGGTTGTAGAATTTTAATTAGCAGTTCAAAAAATTTTTCTTAGCATAGTCTGATGACATAGAGCAGAGTGTGTGATTTACAGAATCATAGAATCATTTAGGTTGGAAAAGACCTTTAAGATCATTGAGTCCAACTGTAAATAAGTGGTTTGCTGTTTGAAGAGAGCAAACGTTTTTTCTGGTGAGCTTGGCAAGTATTTGTGTCATCACAAACATACATGTCTGCTGCATTACATGGGAATATGAGAAGATATAAGGAAGAAATTTTTTATGCTGAGGGTGGTGAAACACTGGAACAGGTTGCCCAGAGAGCTGGTGGATGCCCCATCCCTGGAAACATTCAAGGTCAGGCTGGACGGGGCTCTGAGCACCCTGATCTAGTTGAAGATGTCCCTGCCCACGGCAGGGGGACTGGACTAGATGACCTTTAGAGGTCCCTTCCAACCCAAACTATTCTATGATTCTAAGATACTTGTCTAAATAAACAGAATGATATTTAGGATAGGATATTTGCATGATTAGTCCTTCTTCCTGATTTCTTCAAATGAATTAATGCTATAAAATAATGATTACAATTGTTACTGTTTTGACAGTTCTTATTTTCTTATTCACATTTTTTATTGGCCTATGAATGACAGTTGGGGTTAATTCACATAATTTTTCAGATGAAGACCAACATTCAGTGTTGCTTAAGCTGGAAGCACAAATGTTTAAATTCTCCAGCCTCCTCTTCAGTACATTGCATTACAAAATCAGTGCACAACTTTGTCCCATTAGGTCCAACCATCACCCAACATAAACTGAAGTATCTCAGTTTATACTAATAGGACTACATTAATATGCTTCACATGATGCTTACACACAAAGAACCTCAGTGTGCAGCTATAGCTTACTGTAATTACATGCAGTTGGACATTGCCGCTGCTGACTGGGGCTCATCAGAGGAGTAGCCTTTTGAGTTTTTCATAAGGTTTCTCAACTGCTTACATTCTCAGACACTCTGTTAGTATCCTGCCTACACCCTTGGTGTGCCCTGTTGGAGTCTACATTTTAGACATCTGGCAATGCAGTCTTTTTAGAAGTATAGAGGTTTAATGGAGAGGTCTCTTGGGGAAGGGCCTTAAGAAGACAGCAGAAATCCCATCTGTATATGTTTATGCAAATAACTTAAATACCATCTACTGAAAAAGGTCTTCAAATTTATCTACCTTTCTCTGCAGACTATATGTGAAACTATATGCATTAGAAGTACTGTTCCTCTGAGCATCTGAACTATAGGTGAGTTTAAGTGGACTGAATCAGGCTTGGGAAGCAGTCAAATGCACATCTGTAGGACATCCAAGTCCTATAGAAATTGATGTACTTTTTAAGTCCAGATGCTTTTATAAACAATGTATGAGTACTTAGCCACCTAACTTTTTTAACCTGGAATAGAAGGAAAGTTTTAACCAGTGAGGGCAAAGTGTTTGAGTATTTACTTGTGAAAGAAACCTCACATCTTTCATAGCTTGAAGCTTTGTTCTTAAATTTTTCCTGTTTTCTAATGCACTTATACAATTTGTTTTAATGAGTAATGAGGACTCAAGTGGTCTAAAAATATTTAATGCTAAATTGTCAACTTAATACTATTTTTTTTCCTGGGATTGTTTCAAAGAACATATATCTGGATCCTCACTTCCCCATAGTCATTATTATATGAAAAGATTTTAGATATTGTATTTTCATCTTAAATGATGTGATTATATTCAGAAGTTCAAGCCTCTGTTGTTAGACAAATTATTTACATGGTTTCCCTGCTGTTCTAACTTCACCTAACCACTCCTTTCAGCTACATATTTTTGCAGTAAGGTGCCACAGGGCTCTGTGAGAAGTTTTAATGTGAAAGAGAAATAATGTGCAAAATACACGTGTGACATACTCTACATATGTCACATCAGAAAGTTACAGTATGCTTAGATGAGCTGAAATAAATAAACTTAAGACAGCAATTCTAAATCTCAGAAAACCAGTAACCAAACTTTGTCCATCTTTATACGAGTGACTCAGTTTGCATGACTGTGTGTAGATATGTAAATAAGAAGTCTCAGGAAAGAGCAGAAGATGTATGAGGCAGAAGTGCAGAAGATTGCTGTGGGGAGTGATACAAGCAGGACTGCATCCTATAACAGATGCCAGCTGCCTCTGCTAGTGCGAAGGTAGAAAATTTGTGCCACCAGCCTAGTTTTCTGGAGACATTTGAGCCTGAGCATTCCTGAAGGCCTGCAGACCTGAATGAATTTGTCCTTTGATGGTTTTTTTTATGTGTATGACCTGATTTGGTGTTGCATACTGTATTGTGTAGTTTTGTAAACGGACATGTTCCAAATGTTTGAAAATAGTATTTGAAAGGTAGGATGGAATAATGCAAAGAATTAGCATATTTAAATCACATCGGTTGACAAAATAATTTGTTTTCTGTTTTAAGAACAATATCAATAGAAAAATTCAATCCACTCCTACGATACAGATTCATTTTTAATTTTCAGGGTAATATGCATTAGTGGTGGTATTGCGTGTTCAATAAATACGACTTGGTTGGTTTCTAATGATGTTAATAGTCCTCTGTGTATTATTATGATGAGAGTTCAATCTACCATCATTATTTGCCTATTATTATTGTGCTGTATGGAAAAAATAGTTTTGCATTAACCAATAAATAAAATACATGTTTGTATTTAACATCATTCTTGAAGGTAGTCCTCACCTCTGAAAACGCCTTTTAGAAGTTGTATCAAGCAAGAAACCTAGACAGATGGCAGAATACACAACCTGCTATTCAGAACAAAATAAAACCCAAGAAATTCTCCATGGATGCTGCATAAGTACAAAGGCACCATTAATTAAACTTGAAAAATAGTACAATGTGAAAATTCTTAGATGAATAAAAATCTACGCTAAACAAAAGACTAAAGTACCAAGTGTGCTACAAGGCACACTTCTTGGTGAAGTAAGGAGCAGGGCCAGCTACACCACAACCATGGACTTCCAGAGGGTGGACTTTGGCCTGTTCAGGACGCTGGTTGAGAGAGTCCCTTGGGAGACAGTCCTGAAGGGCAAAGGGGTCCAGGAAGGCTGGACAATCTGCAAGAAGGAAGTCTTAAAGGCGCAGGAGCAGGCTGTCCCTGTACGCC
>NW_008824761.1:2276037-2282984 GCF_000699105.1 Pygoscelis adeliae | reverse complement strand
TTTAGTGGGCATGGTGGTGTTGGGTTGATGGTTGGACTCAATGATCTTAGAGGTCTTTTCCAACCTTAATGTTTCTATGATTCTATGATTCTAAGGCATTATTTCAATTAATGTAATTTCCAGCATAAGAAGAACACTATTTTTATTGTAAATTGTTTTAGAGGGCACAAAAGGTTGGAAAAATTTTTTTATTTTTCTACCTATAATAACTGTCTATCATTATAAGAGATATTGTAAACCTTGACAGTTTTGAAAACAACGTTGTTGTAAAGGTTAATTATATTCATAACTACTTCAACATGAACTAATTTATTATGCTGTTAATCCTGAAGACTCTTAAAAGAAAATGTCCCTGTTGCACTCTCTTGTCGCTAGTACAGGTACACAGTCTTACCTGTATTCTAATGCTTTCCTATGTTGCTGATGCATGGCCTGATTATCCTTAGCTCCATCAGCAATATGATTTGCATAAGTGATGAGAATTTCTGTTCATGATTGCTGAAATTAATCATCATAACAATTATTTGAAGTCAATTTGAACTTTTTTTCAAAAGGAATTTCTTCCTTCCTGTCCTGGTTTCAGCAGGGATAGAGTTAATTTCCTTCCTAGTAGCTGGTACAGTGCTGTGTTTTGGATTTAGGAGGAGAACAAAGTGGATAAGACACCAATGTTTTAGTTGTTGCTAGGTAGTGCTTACACTAGTCAAGGACTTTTCAGCTTCCCATGCTCTGCCGACTGGGAGGGCTGCAGGCGCACAGGGGGGTTGGGAGGGGGGCACAGCCGGGACAGCTGACCCAAACTGGCCAAAGGGATATTCCATACCATATGACATCATGCTCAGCATGTAAAGCTGGGGGAAGAAGAAGGAAAGGGGGGACGTTTGGAGTGATGGCATTTGTCTTCCCAAGTAACCATTATGCATGATGGAGCCCTGCTTTCCTGGAGATGGCTGAACACCTGCCTGCCCATGGAAAGTAGTGAATGAATTCCTTGTTTTGCTTTGCTTGCGTGCACAGCTTTTGCTTTCCCTGTTAAACTGTTTCTGTCTCAACCCACAAGTTTTCTCACTTTTACCCTTCCGATTCTCTCCCCCATCCCACTCTGGGGGAGTGAGCGAGCGGCTGCGTGGTGCTTAGTTGCTGGTTGAGGTTAAACCACAACACTTCCTAATGAAAAACATTGCCTGTAGTGAACCTACTCAGTTCTTCAGGAAGGGAAATAATAGGCCTACACTCTTCAGTTTCCTCAAATTTTTTCATGAGAAGGAAAAAAAAACATGCTACTTTCTTCTTGTTGTTATATCACCTCAGACTTACTTTATTCTAAATAGTTATAAATTTTTGAATTTGTATTTATAGCTAACTACTTTCACTGTGTTCTATACCATATGTATAAAGAAGGACATATATGCAAGAATACAGACATATACCGGAAAATAAGTTGAAACATTATATGAACAAACGAAAAAGTTGAAATGATATTTTTTATCTCATTCAAAATTTAAGAAAAACTTATAAAACTGAGACCAGCAACTGTTGTCTGTAAGACTGTTGTTGCTGTTTTTTTCCAGCACAGTGTGCAGTTCTCCCCAATTCTATTTCTCCCTCTTTGATTATTTCATGTAACAGTGGTGATTCAAGACAATTGTCTCAGAGACAAACGTATTCTCAGGATTTTCCCAGATTTTTTGCTTTCTCCCTTCTTGTCAGACATACAGTAACACTTACTGGGAAAGAAAATGGGGAATTTTAAACTACAGTTTATTCTTCTATAAAAAACAAAGCATTTTTCTGCTTTTTTTAATTTCCTGGCTGACACAGTGTTTGAGTGGAATGTTTCAGGTGAGACTTAATCTATGCAAAATAAAAAGAGAAAATATGGAGCAGAAGTTCACTAGCTCCTCTTGCTGAGAATAGCTATTTTTGTCCAGGAGATGGGCAATTTGAAAGTGCTTTACAGGCTACCCCAAATGGACAGTCTATGATCTGTACATGACTCATGGAACAGTTTCCCCTATCACACAGACCTCCCAGGAATCTTTTTGTTTGTTTACAGGAAATGCCCAGACTAAGGCTTTAAGCTGGAAGCTTTTAAAACAGGTTTTCTGGAAAAACTGTTTGCTGCTCCTGGACCCAGTAGCATTTAGCAAAGAATGACAGTACCTACAAATAAAGTATTTATTTAAGTACCTGTATGTTTTTTCTTTACAGAATCTGTGTCTGCTTGGGCTCAGTGCCAGAACATTGAATCCATCATATAAAATATGCCCAACATTCCCTACCCTACAACTTAAAAAACTTTTACGGATGAATAAGCATCTCTTTTTTGCTTTGATCTTCTTAAAAGTTTTAGATTTAGTTCTTGCTACAGTTATCTGCAACTTTGGCTTCTGGACTGGATTGTTGCAATGCAGACTGCATGGTCCTACACGAGAAACTACAGCTGCTGCACAGTTTTGCTTTCTTGTCCTGGAAAAAAATCAAAGCAAAATGATATAATACTCTCACCTTTGTACTTCTGAGTGAGATTCAGTGTGTCGATAGTGATCTGTAGGACGTGGTCTGTGTGGCTGTCCTGGAACTGTGTGCTATCATGGCCAATGAGACCTAATGAAGTACCTGAGCTTGCAGTTTACAGATTTATATTCCTGGAGCATACTGAGTGTACTAAAATAAAGGTCTCCCACTGCTCTGATGCAACCAGTGGCTGACAAGGCAATAATGTATCTCTGGTGCTTTGAAAGTAAAGAAGTAGAGTTGAAGAAGAATCAACTGAGTGGTTCTTCTCTGGGGGTTCATTTGGCAGGAGAATCAAAACTATGTGAGGCGTTGAAGCTATTTTCTCTTTCTAGGCAGCCTGCAAAAATTTGCAATGGAAAATTTGCCATAAATAGGTATTGTGATAGTATGTCAGATATGATTTGTTCTCAAGTGTAAGGCAATTAGAAAACCTATATACTTAACCTCAGAAAAGGCAAGCAAAGAAACTTACTCTCTGCCCAAACCAGGAGCTGAATTACAAAGGAGGAAATGCTGTTAGGGTCAATGGAAGAATTGATTCATGGATTGCCATTGAAATCAATGGCAAAATTCCCATCAGCTTGTGAAGTGCAAAATCAGATCTTCAGTTTTTGAAGTTAAAGTTTTCTCCCACTCCTTAGCCTCAAAGAAAACCTACGGGAAAGAAGATGGTGTCAATTTCCCTGAAATCCAATGAATTAGACTGATGTAGAGATGCAGTTTTTATTGCCCTGAGCCAGCAAGAGATATTCATTTCCAGTATGATTATTATAATTATTTTATATGTGCAAATCGTAAGGCATATTAAAGTGAAGACTAAACAATCCAACACTTGGGCACATACACAAATATTGTTACATAGTCTTCTAATGCTGGCATGTTACTGCTGGTGTAGAGCATTGCCATGCCAGCATTTGAATTGGCTGTATTTTAGTCATGTTCAAATTTCTTAATGGTACAAATTGTTTTTACTGGCCACACTTTAGCAAGCAAGAGAACCACTTAGCCCTTAGGCACTATCATGACTTCCAGAGAAGGATGCATGAAGTGATCATGTGCCCTGTACTCTGAAGAGAGCTGAAACACCTATTTCTGGGCTCAGTCCCCATCCTGATGCAGAAAGAGCCCAGAGGGGTGTGAAGCACAGCCTTTTCCCTCTTTGCGCTCACTGGTAAATTGGATACAGAGCTTGCCTCAAGCCTTTTGTAAAATACCATTTTTATGCCACCAGACAACATCTCAGGGAAAATTTGCAGTGGCAGAAAGCAAACACTTCCTGGAAAACTTTCTGAAATTGTTCCCATTCACTGCTACTAACCTCCACTGTCTAGCTGTCAGAAATATTTGGGGCCACGTTAAAAGTTAAAATAGTTATAAACAATATACTGATGCTGCAATGCTGAGTAAACATAAATACTTACACAGTTGCCATGAAAAAAAATTATATTGGCGAAAAGGACTTTAATATAAAAAAATAACAAGGCACTGTATGAAACAAAACAAAACAAAACAAAACAAAACAAAACAAAACAAAACAAAACAAAACAAAGCAAAACTTAGCTTCAATAAATTGATGATCCTGGAGATATTTACTTTTAAGTGAAACAGAATAGACATTTTTTAAGTTAGTTTGTGAAAGTGAATATGAAGTAGTAATACATTCTACATAACTGGTGCATAAGAAGTTCAGGTTTCCAACTCAGAGTTGGGAAAACCTACCTTTCAGTAGGTTGATTATTAAAAATAGAATTTGTTGCCTTGTGGAAAAGTAGCCAATTAATAGTTCTATCAAAGATAAAATTGTATCAAGTATTCCTACCAGGCAGTACCGCTACTAGCAAAATCTTTTTGGCATGCATTTAATTACAGGAAACTTGAGAAAGCGGAAGACTATGACTGTTTTGTCTTCTTACAAGGTTTTTGCTGCAGCAAGTTATACTACTTGTTAATGCTAAAAGACAGCCTAAAGAAAACCTGTCAAAATAAAAAGACTGTAATATAAGCTACTGTAAATACTGCATAATAGATTCAGTTCCAGCCAATTTTAATTAGCAAACATTGGACACATATTCTAGTTGCATGTTCTAATGCATAGATGGACTATATTATCACTAATAAATGCATAACCTGGATACAGGAGCAAATGTACATGACCTTCAGGCAAGGAAAGTATTTGAGGGTTAACTGCAGTCCCTTGACTTTACAAGAAACCAGGTCCAGTAATCCCATCTGTTAACATACTTAGTTTCATTTTGAAATCAATTTTATTTATTGCCCTCTTTTCCTCCTATATGAAGAAACTGTGTTTTCGGCTAATCATCAAAATGTCATGGCAAAAGCCTTTAAGATGCCTCAAATCCTCTTTTTCTCCTAGAAACAACTGACTTGGAGCCTCTTTAAAGCTGACTTTTTCCCTTAAGATGCAGTGTTTAAAAATAGCATCTTGTCATTGGACAGGATATTGAGTATATCATTTACAAATTTAGATTAAAAGTAACACTTTTCCTAGTAATCATTCTTTTTTTACAGTGCAGTGCTAATGTGGGCAGTGAAGAAGTGAACAGACTGCAGTTCTTTCTGGCACATCTTGAATAAATGCCATTGCTTATGTTCTAATCATTCACTTCACCAAAGTAACTAACGATGAAAAAAAGGTTGCAAAGACATCACTAGTAGTATCATATGGCAAAGTGTGGGCGTGATTTATCAAGTAGAATTTGTATCACAGAGGATGATACCTGGCACACAGCAAATTAAGTTTGTTCTTCAGATCTCAGATTGATGTTACATGGCTAAAATTTAATAAAAGGATAACCAGAAAGGTATTTTTCTGAGACATTGTGCCAGTGAACAAGAAACTTAATTATGCCACTACCACGGACATCTGTCAATTATGGGTAGACAGTGGCTGGATTTAGGAAAAAATAAAGGTATTATCACAGTTTAAAGAATCATATCACCATAAACACTTTGCTAATGGAATGTATCCTGTTCATTGACTGAAATGAAGCAAAGATAGATAGGACGTGTGAAACATTTAATGTAGATCAAATATTTATTTTCTAAAGTGGTGCTGACAGACAGTGAATCCACTAGCTTGTGTATTGCTGAGTAGGTGACTTGCTACAATTTCTTGAGGAATCATCAGCCTTTGGCAAAAGGGGATTTTTTCCCTGCATCTGTGAAAACATGGCAACTTTTTGTACAATCCTTTTACAACAGCGTGGTTCAGTCTGATCAGCTAGGATCATCATCAGCAAGATGGCTGGCCAGGGAACTTTGGTTGAAGGGATTCTGATCTACAAAATATTTTGAAGATCTGTTTCAGCCCTGTTTGTCAAGCACAGCCTTTAAATGAAGTTAAATAATTTGCCAGGCTGTGGATCATACGAAAAGATACTTACTGAGCTCTGTACTGGACTTTATTTTCTCCCTTAACTTCATCACCATCTCTCATCTGTTTCACATGAGCTATGTTCAAAGTCCACAGCATCATTTTCACAGAATCTTGAGGCCTGATACAGTAGGAATGATGAATATAACATACCTGGGATGGATTTCCCAGTTTGGATAAAATATACTGTGTACACAAATCCCATGAGATGTTCCCGCCCCGCTTCACTGCATTGTGAATATCTTCTTTAAAATCTGGTATTAATGCGTTATAGAGACTATATTTTAGTCTGAAATAAAAACTTTTTCTGAGAGTGTCTGAGAGATTTGTATGGAGCATAGAGATTTGACACCTGCAACTTTGAATCTCAGAGGAAAAAGGAAGCTGTAAGATGTTTGTAATTTTACTGATTTTTAAGTTTAAAATCCAAGCACTTTTCAAAAAGTGTTAAGCTCAAATGCATATCAACATATTTCAGTCATCTGTAAACTATTGTTAATAAAAAATGTGTTTCAAACCAAAATAATTTTGAAACTTTCCTCAAATTTTATATACTTAAAATTATTCTTTACGACATAAATGCAAAAAAGTTTTTACTTTGATGGGAACTCATTATTACAGCAAAACACTCTTTTTACTGGAGATCCTGAAGCAAGGCCATTGCAGACAATGGACAAAATATTGATTAAAGGAGAAATACCTGCTGAAGTACAGAGGCATATGGAAAAGATATCATCTAATCAAAGCTACTTTAGATATTGTGCATGAATAAAAGAAAAGCTTATATCTTCCTTTTTTTTTTCATACTTGAACTGTGATGCTACTAAACCTATGGAAAAGTCTTTATGAGTTTGCTAATGAACATATATAAGAGAAACAGAAAGCATACAGGAGATAATTCATAGAATCATAGAAACATAAAGGTTGGAAGAGACCTCTAAAATCATCAAGAACCGTCAACCCAACACCACCATGCCCACTAAACCATGTCCCTAAGCGCCTCATCTACCCGTCTTTTAAATACCTCCAGGGA
>NW_008824761.1:2262001-2275535 GCF_000699105.1 Pygoscelis adeliae | reverse complement strand
GGCAGCTTTCCAGCCACTCTTCCCCAAGCCTGTAGCGCTGCATGGGGTTGTTGTGACCCAAGTGCAGGACCTGGCACTTGGCCTTGTTGAACCTCACACAGTTGGCCTCAGCCCATCAATCCAGCCTGTCCAGATCCCTCCGTAGAGCCTGCCTTCCCTCAAGCAGATCAACACTCCCACCCAACTTGGTGTTGTCTGCAAACTTACTGAGGGTGCATTCAATCCCGTCATCCAGATCATTGATAAAGATATTGAACAAGACCGGCCCCAAAACTGAGCCCTGGGGAACACCGCTCGTGACCGGCCGCCAACTGGATTGAACTCCATTCACCACAACTCTCTGGGCCCGGCCGTCCAGCCAGTTTTTGACCCAGCGCAGAGTACACCTGTCTAAGCCGTGAGCCGCCAGCTTCTCGAGGAGAATAGTGTGGGAGACAGTGTCAAAGGCCTTACTGAATCTTTATCTGATTAAATGGAGAAGTCTGCATCTTAGCTAGTTACTCTAAGCTTTTGTTTATAGTTAATGAAAGAAAACAGACAATTGCAATATGTGATTCTCCTGAACTAAGATATTACTTAAGATGAGATAAATCACATCCTAAAAATACCTGCTTCTCTATATTGATTATAAAAAAATCCTAGTGTCAATACATCAAAGACAGACATCCAGACTGTCTATGTCTGAAGTTAAATGAGAAGTTGAAGGCTTTTCACTAATTGCTATGGCTTTGGTATAAGCTGTTTGTGCTTCTGAGCAGAAATTCCTTTGGATTCCTTATAATCTCTTTTTCTGTTGTTGTAATCATAGGTTGGATTTAAAAAAACACCATGAATATCTAACATCTTGTTCACCTATTTTAGACTCAGTCAGTTTAGGTTATGGTAGCCTGAAATTTTAAATTTTTTTCTTTACATTCCCCTTCTTTTTCTACCAGATGTATAAGTTTACTCTTTTAACTATAACTTTTTTTAATCATCTGCACTTTGAATGAAATTACATATACATATTTTAAAAACTATTCTACTGTTATTACCGAGTACTTTATGTCATATATGAAATGGCAGGGATCATTCAGATTGCTTACTGAAATGCCTTACAAATAATCAGTCAAATATTGCATTTGCTTTTCTTTTTAAAATGAAGATATAGTTTATTAGAAATTCTACAAATTCATTCAGACCTAAATATATATAATGCACCATACATGTATAAGTGCAATTCCTTTGATGTCAATTAACATATCATACCTTCTTTTAAAGGAGCCCATCCTTTGTTTCAAATTAAATTATTCTTAAAAGTCATTTGCCTTATGTTCTATGAGTCCTTTAATAACACTTAATCTGATATTGTAAAATGATATTGTAAAGTTGGGACTGTTCAGCCTGGAGAAGAAAAGTCTCAGGAGCGATCTCGTCGATGTATATAAATACCTGAAGGGAGGGTGCAAAAAAAAGGGAGCCAGGCTTTTTTAGTGGTGCTAAGTGAGAGGACCAGAGGGAATGGGCACAAACTGAAACACAGGAGATTCCCTCTGAACATCAGGAAACACTTTTTTACTGTGAGGGTGGCTGAGCCCTGGAACAGGTTGCCCAGGGACTCTGTGGAGTCTCCATCCTTGGAGATATTAGAAAACCATCCAGACATGATCCTGGACAACTGGCCCTAGTTGTCCCTGCTTGAGCAGGGGAGTTGGACCAGATGTCCTCCAAAGATCCCTTCCAACCTCAACCATCCTGTGATTCTGTAATACATGAATCATGTCAGTCAAGAAGCAGTGAATCAAAGGAAGATAAAATGGCAAAAGCTAAAGTCTCTATTATTCTAAGATATTTTGTCATCTATTTGGAAATTATGAAATGTGTTGTGCATATTCCTAGGATTATAATGATTGTGGGTGTTTTGTGGTTTGGTTTGGGGTTTTTTTTCAATCTATAATTATATTTCAGAGTTGTTACGTAGAAAAATGTGAGTACACAGGTACTGAAAAGAAATAGGCAGAAGCAATAGTTCAGCCCCAAATAACATGCCACCTGAATATAATCATGAGACAAAGGTCAAGTTCAGACAGATTAGGGTGATCAGGGGATGAAAGAGTGAGTCAGCAAGTCAGCACTCGTCAGGATGGCAAGTGTTCTGTGTTCTGTGCATAACACAGTAAAAGTTTTCTCTTCATGATTTCTATTCATATTCTGCAGTAGTTCTATGAAAAGAACATTTATTAAGAACAGTGGGAGTCCTGTATACAGGACAGCTGCAGAATATACTATTAAGAACTGCAGTGCAGACTGGAGAAAGAAATTTTATCCTTAATAAAGGACTACATTGCAGCATTTCTTATCCTTTAAAATAGACTTTCAAGTTCTACTCTGTGTCCTGATTTCTTTCATTGTCTAATTTTTATTGGTGCATTCCATCTAGCCCTTTCTCTCTACAATTTTATTTTTCTTACTTGCACCCTTTTGATGCTCAACTTTTTTCTGTCCTCCATCACACCTGAAATTGCAGACCAATAAGCAGTGGTCAAGCACCTTTGTTCTCCCTTGGAAAAACAATAACCTAAAGCTCTTCTGTGTCATTGATTCTCATAAGTCTCATGCTTAAATTTATTTTCATAGTTATATATATTATTTATTACTGCACTTCCTTGTTGTTTTTTCTGCCTATGATATAGCCTTAAATAGAAATTGCTATAAAAAACACCTGCTATTTCTTCTGATGAAAAGTTTAAAGGCATTGTGGTGGAGTAGAACACTGTTGAGATAACCTGTACATACTGGATTGTTCAAACGAGAAGTGGAAAAAAAACTCTGCAACATCCTGGTCTATCTGAAGCTAATTCCATATTGTCAACTGAAGAAAAGACAAAAAACTCCCTTGTCATCTTCTTAAGAATTTGGTACAATTATAATTTGTAAATTACAGCACAGTATGGCACTATATAGTACCAGAAGTAGAGTTAGAATGAAGGGTGGACCTATGGAAGCAAAGGAATAAAAGAAAAGGTTTAAATAGGGGACTCAGGTAAAAACTCCAAACCATACAATTACATTATATTCATAGCTGTTGAGAAAAGTGCAAAGGAAATTTAAAGATACTTAAGGAAATTTAAGTCTTAGAAAGAATGAGGGATGTATATTATATTAGTCTTATGTGAGAAACTCAAAAAGAAAAAGAATTAAGAGCAAGTTTAAGACTGCTGAGAGAATCTTGGAAGGCACTTAGAATCCCAGTAAACAGGGTTGTAATAGTAACCTGAGACCCAAAACTGCGGGAGAGGCTATTAAGAACTTGATTTAAACTCAGAGAAATAAATTTGTGTTTTCCAAGATACAGAATTATATCAAATCTTCATGATATATTTAGAAGAAAGAAAAAAAAAATTGTAAAACAGAAACAGATCTGGAAACAAAAACAAACCTAAACAGACAGAACTAATATAACTCTAAGAAAAAAAAAATCATTTTGCCCACAACAGCCCACAAAGAAGGAGTGGAAGTATGAAAGAAGAAATAAAGTATAAACATACTGTGTATAGTGACAAAGATCTTTCATGGGAAACTGCTGAAGCTGTAGCTTCATCTAATGATGAGATTGTCTTAGACACAAGTAGAACCTTTATTATTCATAAAATGGATGCCAGAGGAATGAATAATAAACTGTCAGAAGTTATACTAAAGTTTTGGAAGGAAAGAAGTATTATTTTGAGCATAAGTAGAATTCAGATGATACAGCAAGCAAATTATTCTGTCTCAAAATACTACAAGCCATTGTAGAATAAAAATATCAAAAAACAATTAGGAAATTTAGACTTTATACTTCCCAGACTACTGGTAAGTAGGAATTAGTGAAGAAATGATTGATCATGGTGAAGTGCTCAGAATGTGTAGTTTTATGTGAGTAACTAAAATATATGTATATTTCTTAAAAATATATATTTAAGTTGCAGAAAAGAATATTTTATATTCAATGTATTTTCTGAGGAGAATGAACCGTGGCCTTTCCTCTGTCTTTCTTCTTTTTCTGTACCTTTGAAAGCAGAAGCAGAATTTAAGCCCTTTGAATATAAAATCTTACAAAAAAGAACTTGTTTATTATTGTTGTTGTTGAACAATCTTTTAATTACTAATTTTTCTGTAATTAAAAAAAGGGTATTTAAAATTTCAAGCCAGATGAAGGATTTTGATTAGGTAAAATCTTCAGGAGTTTATGTTGTCTAATAAGAAACTGCTTTATTATGAAATACATTATACTTCTAATGGAGCTATAAAACTGTAGACCTTAGATCCGAAAAAATCATAAAAAAAGGATTCCTGTTGATCTTGAAGAGTGGTGAATGAATAAAGCTTTGTGTATGGACAGTTCTGGATAGATGCAGGTTGTTATACAGTGCTTTCTAAGTCCTCTAAGACAACCTGGCATAAGTCAGCTTCATTCTAGTAGCCAAATAAATGGTATTAGCATTAGCAACTCAATATATTTGAGGTCACAGGCTTCAGTTGCTGCAGATTGTCAGATGTTCATCCTGCTGGCACACCAAAGCTGCCAAACACAGGACAGACATGTCCAGAATATAATATTTTTACAAATCTAAGCCTAGGTTAACATTCCTTGCCTCTTAGCAAAGCCTGTCAACCCAAGTACGGCAGTGTCATTAGTTTTTAGTATATTCATGGCACTACTTTTGGTGATTGCTAAAGACGTTTTTGTCAAACACAGTTTATGTCATTCATTCTTGCTTATAGACAACATCAACGAGCAGCAGGCTTGTGCAAAGCATCTAAACATGATAATACTTTGCATTCATGTAACATTTTTCTTTTCATATCACTAACAATGCTCTAATAAGTCTTCAGAAGGATCTCACTGAATTCGATAATATCAACCCAAAGTAAAACCGAGCAGATTAAATCACAGAAATGTTGTCTGAGGTTATAGAACAAATCAATGGCAGAAAAAATTAGAGCTCAGGAACTCTAAATTTGAATAAGCAATCCCTCGGCCACACTGGAGGTGATATCTTTGTGCTGTTAGAATGATTTTATGCAATTTGCAAGAGTGGATAGTGTTTTAGAAACACGCAAAAAAGACAGGTCCTCTAGTTAGAATGACTTCATTTCAAAGGTCAAACACAAGGACAGAAGGCAGTTTCTCAACAGAAAAGCAAGGTTATTGGAATAATAATGTTGTGAATACAAACTACTAGCTCTGTTACAATGGCAGCTATATCAGAGCAGTAGATGAGGCATGGAAAAAGGTGCTATAGAGTCTGAACAGAAGAATATTTAATAGTTTCCAACAACAAAGAAAGAAAAAACATATGCTTTTCTAAGGTGACCCCAGGGTCCATGGCAACACGGGCAATTCAGTCTCTATGTGATGAAGTTCTATACAGCGTGGGCAATAAGATGAGCATATCTGCCACATGCAAACTCCTCAAAGCGCAAATCTCAGCTTTCAGAGTTGCAGCACATGCAGAGACAACAGCACATACACAAAAAATAGCACAACACATTACAGTAGATCTGATGTGTATGGTATTGGTTAGGTCCTCTGTGCACACCCTGTGGGACCCATTCAAAGACCTTGGGTCTCATCATAGACATGGACTGCAAAGTAAAATCATCTCTTCTGTCAGTTTTCATGCACTCCTGGCCTCTTAAGCATGCAGAAAAAGACACCTGCATATTCGCAAAACTTTTGTCTCTTCATTATTTTCTTGCTAGCAAAGATTTTGGCAACTGATTTCAATAAATACAACACATCCATTCTTACCCCATTATCTTCAGTAAGTAGTAATGATAATGTTGTTATGCCTTTGCTATGAAACTAGAGAATTCTTTTGACTTAGGTATTGATAAGGTTCATGTTAATAGAAAGCTCTATTGTCTTTAAAATTTTCTTTTACTTAATTATTAAAAAATAAGTCAATGAGCCTGTATTTGAAATCCTCATTGAGCTACATAGACATTGTTGGTTATTAGATTTTTTTTTCACTAAATGTAGAGCAGAAAGTCTGAATGCAGAGGATGAATTCACCCAGGACACTGGGTACAAGACAGAAAATAAATCCCCAATAGACTCTTTTGGACCCCAAGTGTTCAAGCAAGATTAATTAAGGTTGAACTGCATAAGCTGATCATAGAAAGGCACCCAAAATCACAAATACTTGGAAAAATACTTTCTCACACAGAATATATCACCTGTTAAATTATGTATCTTACATTAAAATGGTAAATACTTCTTTTTAAGGTATTGTCAAGGTAAGCCAGAATGCAGTTTTTAGAAGTAATTGACAGATAAATAACTCTGGATTTATCTGGAAACAATATATATTCACTTTTAAATTTTTTGCATTTGCTACTAGTGCTAATTCACTAATTCTTTTATTTATTTGACTTTTTACTTGTCTCTGATATATTTTTCTTTATTTAATTAAATATTCTCCTTCACATAGCTTCTTCACTGCATAAAAACCCCTCAATTCTTCCTCAGTTCAGCCACAAACCAAATATATTTTAATTTGGATTTAAGAAAAACAAGTAGTTGATTCAGAATATGTCAAAAAGCAAAGAGATTTTTTTCTCCTTGGATCAGTTCTAAAATGTATTCATTCATTATGCATACTATAAATATAAAAGTGGAACCCAGCAGTAATAAGGACAGAATTAAATTGCAGGGTGCCATGTGTGGTTCCTTTTATAGCTGCATTCATATTGATTACATGTAATTTTTATAGCAGACCTCTTTTAACTGTATAGGTGAAGATGGCAATTAAGTGTCTGCTGTTTTTCTTTATGTTGCTATAAGATATCCAGGGTATGATAGGTTTTTATATAATTCTTTCCATTCTCTTACCCTTTTAACCTTCAGATTAAATACTAAATATTTGTGATTATTTCTCTTTTTTTTTCCCCCAACTATAGCAGTTAAAAAGTGCATGTGAATTTACTTTTTTTTTCCTAGTATTTTACATTATACGTAAAAATATGGACTATGAATGCTAGTTTAAAAAAAAAAAATGTTTGGAATGGTTGCTAAAAGATTTTATGGTTGCCCCTAAATGATGCAGAACCAGCAGCACAACATCACTGTTCTTAGATAAACTCATTAGCAAACTTCACACCTTGCTCATGATGAGGACAGAGCCAGAGCAGAATCACCTCTACTTGCATATGGTCTACTTGTAGCTGAGCTTGCAAGATTTACAGAGTCCATATGACTTGTGTCCTCATTGAAATGTCACTACAAATATTTTTCATTGTCACTTCTGTTGACCGAGTCTATTTTTATTGTCAGCTCAAGTGTTGACCCCCATCTTAGAGACTCTCAAAGATCCCATGCATCATAACCCCACCTATGACCTACAGTTTTTTTCTGATGCTGTGTAACTCATAAAGTGGAGCCACAAAAAGATAATATCCAGAGGGAAAGATAACTCATTTTTAAGAGTTCCAGATAATGGAAGCATTTAGCTGGAAGATCGTGTGTGTGTGTGTGTGTGTGTGTGTGTGTGTGTGTTTTTGTGCACGCGCACACTCCACAAAGTTTTTGATGGCGATTCTTTATGTCTGCACTATCTAAATGACAAAAATATAAATTAAAAACAGTACTGAAATAAATAAGCATTCCATGCAAGTATGGATGGAAAAAAAAAAGAGCTTAGCTCTGTAAAGTCCACTAGGAGACTTTTCGGTCTGTCTAATTTATCTGGGAACCACCTGAATACTGCATCATATCTGCTATAGAGCATCTTAAAGCATATGAAAACATGTTTTGTTTCCTAATAGCACTCATGTCTTGGAATGGTCTACGGCTCTTATTAAGAAGATTTTTGCAAACGTGTTAAGAAACATTTTTTTCAGTGCCTTACTCAAAAACATGAATGCAAGTATGCATATACATTGCTCATATTTCAGTCCCTCTGGGTATTTTAGCCATTTGTCTCAGCGAATAAAATAGACACTGTTAGGGGTATTCTGAGCTCAAATTCTCTCCTTTTCCATAGGTTTAAGTGTATATTTTATGCATAGATATTCTGTAGATATAGGGGTTTTTTAAATCTTTTTTTTTTCATATTGCTTACAGTGACATATTTCTTAATCTACTGGAAATACTGTCCTTTAAGGGCCAACTGCTGTTTCTTCTGATATGCTTGGCTATTTTGTCATGGACATCAAGATTGAATACCTACCATACATATTCTCTCCATGGAAAAGGTGGAAGTCCTGAATGCCTTCTTTCCCTCAGTCTTTATTAGCAAGACCAGCCTTTGGGAATCCCAGGTCTCAGAGACCGGGGGGAAGGGTTGGAGCAAGGAAGATGTACTCTTGCTCGAAGAGGATAAGGTCAGGAAATACTTAAGCAAACTGAACATACATTAGTCCATGGGCCCTGTTGGGATGCATCAACAGGTGCTTTAGGTGGCCCTGCTTGAGCAGGGGGTCCAGATGACCTCCAGAGGTTCCTTCCAGCCTCAACCATTCTGTGATTCTTCTGTTATAGCTGCACTGTTCTGGTTGGCAGACTCAGAAATTTATTTTCTTCAGAAAGAAACCTGTCATTTGTAGCTAGAGATGGAAAGTGGAAAATATTGAACTATTAATCTGAATAAAAATAAAAGTTTAGTTATTTGTCCTGATGCAAAAGAACTTATATCAAATAAAAAATGACTCATTCTGAGAAAAAGTGCCCTGTTCTTAACTGTTTTTTTTTTTTTTTCCCCCATAATAAAGTAGTGGTGTACATTTGTGTGCCCTCAGAACAGTCTTTGGAATAATTTGGACACTCTTCCTACCTTTCCCCTCCTCTTTTTGGGAAGCTGTTTTTCTGTTTGTCTGATCAGCTATCTTGGCCAAAGTTGAGTCCCCTTCCTAGTTACTGTTAACTGATTGCAGATGAAGTGATATGTAAATGTCCATGATCTCATTCTGCCTTCTTATTTGTCCTTTGTAATGCCATGTAAAACTCTTATGAGTGTGCAGGCCATGGCACGAGGCCCTTTTGTCCTGAATGTTTAATGCCTGATATATAAAAGAAACATTATTATGCTTGAGGAAATCACAGTAACAAGCTGGCATGATGAGCAATGGATTCTACACTGTCATCTAGACTCACTGAACAACAAGGGTTTGGCAGAGCAAGGGAGAGTTCAAACTAAGAAGGAACAAAGGAAGTGGCTCTGCCAGTCCTTACAACCAAAAGACAAAAGTCAAAATTCAAACAGTTTGATTGCTTGAAAAATGGTATAGTCAGTCATGAAGGATTTGAATCGTAGAATATCTCCAGTTGGAAGGGACCCATAAGGATCACTGAGTCCAACTCCCTGCTCCTCGCAGGACTAACTAAAACTAAACCATATGACTAAGAGCATTGTCCAGATGCTCCTTGAACTCTGACAGGCTTGGTGCAATGACCACTTCCCTGGGGATCCTGTTCCAGTGGCTGACCACCCCTCTCAGTGAAGAACCTTTTCCTAATGTCCAACCTGAACTTCCCCTAATGCAGCTTCATTCCATTTCCTCGTGTCCTGTCACTGGTCATCAGAGGGAGGAGATCAGCACCTCTCCCTCTGCTGCCCTTCTTGAGGAAGTTGTAGACTGTGATGAGGTCACCCCTCAGCCTTCTCCAAGCTGAACAAACCAAGTGACATCAGCCACTCCTCGTAAGTCTTGCCCCTGAGGCCTTTCACCATCTTGGTCACCCTCCTCTAGACACACTCCAGTGGTTTGATGTCCTTCTTATATTGAGGCATCCAAAACTGCACACAGTACTCAATGCAGGGCCACACCAGCGCAGTGTAGAGTGGGACAACCACCTCCCTCGACCGGCTAGCTATGCTGTGCTTGATGCACCCCCCAGGACACGGTTGGCCCTTTTGGCTGCCAGGGCACACTGTTGACTCATATTCAACTTGCCATCAACCCAAACCCCCAGATCTCTTTCGATGGGGCTGCTCTCCAGCCTCTCATCCCCCAGTTTGTATGTATAACTAGGATTATCCCATCCCACGTGCAGGATCCGGCACTTGCTCTTGTCAAATTTCATACGGTTGGTGATTGCCCAGCTCTCTAGTTTATCCAGATGTCTCTGTAAGGCCTCTCTACCTTGAGGGAGTCCACAGCTCCTCCTAATTTAGTACCATCAGCAAACTTACTTAATATACATTTGACTCCTGCGTCCAGATCATTTATAAAAACATTAAAGAGCACTGGCCCTAAAATTGAGCCCTGGGGAACCCCACTGATTGCGGCCTGGGGGACCCCACTGGTGACTGACCACCAGCCTGATGAAGCCTCATTTACTATAACGCTTTGAGCCTGACCCATCAGCCAATTGTTCACCAAACATATTATGAACTTGTGTAGCTTTATGCTGGACATTTTGTCCAGAAAGATACAGTGGTTATACAGTCAGAGCAAAGAATCAGGTTGAATGATGCAATATTGCGTAACAAATGACACATGGTGGGGAGGGGGCAAGTAAAAAGGAAAATGAGTAAGAAATGTAATTGTAGGGAGGGCAGAACTGGTGGAGTGATGCAATAAGGCAAATTATACCCTCTTTTCTTATTAAAAGGAAAGCCAAGCAGGGAGGCTTCCCTGAAGATGAAATTGAGGCCTAATATCGAGTACTCTAAATGACAGGTGTACCTGTAGTTTTGTAAGAAGTTCCTCTGTAAAAAGGCTGTTATTTTTTTTAATAGCTGTGCCTTTACACATTGTGTTTCGCAGAGTCTGAGGTAAAGTACTGAGAAACTATTGTTATAGGTAGGCAGCTGGAAGCGGACAAGGAAAACAGTGGGCCACATTTAGCACTGTAGAGCATGAAGTCATCTTGTTTGGTCACACATTAACAAGAGCAAATAAACAAATAAAATATTCAAAGATACATAGGAATTGGTCAAATAAAAGCATTACCAAAGTACTGTGAACCATAAGAGATGTGTTAATACATTGCATGTATTTTCCCGCTAGCAAGTTTGTGCTAATGGTGCATCTATTCTGAACTGTGTGTTGTTTTCTGTTTTACAGCACTTCAATAAAAGCTTGTGCAAGGCCCTTATGATGAGAAACGGGCAGTAAACAAGTACAGTCAACGGGTTAGCAGACAGAGAACTGAAAACATGAACAAATTCTTAAATGTTGATGGCAAGAATTTAAAAAATAAGTAAAAAAACCACCTCAAAGTGGAAGGTAAAAAGGGCTAAGCCAATAACAAGACATGGACACATACACAAAAAAAGAGAATATTAAATAAACTAACAAACAATGAATTCACCAGTGACAAAAACAATTACAGACTAAGTACAAGCCAAAAACGCCTGCATATAAAAATAAATTTCACATATTTCTATGGGGCAAAATTCAGGGGCATGTTCTAAGGCCATGTTTAAAAGATCAGAGGCAGCATAAATAGTTATCTTCTCTTCCTCCAACTTCACCCTTACACTCGTGTTTCATTGGTTCCCCCTTGACTCTTCTAGCCTTGTGGTGAACTGTGATATAAGGTGAAATAAATGCTTTTGTCTCTGTCCCTCCTATTATTGCTTCTTCCCTTGAAGGGAATGGCCATAAGAATTAACTTTTTCAGGAGTTATTGGGAGAATAAAGACTGCAAAAAACCACTAACCATTTTTGCTGATGTAGAATGTAAGGAACATGCACTAAAGTACTAAAATCAGTGTAACTGCTGTTGGCAAGTCAGCCAAATCCAAATAAGGGCTTATAACTGTCCTCTAACTGGTCTTAGCACGTGGATCAAAGAATGTGTAGGCTTATGTAAAAATCTGACTACTGTTCCTGAAGAAATCTACTTCAAGACTCCCTGTTGCAGGAACTCCTTCCATCTCATTAAATTCTTTTTCTCCTAGAATTATAGTTAGCACTCCTTGTCCTGCAGAGCCTTTTTCTTACATTAAGTCCATTGCTAGTTTTGACGATGATCTGGCTTCTACTCCTCCACAACTTTTGCAATTTTTAGTTTCTACCAGGTCATCCAATATGCCTTTTTTACCCTGCCATGCAGTGTTTAGCTTTCCAGAGCTGATGCACAAATATCTTGACAAGGAAGGACATGAAATGAGCTCCCATTCCTCCAAGTTACTGCTACAGTGCAAGGGCACTCTAAATCTCTCATCATATTTTGGAATAACATATCAGCGCATGCTCAATGCTAACTGTACAAAGCAGTAAAAGAGGAATTTTTTTTCATTTTTTTTTCCCAAGGGACACACATTATTAAGTTAATTTGCTGCATTAAACTATTGCTTGTGAAATGCAAACTAATACGAACACATGATATTAAGAATGACGCAGTGGATCCTCTTCTGCTTTTAGGCCAAGAAACTTTTCAATGACAGGAAAAAATCCCTGACATGGCTTACCCACATCTGTTAAAACATGTAGAAGTTGAAATTCTCCTGAATTCACAGCCCTTGGCCTTTCATTGGGAACTTTTTCTGCCTATTTCCTGGAAGAATACTAAAACTGACCTGAACACCTGGCACATCCTTGATTATGGGGCTGTTCCTCACTACTGGAAAATTTTCATAGCCTGAATTTGATCTCACCAGTTCGATATGGCAGTCAAAAGAAACCGGTTAAAAGGTTTTTGGCAACAATGAGGACACAATGAAAGCGTGTATTCAGATTTGGAAGTGCTTTGGGGTCCAGTAATATAGATTTCAGACATTTCAGTGGAAAGAGAACTTGAAAAGGCTTTGGAAATTCTGTAGTTTGAAAAAGATGTGCTGAACTCTCTTTGCTCAAAGATGGTAATCTCACTGTGACCACTCTAATTAACAAAGTCTGAACAGTGGGCTTGTGAGGGCAGCAGTGAATGTTTCATCGGACACTGAAATATCACTCTGACATTTTCAGAATGGTTGCCTTTATGCTGAGTTGAATCGAAGTTAGCTTTCTTATGCTTAACTTCATTCTGGTACTGAGGCATCACACAGTATCTCTGCATAGTAGTGTTATGAATATGCATGAGATTTTTAAGCTAGTGTTGGAATTGTGAACGTTTACATATTTTGTTATCTAAATGCTACTATGTGTTCCTTAGGCAAACCAGGAACTCTATCTGCTTGATGCATGAGGTAAACAATGGATAGTAAATGATAGAATCATAGAATCATTTAGGTTGGAAAAGACCCTTAAGATCATTGAGTCAAACTGCAAACCTAGCACTGAGAAGTCCACCACTAAACCATGTCCCTAAGTGCCACATCTACACATCTTTTAAATACCTCCAGGGATGGTGACTCAACCACTTCCCTGGGCAACCTGTTCCAATGCTTGACAACCCTTTTGGTGAAGAAATTTTCCCTCATGCCCAATCTAAACCTCCCCTAGTGCAACTTGAGGCGATTTCCTCTCGTCCTATCGCCAGTTACTTGGGAGAAGAGACCAACCCCCACCTCGCTACAACCTCCTTTCAGGTAGTTGTAGAGAGCAATGAGGTCTCCCCTCAGCCTCCTTTTCTCCAGGCTAAACAACCCCAGCTCCCTCAGCCGCTCCTCATAAGACTTGT
>NW_008824761.1:2248318-2261846 GCF_000699105.1 Pygoscelis adeliae | reverse complement strand
TTCTGATACAGGCCAGGATGCCATTGGCCTTCTTGGCCACCTGGGCACACTGCCAGCTCATGTTCAGCCGGCTGTTGATGAGCACTCCCAGGTCCTTTTCCTCTGGGTAGCTTTCCAGCCACTCTTCCCCAAGCCTGTAGCGCTGCATGGGGTTGTTGTGGCCCAAGTGCAGGACCCAGCACTTGGCCTTGTTGAATCTCATACAGTTGGCCTCGGCCCATCGATCCAGCCTGTCCAGGTCCCTCCGTAGAGCCTTCCTACCCTCCAGCAGATCAACACTCTCGCCCAACCTGGTGTCATCTGCAAACTTACTGAGGGTGCACTCGATCCCCTCATCCACATAATTGATAAAGATACTAAACAGAACTGGCCCCAATACTGAGCCCTGGGGAACACCACTTGTGACTGGCTGCCAGGTGGATTTAACTCCATTCACCACAGCTCGTTGGGCCTGGCCAGATTTTACCCAGCAAAGAGTCCGCCCACCCAAGCCATGAGCAGCCAGTTTCTCCAGGACAATGCTGTGGGAAATGGTGTCAAAGGCTTTACTAATTTCCAGGTAAACAACATCCACAAATCCAGGTGACAGTCTCAGGACAGTAAAAAACATATGGGTTCATAGAATGTAAGTTTTATACTTATATAGCCCTATAGTTTCTTGGCTCCTAGGACCATTCTAGGAACCCCAAAATCCCAGAAAACTTTGTGGCTTCTGAAACCTCATGGACTCTGAGTCATCTGACAAGGCTTTCCAGCTGGCACAAAATGGATTTGGGGTTTCTAAAACCTCCTCTGCACCCAGAGTCTTCTTTTTTTTGAGATGGCAATACAAACAAGGAAATCTTGAGTGCTGGGGCTGTCAGAACCCCAGAGGTATCATACCTGTTTTGAAAATGAAACTGGGGTTTTCGTTAGAACTGATTTTTCAAGGCATTCAGGTTCTTAGCTCCTTACCATGGATGACTGGATTACCACATCTTTAATTGTACAGTCTGCTGGCCCTGGACTTAACTGCCTGAACTAGCTTGTGCTGGGGTTGCCACAGTATGACAAACCATGAAAACTCAGGTTCTGTATCGTGAAACCTTGCAGCAATACCCTGTATGTAATAAAAAACATTATAGTTAACATAAGAAAGCTAAAAGTGCTGCCCCTCACCTCTGTAGAGAGGAAGCAGATAACTTTTCCATTCTATGTATAAGGTTGGTTGAATAAAGTTAGTCATGTTTCAGCATTTTTTGTTGCTATGGAAAGAGATGCATATAAACACATCATTCACGTGGTAGTTTTATGCTCAGATTAATCCCTCCTGATGAAAGCCAAATGAGTCTTCATAAAAAGTTTAAAAAGTTTTTTTCCTGTTAATTATAATAATATTACATACTGTTTTAACAAAAGTTGTCATTTTGCACAAAAATCATAAAATATAATTTAATTTAATACAATGTCCACAGTAATGGCAAGTTAATATCAGGAGCATCTGATATATCTGCACCAGGAGCACCTACAGAAAATTTAGTCTAGCATATTTCCTTATCCCTAATGTAACATTCCTCTTAACTTGTAATTTCCATATAAACAAAATTAAATAAAGTGCCAGAAAGGTTTAATATTCCAGTCAGAAAATAGTTCCAAACCTTAGAACAGATTTGTGAAACTTTCAAATGCTCTACAGCCTTGGAAGGTCTGTGATGACAGCCTTAGAGTCGGGACCATGTGCCCTTCTGTCCCATAGACATCAGTTTTTCATGAAGCTACAAAAAACAAAGAAAACTTTGCCTTTAATCTTGCATAAGAGGTTTCCTGCCAAATGAGCTCCCTTTATCAATCCAGCCTGAGGTAGAATGCTCTATAAAAAAGGAACAGATGAGTAGGATGTCATGCTAAAAGTAGGTTAAGAAGTACATGCACAAGCTAGAAAGAATTTCAGAAAGACAATCCCAATCTAATGGTTATCACATCTGATTCTTTTTCTTACACTCTCAGTGAATTGCACAGACCACCCTAAAACTCAGTTGCTGGTTTGACACAAACAGTACATCATAAGTTGTTCAAAATACTTTTTCTAAGTTCTCTTGTGAAAGCAGCTTCTCTGCCTGTACTGATTTAGGAGTCTTCTCAAAGTGATTTTCCCCCCCCTCTGTTACTCAATGCAAAATGTACTTTACTGAATCAAGCATGTGCTAGCAAATTTATTCTTTCACTTTAAAAAACTTGCTTTAAAAAAACAAACAAAACAAAAGAATTTAAGGGTAAGATTTCAGAAGACCAAAATTGCCTGCTCGTCATTTGGAGGAGGTATTTAAGCTTATGACAAAGTAAAGGCAAGGCATGAAGTCTAGGTTCTGCCATTACTTTAAGTCATATTTTGCAACTCCTGCTTGTCATGTTTGAAATTTTGCTAGTTGTTACTTCTTTTATCCCTTTCTTCCTAATTCACTTATAAAATTTCCATATTTATATCAATGATGTTTTCTTGATCTCTAGACTTTTCATTTCCTAACTCTTTCTTTCTTTTGCCAATATCATCTTCAGTCTTCCTTTTGTCAATCTTTGTGATTTTTTTTGTGAACTAATTATATTAATTTTGGTTTTTCCAATTGTTGCTGGAATTGTTTCACAGATAGCAAGACTGTTGGATAGCATTTTTTGACCCGACCTTTGGATTTTGCCACACTACAGAACAAAAATAAAGCAATGATTTTCATCTTTTATCTCAATATATGAAATATATTTTGTATATGTCTTAAGTCAGAAATTATCTTGTTGATCTCTCTGAATAGATATGTTGCCCTTGCTAAGGATTTCTATGTATTTTTCCACAGTACAGTGCAATCATTGGAAGACCAAGCATGTATTTAGTAAAAAGAGTGAATTTTTAACCTTTTTGCTCCTGTCATATTCTGATAAATGTATACACACCTTAACCTATAACCTTTCTTGCTACCTTTTGCATGCCAGTCTAATCCACACAGAGAATATCTGAGTAATATTTTTCTATTATTTAGAACATATTAATTTGTCAATAAAATATTAATAATGTTTTAAGAAAAAGGTAACATTTTTGTGCAGGGATATTTTTTAATTTATTTATTAAGTCACGTATTTGTTCTCATTGAAAATAGCAAATGTTATAGCAGGTTTGTAACCATCCAGACTCATTCCTGTTTTCATCAGATCTCTTTTGTAAGTGGAAATGAACCCATAGAGATTTGTTTTGTATGTTTGTTTAGTTTTTTGTCACAAAACATATCCATAACATCTTAAAAAGCAACAAAGTTTTGTTGATATCTAGCAAGTGTTTCATGGGCCTCAGTGATTTAAAATAACAGTTGTGTACTGAAAAGAAGGAAGATGTGATTGTGACTTCTGCTATCCTACTCACTAACTATATCTGTCAGAGATATGGGAGAGTAGTAAAAGAGTTTTGGGAAGGAGAATTGGGGAGAAAAGAGTGAGATGAAATTAGAAGAAACACCTGGAAAAATTCTCCTTTATCTACTCTCAGAAAGATTGCTGGATAAAGATGAAAAGTGGGAAGTATACATTCAGTTTTGCCTCTCCTCGGTGCCTAGCCAATATTAATATTAACGAGGCATGAATTAGAATGCATAAAGTAATTTGAACTTCTACTGATTTCAGAAAGAATTGTGACTGTTCATCACTTTCAGCTGAGCCCTTTGCACCTTCACTGTTTAATATGTTAATTTTATTAAAATATTTTATTTTTATTGTATTAGTCTTTATTCAACATTACATTATTATGTTAATCTAAATAATTTTGTGATTATATAGCATGTTTCTTCCTTCAAATATTAACTCAGAAACTTTAATTTTATGTTGACATGTACAAATAGCAACTCTAAATTGCTAATCTAACTCTTATCGAAGGTGAATTTGACCAGAATTTTGAAGTACTTTAGGGATAAGATTTAAATAGGTTAAACTTCATAAGGGAGGAAAATTTCATCTGTTGCATTAGCTTCTACCTTCTACTTTAGTTTACGATTAAATACATTGTAGCATATAAGTCTTAAAAGTATTTCAATAAACTTTTTTTTCCTAGTTTAACTTTTGTGATCTACAATTCTCTAGAATTGAAGAGGGATGCATTGATAAGGGAAACAACTGGAAGAAGCCTTATGTTCACATGCCATTGTTCTCATGGTGGCCTTTACCACCCTGATATCTGCTGGAGGGACAACACAGCAGGGCTCAAGCAATCTAGGTTTCTAGAATGCATTGACAACAACATCCTGACACAGGTGATCAAAGACCCAACAAGGAAATGTGCTCTGTTGGACCTGATGTTTACAAACAATGAAGAACTTATAATGGATGTGAAAGTTGGGGGCTGCCTTGGCTGCAGTGACCATGAAACGGTGGAGTTCAGAATCCTAAGAGGAGGAAACAGGCCAAAAAGCAGGACCACAACCCTGGATTTTAAGACAGCAGATGTTAACCTCTTCAGAGATCTGATTGGAAGAATCACATGCGATATGTCCCTAGAGAGAAGACAAGTCTAGGAGAGCTGACTGATATTCAAAAATTACCTTCTCCGAGCTCAAGAAAGGTTCATCCATCAAACAGGAAGCCACAGAAAAGCAGTAGGAAGCCTGCATGGATCAACAAGGAGCTCCTGACTGAACTAAGATATAAAAAGGAAGAGTACAAGAGGCAGAAGCAGGGGCAGGAGGCCCAGGAAGAGTATGGAGTTGCTGTTCAACACATGGAGTTCCGAGGAGTTCAGTCATGCAGTTAAGAGATTAGGAAAGCCAAGGCTGACCTGAAGTTGAATCTGGCAAGGGATGTGAAAGGCAACAAGAAGGGATTCTACAGGTACATCAACAGTAATAGGAAGACTAGGGAAAACATGGACCTGCTGCTGAATAGAGCAGGGGACCTGATGACAAAGGACATGGAAAAGGTGGAAGTACTCAATGCCTTCTTTGACTCAGTCTTTGCCAGTAAATTGGTCTTCAGGAATTCCAGATCCCTGAGAGTAGAGGGAAGGTCTGGAGTGAGAAAGACTCTCCATGAACGAGGACCATGTTAAGGAGCACTTAAACAAACTGGATGTACAAAAGTCCATGCAGCCTGATGGGTGCTGAGGGAGCTGGCTGATGTAATTGTGAGGCCACTCTTATCTTTGAGAAGTCATCGTGATTAAAAGAGGTTCCTGAAGCCTGGAAGAAAGCAAATGACTTCTTTGACTCAGTCTTTGCCAGTAAATTGGTCTTCAGGAATTCCAGATCCCTGAGAGTAGAGGGAAGGTCTGGAGTGAGAAAGACTCTCCATGAACGAGGACCATGTTAAGGAGCACTTAAACAAACTGGATGTACAAAAGTCCATGCAGCCTGATGGGTGCTGAGGGAGCTGGCTGATGTAATTGTGAGGCCACTCTTATCTTTGAGAAGTCATCGTGATTAAAAGAGGTTCCTGAAGCCTGGAAGAAAGCAAATGACACTCCCATCTTCAAGAAAGGCAAGAAGGAGGACTTGGGGAACTACAGGCTTGTCAGCTTCCTCTCAGTCCCTGAGAGGGCGATTGAGCAACTAATTCTGGAAACCATTTCCAGACAAGAAAATGATTGGGAGTAGTCAGTATGGATTTATGAGGGGGAAATCATGCTTTATCAACCTGATAGCCTTCTACAATGAGATGACTAACATGATGAATGAGACGAGAGCAGTGGGTGTTGTTTACCTCAATTTCAGTAAGGGTTTTGACAGTATGTCCCAGAACATTGTAATAGACAAGCTGACAAAGTACAGATTAGATACGTGGACAGTGAGGTGGATCAAAAAATGGCTGAATGGCTGGGTCCAGAGAGTTGTGGTCAGTGGAATAAAGTCCAGTTGGAGGTCAGTCACTAGTGGTGTACTCTACTTGTGCCAATACTGTTCAACATCTTCATTAATGACCTGGGTGCTGAGGTAGAGTGCACCCTCAGCAAGTTCGCAGATGATACAGAACTGGGAGGAATGGCTGGTAGACCAGATGGTTGTGTTGCCATTAAGAGGGGCATGGTAGGCTGGAGAATTGATCTGACAGGAATCTCATGAAGTTCAGCAAAGGAATATGCAAAGTCTTGCACCTGTGCAGGAATAACCCCAGGCACCAATACACACTGGGGGCCAACCAGCTGGAATGCACCACTGCAGAGAAAGACCTTGGGGTCCTCGTCACCAGCACTAGCTGACCATGAACCAGCAATGTGCTCTTGTGGCAAAGTAGGTCAACAACCTCCTGTTTAATTAGGAAGACCATTGCCAGCAGGTTGAGGGAGGTGATCCTTCCCTGGTGAGACACATCTGGACTACTGGATCTAGTTCTGGGCTCCCCAAAACAACAGAGATATGGACATACTGGTGAAGGGCCACAAAGATGATTAAGGGGCTGGAGCATCTGTTGTACAAAGAGAGGCTGAGAGAGCTGGGACTATTCAGCCTGGAGAAGAGAAGGAAGGCACAAAGAAACATCATTATTTATAACTGATAGAAGGGAATAAAGAAGATGGAGACAGACTCCTCTCAGTTGTATCCAGTGAAAGGACAAGAGACAATGGGCACAAACTGAAATATAAGAAATTCCATTTGAACACAAGAAAATACATTTTTATTGTGAGAGTGCTCAAACACTGGAACAGATGCCCAGAAAGGCTGTGCAGTCTCCATCTGTAGAGACGTTCAAGACCCTACTAGATACAGTCCTGGGCAACCTGCTCTAGCTAACACTACTTTAGCAAGGTGTTTCGACTAGATGGTCTCAAGACCCCCTTCCAACCTCAACCATTCTGTGATTCTGTAATTTTATCCATTGTATTCAAACCAGTATGAATTTCACACCACACAGTAGCAAGATTTCTAGTGTTAATATTCACAACAGCAGCTTTTGGGAACCAATTTCACAGCAATTGTTGATTTGTTTTTTTTTTCCCCCCTTTACTTTATAAATAGTTCCTGTCCAACTCCCTTCAACTTACAGTGTCAGTTAATTTTAAATTTCAGTGAAGCATGCCTTCAGCTTCAGTTGCTGTTTAACAGCATTCTGCCTCTACAATGAAATAGCGGTAAAATAAGTGCCCTCCCAAATAAGTCTGTCATATAGATAGCACACACAATAGATTATTTTGTCTGTTCTCCTTTTGGGGAAAAGGAGCAAATAGTAAGACAAGATAATATGCTTCATTCATTAACTTTTGGGAAACTAGCTAGTTTTCAAACTTCTAACATCTCCAAATGCCTCTTAATTGTTTTTCAAAGGCTTTTGGTGAGTTTGTACACTGTCAAATGGAAAAAAGATTTTGCAGGAAGCAAGCCCTGTCTCATGTGGAATCTGTCAGCCACTGAATTATAGTTATAAATAGCTGCAGTACTTGCTATGCTTTTGTGTAGTATAGGTTACCTAAGTTTTGAATTTGTTCAGTGGCATAGGGAAGGCATACAAATTATAGATTAAAAGCCTGGAAGGGAGAGAGTTTTTGGCAGGAGGGATAGATTATATGGCACACAGTATATAGGAAACCGTTAAAAGTATAAAAGAAACTGTGGGAACAAAGTTTAAGGCTTACACAAGAGCAGCAAAAAATTGTACAGTTTTCTTCCGATAATGAAGCAGCAACTTCACTACCAGATGAACATCTATTTAGTCATCCTCCAGTTTTCTTAATTTATACATGACTTTAAAGAATAATTTGGTAAATATATTTGAGCAGTACCCTTCACACTGGTTGATTTGCATAGCTTCATGTTTTCCATACCTTCTGACATTCATTATATATTTATTAATACAGTCTACTATTACAATGCATGCCATACTTTGTGTTTTAACCATTTTTTTCTCCTTTATTTTTTTCACATATAAAAAGGTCTCAGCCTTTTAAACATTAACTGTTTCACTAATTTACTTGCCACCTTTGTAATGTCTACTTTCACTATCATGCAGATATTGTATTAATTATTAGATATTAGAAGTCTATTACTATTACTAAGATAGTAACTCATCACCACTAATTTTACCTCTATTATATCTTAATACCTTTTGACCCTGAAAAACTTGAAGAGCTCTATGTGTACTTACCTTTTTAATGTATCCAGAGGTTTTGTTTGGTTGGTTGGTTTTAATAGTCAGGACTTGAAGCAACATTTGCTGAAGTCATGTATCTTGCTACGTGTTCGTTAGTAGACTATACTGTCTTAACATAGCTGATGGCATTATGCTTCATGTGGAACAGGCCAACAATCCATTACTGTATTCCCTCTGTGGTTCATTACTAGACCTGAAAGTTTGAATCAATATCAAAAAGCCTGCTTTAAAACTAGAACATTTTGACATACTTCATTTTTTTTTTCAAAAGCAATTATTATCATACTTTGAACTCCCAGAGATTGCATCCTTACCTGCGACTCATTGGAAGTCAATGGAAAGACTCCATTGATTTCAGCTGACCCACTGTGAGAGAAGCACAATAACTATTCAAAAAACAATTTTGACCCTGTTTGTCCATGAAAATCACAACTGACTGGAGTTAGTAAATATTTATTACTCAAGCTGAATATATTTACATACGTACATATATACAGAATACAAATATAGTAGCACACACATATATGTATATAAATATTTCTATACACCTATGCATATTATATCTCTCAAAGAATTAGAAATCACTGTGACAATAGTCTGATTCATCTGTCTTCTTTTAAATATTAAAATAAAATTTTACTAGTCTGACTTTTATTAGGAGCACACTTTGAAAGCTACTGCCACTACTTATCAGTTCATATACACAACTGTTAGTCCTTAAATTTATATCCCAAATTAACTGCGTATACAATACCATGGAGTTGGTGCTACATAGTTAGCACTGAGGGCTGTGGTCCTTGGTTATTCTTAGTTGCTAAGGTCAAGGTTATCAGGCTTGAGAACAAAGAAAGTTGAACTGAAGCAGAAGTATTCTTTTTACCTGGATTCCCTCGCTCAAGCCAAGTGTTTTCATGCTGCTTGCCCCTCTTCAAAGATGGGGAATCTCATCTGTGCCCGCTGCTGCATATCTTGGTTTTCATTTTTCTTTCATCTTTCTCACACATTTATCAGGATGTTTCGCTTATTGCAGTCCCTTGTGCTAATCTTGGTTTTTTGTTCTCTGTCTGGCATATACTTGGGCCACTGTTTACAAGTTTTTCTATGCCCCCCACAGACAACTGCACACTTCTTTGTCCCTTTATTGGTCACACCGTTCACATACATATGCAAAATGCGCATATATGTATGTTTTGTTTGGCAGTGTTACAAAATATTTATATACTACTGTTGGTTATCACTAACATTTTGATTGGAGGCTTCTCAGGGATGCCAGGAGGTTTGGCAGGGGCACCTTTTGCAGTACTCAGGACATTAAGGAAAAGCTTAATCTTTCTGGTCAACATACTTTCTAAAAGTTCAATCTTTTGTCAGAGCATTGTTAAAATCCCATTTTTAACAACAATTCATTTAAGGACTTTTTTTACATTAAATTAGTGGTGACTGATTTTGGATTATTTGACTATCAAATGGTGTTTCTTTTATTAATTCAGGAAGGATTCCAAATCTGTCCCAAAGTGCAATAACTTCATCCATTTGTTGTACTTTCTCAGTTGCAAAGCTTTTTGTTTTATGTCTTTATAATTAATAGTTAATTAGTGGTAAAAAAAATATATTGCTAGCGTCAAGTAGCTACTAAGCACTTGTTCTCATTGCATTCACGTTTTGGGCTCACAGGTGCTTCATATGCCTTATGCTATTTAAGTTTCATTATTTCCTAAGTAAATTGGTGTAGAGACTATATATATGAATAACCACTGCAGGGAAGGTAAAGCAGGGTGTGGCACAGACATAGTCTAAATGAAGTAGAGAAATAAACAAGCCATAAGTCACACGGTTGCTATACTATGTGATGTTAAATATAGCACCCAATACTAAGACACTTTGAAAGGACATGGAGAAACACACGGCCAGAAGTTAGAATGTCACAATGCGACAGTGGTTACTTTTGCATTTGCAAATAAATCCAGTGCCTACAGACAGAAGCTGTAACCTGCTTTTATTTCAAAGTGTCACTGGCCCAGTTTAGTCCTGAGTTGCACAGTTACTGCAAAAGGCCTAAGCACAGATACTTTTCCCAGTTTCTAACAAAACAGCTGGACTGTTTTTTGTTTTGTTTTGTTTTAATATCAATCCACCATCAGTAAATAAATATGTTACCATCTCCTCAGAGAAATTTAGCACACTTCGTAATGCAAATGAAAACGGATCTGTATAGGTTCATATTCAGATCTGTAGCCTGAAGTCACAAAAAGTTAGTGTCTAACCTTTTGATTCTGTTTGGTCTTCCCTTTCTTCCTTCCATCAGTAGTGCTCCCATACCACTGCACACTAGTGCTCCCTTAGTGTGAGAACATTTCAAGGTTGAACGTGAAGAACTGTATACTGTTTTGCTTTTTACACTGCAAGTCATTCTGCTATTGTCAGGTAGTCTGCTGACCTTGCAGAAAGCAAATGACCGCTGAGATAGATGAATGATTCGTGTAGTCTTCATACCACTTGACACTCATCTTATAACAATTTAAGTATCTGTCTTATTTCTTATTTGTATATAAGTAATTGCAAATCAGGACCATATGTCTTATATTAATACTCTAGAATACCAATACTCTACAAAATGTGTATAATATAAATTTCCTAATCGGATTTGCTGCCTCTTCATTTACTTTTGTTACATTCTTTCCTAAACATCCATTCTTGGCCATTCTCAGAGACAGGATTTTGTGCTAGATAAATCATTGTTCTGTGCCAGTACAGACATTTTTATGTTCCTTAGATACTCAGCATTTTCTTGCATGGCTTTATAATCTAGTGGTCTTCACATCCTATTATATGGGTACCAAACAATTGCAGAACTTCTATCCATGTCAAGAAATTTCAACAAATACATTATTTTAAATCAGTAACAGCCAGATAGCTTTTTTTTCCTACAAGAAATGCCACTAGGGTAATCTTCTGACAAGTGTCTTTCTCCATTGTTTTGTGCAAGTATATTACACAAAGTTAAACTCTTTGTCAGTTAGCGGGGTGGCAATAAGAAGAATGACAAAACTGTAAACTGAAGTTGAAATTCACTCATAAGGGAGAATTTGCCTCAAATTTTTGCCTGATTAAGGTATTTTTATTAATTAAAAGTGGAATGTTTGCATTTTTTCTTAAAAGTGCTGTGTAAGCATTGTGTATATAATTTTCTTCGAGGCTGTCTACTAAAAACATTTATCTGTGACTTTATTGTTGGTAGCCAAAATATATTGCTCCACTGCTATAACACAAAGTAAGCTTTGACTTTATTAGTTCACCACATTAATTCATTTATTAAATATTAATGATGGAAAAGCCATTCAAGTGATGTTATATAGACAGCTTCAGCATTGCTAACATGTTATTACCCCATTTATCAGCAGCTATGCGTAAGATGTATGAAGCAATATAACGGGTAGATGAGGTATGTTCATACCATATGTTGTTAATCTAGTTAATGGAATAACAAATACATAGCTGGGTCTACTAGATGTGTGACTTAACAATATACAGTTATGTTGAATTATTTTATCTTCCACAGACAGGATGATTACACTGTCTTTTTGATCTCAGATAAAGAATGGAACATGAATAAAAATCTTTTGAGAATTAAAATTATGCCAGGTTTTGTTTGCTGTCCAAAATGTTGCACTGACAAAAGCTCTATACTGAAACAAATATACTTATTTTTAGATAAATATTTTGTGAGGTTATAGTAAATGTAATTAAATCTTCTAATTAATTTATAACTCTTTACATATTGAATTTTACTTAACCCTCTTTAAATTTTCTTCTTTGTCTTCCATTTGTTACCATTTATTGCACCGCATCAATATGAATTGTCATCTTCCTTATGTTCCCCTGAATGAAATGTAATAAAATGTCAATCTTCTGAGCTGAAACTTTACTTGAATGTCAATTTTGCAGTTGAAATTTGTTTTTCTAACTTCAGTATGTCATGGTTATTGACCTAAACCTTGGAGGCTGGAGATTTAAACTCTGCTGTGTTTTTTATTCATTGTACTTCTTTTACAATTCCCTAAACCCTGCTCATTTTTTTTCCTTTACCAGTATCGTCTCTAGTTAGTTTTAAAAGTGATATATTTATGAAGTTATGATTTATAAATGAACATCTTCTATTAAACAAACATTCTAATTATTTTATTTGTTCTTTTAATAATTTAAATGGTAAGCAGTCAACTCTATTATGTGGAAAATTTGATGTTTAAGATTTCAGATTGCAACTATCCTTTTGAAAGCTCCTGTAAAACTTTAATTAATTTAAGCAAATAAACCATTCAAAGGGAATATCAAAATCAATGTTGTAAATATTTTAAGGGTAATTTTTTGTTCTACATATTCCAACTAATTAGTTCTGCTTATCCTATTTTCTACGGGAATATTGCATGTATTTGTAATGTGACATGTTTATTAAAAAGGTATCTGCATTCTGCAGTGTCATAAATCTAATCACAAGATGTGGGCATGTATTCATGAAGGCACTGTTTTGTTTTTTAAACTACATTGTCTATAGTTTTAGATTCTTTTACTTTAATTGGAATATTATTTGTGCTTCAATATCACTCTGATTAATGTTCTTTTATGGTACTTGTAATACACTTTATAACATTTTTCCAAATAAATACATTACATTTTCCTGCAATTTTACTTTTGGGGTAGTATCAACATGCATGATATGGAGAGTTAGTACAAATATGGGTTTGAACATTGTAGTAGGGGTGTTATTTCTAAAAGGAATAATTAATGTAGTGTAGGAAACTTGCAGTGGCAGAATTATGCTTCAGTTCCATAATTTTTTGAAAAACTTCCCAGGGAGTGAACACAAAGCTTAACATTAACAAGAGAATAATTCCAAAATCATCCATTTTAATCTGTCCTATAAATCATATGCTCTGTTACATATTGTATCAAACATATTCATATTTTCAACCCACATGGAGAAATGAGAGTGTGGAGAACCCTTGAAATGCCATGCAACTTTTATGCAAATAGATAGATTTTCAAGAAGACCTTTATTTAAACAGTATTTTTCACTTGGATTTGAAATATGGCCTGTGGCAGGAGTGGTGGTGGTGTCAACCTGTTGGTTTTTGTTGCTGGAAGAAGTTGTGCTGAAGGATTGTATTCTACTTTGAACCGTTACTGAATAAAGTGCATAAACACCTTTGAAATTCATCTTGGGTCTCCCTATTCTAGGAGACTATATCTAGGACTAGCTTGTAGACTCAAGCTCACTCTTGTTCTCTGTTTCTGTTTCTTTCCCATTTTCCTGGCTTCTTTGCCACGCTCTACACAAGCTTATAACTTTTTTCCTACTGTCATTGTTCCCTAGTCTGGTAATTAAGATAAACTTTTACAAGGGTTTTTTAAAAGTTTTGTTAGAGTCAAGAAAGTTAGGACT
>NW_008824761.1:2234217-2248289 GCF_000699105.1 Pygoscelis adeliae | reverse complement strand
TGTAATGAAAGTGTTACATAAAGACTAATTTTTATCTTTATTTTGAACACAAGTAGATATTTCCAATATGTTTTGTGGACAAATAGCCCCCATAAGACATGACCTCGACATGCCTTCTATGACTGTTCTGCCAGCACCTACTGTGAAGATCTTAATTGACCTTAGAGTCACATAGGGAACGATTTGCTCAGACTTACAAAGATAGTGTCAGTCTTAAGCATGTGCATCAGATGATTTTTAGATACCTGAGGAATTTTCCCATAAAAGAGATTAAATTATGGAAATGAGGATTTTGCTAGTGTTTTACATTCTGCTTGAAGAACTATAGGAACTGCTATAGGAACTTAATTCACGTGTCGATTTAGATCTAACTCTGTAGAGAAATTTGTAATGCCAGTCATTGCAATGCATTTCCAAAAGAATTCACTATCACAGAGTCACAGAATCACAGAATGGTTGAGGCTGGAAGGGATCTCTGGAGGTCATCTGGTCCAATCCCCCTACTCAAACAGGGATACCTAGAGCTAGTTGCCCAGGACTGTGTCTGGACCATTTTTTAATATCTCCAAGGATAGAGACTCCACAACCTTCCTGGTCAACCTGTGCCAGGGTTCAGTCACCCTCACAGTAAAATATTTCCTGATGTTCGGAGGGAATCTCCTGTGTTTCAGTTTGTGCCCATTCCCTCTGGTCCTCTCACTTAGCACCACTGAAAAAAGCCTGGCTCCCTTCTTTTTGCACCCTCCCTTCAGGTATTTATGTACATTGATAAGAACCCCTCTGAGCCATAAATGTTAAAAGCCTTCCTGAAGACCAGGTAGACAATATTCACTGCTCTCCCCTCATCTACCAGGCCAGTTGCTTCCTCATAGAAATTTACCAAGTTGGTCAAACATGACTTCCCCTTAGTGAAGCCATGCTGACTACTCCTGATGATTTTTTTCATCCTTAATGTGCCTGGCAATGGTTTCCAGGATTAGCTGCTCCATCACCCTCCCAGGGATCAAGGTGAGGCTGACTGGCTTGTAGTTCCCTGGGTCCTCCTTGTTGACCTTCTCAGAGATGAGGGTGACATTTGCTTTCATCTAGCCTTTGGGCACTTCTCTCAGTCGCCATGATCAATCAAAGATTATTGAGAGTGGCCTTGCAATAACATCTACTAGCTCTCTCGGAACTTGGGTTGGGTACATCCCAAGAGGGCACATGGACTTAATTACTGCCTCCTAAATAGACAATAACCAACCAGCTGGGTATTCCCCTAACAGATGAGAGCACCTGCTTGATGTCCCTACTCTGTCAATTTGTGCATACAAGAAGACTATTCTAATTAGGCTATTTAGGTTGGGATTACTGGTCTTTGAACTTCTTCTGCTTTCTATAAGAATTTTGAATATTCACTGAAGTGGGGACCTGAACATGAAACTTTCATTTCCCAGCTGTGTGCCCTAGCCTCTAAGGCTGTAATGCCATTTTTTCTCACCAGCTGAATTAATAATTTATTACTACAAAGTGGAACAGCTCCAAGAGGAAGGATAAAGGCTGGACAATATTCTCTCTTGGTAAAGCTATTAATCTCAAATGAAAAGTGCCCAACTTCTAATCACTCACTGGTCTGAAGCTACAAGGAAGGGGAGATGGACCAGGTTCCCTTCCACTGCTTTTCTCACTGCCACTTCAGTGATCGGTACAGGTATATAGACATCCAAAAATGTAGTTTTGCTGAATTAATACATTTTGGTTAAAAAAATTAATTTTTCAGCAGCTGAAACGAAAACACTAAAATAGAGGTAATGAATTCCATGGCAGATTGAAATGAATATTTATTCCTTTCATACTGTAAAATGTTTCATATTGCATAAGCTTGTGTTGCATCGTCCTATGTGAAGTCCTATAGGATTTCTAACTGGCACACCTCTGCTTATGAATGTCCTGCCCATAACCAAATACTGTAATCTGGAGGACCGTATGTTTCTGATAAGTAGAGCACAAGGATGTCCTCACTTGCCTTTTTATTTTTACTGATGTTTGTTCCTCTAAAAATAATGTTTTCTTCCTTTACAATATGTTAATATTGTTCCCACAGGTCAATCCCCACACACTTCCTGTCAGAGCTGTCACTAATCAGCTATTTTCCTATCTGCTTTCAAGCAGTTGACTGTTCTGGTCTAAAAGTAGCACGTCCTATGTAGCCGTGCTCTTAGTTTCCAGTGCCCCTTCTCCAAAATACTGGCAGTTGTGTAGTCCACTAATGGAAAAAAAAAAAAATCTCTATCAATGCTTATTGATTAAAAATATTAAAATATGCTGGTCCTAGAAAATCCCCTGTAACTTTACAGTACTTGCCTTTTCCATGTTTCTCTAACTAACTTGGAAGATATTTATGAGATAATGTACCATGTGAATTGCTTAATTTGAAGACAATTAAAAAGGGTGTGTGTATGTGTGTGTGGCTCTGGCATGAGAATACTCTTCAAATCCATAAAAGCTGCCTGCAAATGCAATAACTTGCACCCTGTATACATGGTGAACTACATAAGAAATAATGGAGCAAGTTAGTTATTAATAAAATTTTCTAATGACAAGGAGAACATTACTAAAATCTATACCAAGTCTGTGGAGTCTTTAACACTGGAGGCTTTACAGAACACATATCTGTCAGGAGCGCCATGGGTATAATTGTGCTTGCGTTGGAGTAGATAAATTGATATGTAAAGGGAGAATGAAGTTAAATGCATCTCAAAAGGGAATCAGTGAAGGTGAATATAAATTCTTTTCATCAAAAGACATTCCCAGGACCTGTTCTTTTTCACCTGAAAAACCTAATTGCTTGAATACATTTTATAATTTGATAGTATTTTTTTCCCAGGTAGGGGACTTTCCTGCCACGCAAATGAGGTAAAATACATATTTATTTATTTATTTATTTATTTCCTACCATACCAGCAATATTTTCAGTATGTTCCTGTCCAGGGAAAAGCTCTTTAAAAAGCTGTTTTTTGGATTCCTAACTGGGGGAAATGTGTGGATTGACAGCAGCAAATAGAGGTGAAATGTAGGAGATGTGTCTTGACGGAGGGTATGTTTGGAAACTGGGATTTAGACTGCATTAATAAGAAGGGAATTACGCACTGAGCTTGCAATTTATTTAACTTTTTCAGTGGCTAATTTGTATAGAAGAAAGGTTCTGCTCTATTATTACTTAAGTACTCTGTGTATTCCACTTCATCAATTCCTAAGAAATCAGAAAGAAAAGGATGAGAATAATGAAGCAAACTAAATATGATAAAAACTAGCAGAAATCCTCAAGATCGGAGGACTTCTCTCTGCCTTACTGACAAATATTTTTTATAAATTATTATTTTGCTGAAGTGATACTGCAATACAGCACAGTTGCAAACAATTTGTGCAATGGATAATTTTAAATGAATAATCTTCTGTATATGCAAAGTAATCAACACATTTCTTCAAGAAATATAATTAGAACTTAATAGAAATGATCATTTAATGTAGCTTGTTGAACTGCAGAAGAGAATATAATTGCTAATAACTTAGGGTATTTTAAAAAAGCTTCTAAAAATATATAGTATTTCTTACATAAAATAAAAAAAATATATTTTTGGTATCCTTTGTATAACCGTATTAGTTTCATCTGTTTGACATTCTTCTGTAATTTTCACAGATTCCCCTGCTAAATTTAAGGCAGTATCAGGGCATATATATTTAAGGTGGATGAAGTGTTAAGGTGAACAGTACTCTAGTCTATCAAAGTCAGATTTGTCACACATTGCCAGGTATTTATGACACAAAGGTTTGATTAGCACAGCACTGAAAACTAAGTTACAAGCCATAAAAGGTGTAATTTGACACTAAAAAAGCTGTCTGCTGAACAAATTGAGCTGCAGTGAACTTAGATGTGCAATATATCCAGTTCATTTGCTTAATTTGTAAATTCTTTCCTGAAGCTGTCTTTTCTTTGTGGCTGCATCTTCTCTTAATCTCTCATAACTTTTAGAGGTGTAGATATTAGCTGAGACAATGAGTCTTATGACCTCAATGGAAAGTAGATTGATCTGTAATTTGCTATTTATTGCTAATAGTGATTTAATATAAAATTGAAGAATTTACTAATGTTTCATGGTAAGATGTTTCTTAAGTATTTCTTGTGATGATCTACATGAATGGATTATTACACATGAAATTAGGTAAGTTACCTATCCATAGACTTCTAACTTAATCATACTTTGAATTGTATTCAAAACTTTATTTTGCTGAGATTGGTATGATAACTTCTTTACTATGGAGAGGAAGAAAAAAAAAGAGAAGAAAAAAATTAATCTATTTAAGCATTCAAGGTCTGCAGGGTGTAATAGATGGGGTATAGAGAGATGTGGGAAGAGGAAATGAGAGAAGTCTTTGTAGAACTTGGCCAGTGCATAGGGAGTGTGAGTATGGACACCAGTGTAAGTGCGTAGAGAGAGACAGAGCCTTTCACTTCCCATTCCTGGAGAAAGCAGCACGATGGCTCTCCTCGTGTGCAGGGACAGCAAGACCTCACCAAATCCTCTTCTCAAAGGGAAACAAACATTTCTTCAGATCATGCTCTGCTGATCAGAATGTAAATATATCCATCTCCTCCATTAAAATGTTTGAAATAGCATATAAACATATAAGTTTCTGGAAGAGCTTGATTTGATAAGGATATTCAGAGATCTCCTTCTTTATTCCAGTTGATTTGATTTCTGTCAAACACATTGAAGGAAAACTCAACTTTCTGCATAATAACTTAATGGTTAGAAAATTCACCTCATCCCCAAAATGGTGATCTGAACTCTACCTCTTGTTAGCATGAGAAGTGAGTCTATATTGCAAACTAATGCTCTGAGGTATTTTGCTTGCAATTGCTCTCTAACTATTCTCTTGAACTTGGGACCCTGTTTAGTTTATAATAAAAATAGACAGAGCAAGGGAAAAAACCCAAAAACTAAAAAAAAAAAAAAATGCTGGGCCAGAGAAATTTCTTTTTACATTCCACTAGTTATATTTCAGAGTACTCTCCAAAACCTCCTTGTGTTCTTCACATTAGGCAAGGATTGATGCAGGCAGCAGAAATTACATCCCCAGGATTTATTCCTCTCAATTTATGTCTTGACTTTGCTCTACACACCTAAAGTATGATTTTTATTTTTTTTTCCCCCTCTAGCTCTTAATTCTGGCCGCGCTAGGTGTCTAAACTAAAGTAAGAGAGGGTTTCAGGCACATGTGGCTCAGTACATTGCATTCTCACATCTGCTGCCATGTGAGATGTCTATCTATCCGAGACATATGCCCAGGGTTGGTAGATAGAACATGGGACCTACTGGAGATCTTCAGCCTTCTTAAGGAGCACTTGAAGGTGAGTTCATAAACCCTGGAGAATATCAATGACAGTCCAGTTTAGGCAGCCCACCTGAGTCCATCCCTTTCTCATTTTCTGTTTTCCGTATCGAGTACTCCAGTGTTCAAGGAGGTTTACGGAAATTCCAGTTTATGGGAATTTAATCATCTGCATTGTAAATTCTACTGCTGGAGCTGAGCATTTGTATTTCACAATTTTAAGCATCACATAACTGAAGTCCTTTGGTTGAATGCCTGCCTAGCTCAGTTAGTTTAATGTAACTGCACCACAGAATGCCAATGCTGCAAAGAAAAAGTATGTTAAAAACAACAAGCAAGTCAATGTGAATTCATAAAGCAAAATGACATTTCAACTCAATACATTATTTAATAAAAGTAATCTATCACTGTAATTACCACACAGTATAGAAATATAACTTAAATTAGAAAAATGTATTAAAAGTGATATGCTATAAATGATAAATCATAGGGAAATCTAGAAATCTATTGCCAAATCCAGGCAGAAATGTCAATGAATTAATATATACTTGTGATATTTTAAACTCATAAACACAAAACTAGATACTTCCTTAAAGCAAAAAAAGCATTTTGCATGCGGTGATATACATTGACTGGTCCTTTATTACCCCGACTATTATTTATTACGTGTAATAGTCCTAAGGTCTTCAAATTTTTCACAGCACTACTTGTAGACCAAGAAAGTAGTCTGCTTCTTCCATTACAACATTTTGTTGTATATTGATTGATGTTACCACATTGTAATGGTTATTCTGTGATTTTTCTCATACTAGTATTCTTTTTTTCAGCCTTCTGACTGCAGAACTGAAAGACCAAGATATGAAATGCAAAGGAATCCACTGACAATTCAGGTATATGCTCATGGGACAAGACGGCTTTTCTTACATTTTCTTTTGGCATCCCCTACTGGTGTACAGCTGCAAAGACTCCTCCGTGAGATCGAAGATCTGAAAAGGGCTTGCTGTGCTTCTTCGGCTCTCTGAGTCCTTTTGAATGTTGATAATAGCAACAGTAATGGCACGTTAATGAGAAACTGTTTGTACTATCTTCAGGCAACATAAATTCATTGCTTCAGTGAATATACCATCTCCTTAAACAATACATCTAATTACACTACTTTCTTTGCTTGTTTCACACATGTTTATTTTATCTCCTTGTCTTATAGAAATAAAGAGGTTTGCTGAATCTGGATGAGTTGGTTGCTAGGCTTTTTCTTTAAATCTTAATAACAAAGAAATGTGTCAATTTTTTCATTCAAACTATGTCATAATAAACATGATTTGTGTTGATTCAGTTTGGCAAAGTATACTTTTCCAGCCATTCACGAGTCATGTGAAGATGAAAAGCCTGTATGAATATGCCAGTTCCATTCTTTGAGGGTTGGGACAGAATTGTTCCTCACTGTTAGAGTAACACTATTTCTTGTATTTCTTCCTCCCAGACAGAGTGGAAAGACATCAGTGAAATTAACATCTATCCATTTGTTGTAGCCATAGTGTTTCCTAATGTGGAAACCTCCCCATCTCACTTTAGGCACCTGGCATATCTGAAACCATGATCAACCCAGGCTCCAAAAAAAATCAAAGAAGATAAACTAGCATCTCAGATTCATAACCTAGAAATTCTCTACTGACTATAGAAGTCTTGGGCAGCTACACTTCCACAGAAAATATCTAAAGTCTGCCTTAATGCCTAGAGTTAGGGTGTGTCTGCTGACCATGGAAAATGTTCTGAGCAGAATAGCTAGATAACAGTGCTGTAAGTCTGCTTATAACAGAATTTTCTACATTTTTCTAGGAGACCAAACATACAGTGTTTTCTCACCATTATTAAACATGCTTATGTAAGTTTTTTCTTTAAAGGATCTCAGAAGTGGACAACACATATCTAGTCTATGAACATGGGGTATGCACATGAATAGGGGCTGAAGGATCTTTCTGTGGATACTTACTAAGCACAAAAATTAAATAATTTTAAATAGAAATCAAATAGTACACTACTGAATAGCTGGGTGTTGATCAATGACACTTTCTAAATGACAAATGATTTCCAATTGCACATTTTGTTCATTCTTTGAATGCTCATTAATCTCTAGTGAGGATAAGATGGGAGTATGTACTGCTAAATATTAATACTTCCCATTAATCTTAAAATGCAATTATGATTTTCAGTTAGATGGAATAATATTATCATATGTGTCCTGTCAGGTTATCTATTAGACAGGAGGAGCCTCTTTCTTCTATCATAGACTACTTTGGCTATTTGCCCACACATATCTCTTTTTTTTTTTAGCAAAATCTATGATTTCTTCAAAGATAAATTTCACTCATATTTAAACATGTGTATGTATATATATATATATATCTAAAGGTATCATCACATTTTAACCTCTTTCCCCTTCTAGACTGATTTTTTTTTTTTTTTTTAAAACTGTAGGCTATTAGTATTTCTCTAGAGTTAATGAGTAGAATATGCCTTTTTTTGCAGATGGGAATTATGAAGCACAGGCAGCTCAGTGACTTGCTGAATAGGTAACACCTGCCTGCAGCACCAGAATACATGAGTCTTTGTTCCCAAGTGTATACTTTAATCGTATACAATGTATTTTCTTCCAGCTATAGAATATAAACTAATGTGATTTATTTTCATTTATAGTGAACATAGTTGCCACGCATCTCAACTTTCAAAACAATAAAAGTCTTAAAGATGTGCCTTATATTTAAATAAGGAATAATGCTAACACCAGCGATATTAATAAACAGCCATGAGACACTTAGGCTATCTCTGTATATATAAGTAAAACAGGGGCAGGAAGAAGTTTTGTCATTATCCATGCTTAATTGCCAGCACCATCTCCAACATTGCTTTGCCGTATGCCAGCTGTTGCCCAGAAAGCATCTGGGCCTGGATAGCACATCCCACTAGGCAGTATGGAAGAACAAATCCTGTCTGGGGATGAGAGAGAGTTTAAACAAGTAGACACAATCAGGCTTTGCCACTTTGCCTGAGGGCCAAAGAAGTGTCCCTGGCCTGCTATAGTTACTTGCAGAAAGTAACATATTACTGCATGAAAACTGATTTCTTAAAAACTGCTGCTTCTTTAACCATGAACCAATGTGTTAGTCTATACAGTTATCTTACTTCCTGCAGTTCTTAGACTGCACTGAAATAAATTCCCTTGTATTTCAGAGGGTCAAACATTTAATTACATATGCAGGGCAAACTATACCGCCATGTAGATCAACATCCACACTGGACTCAAACCTTGTCTATTTTGAAATTTATATTTAAATTAGATGCATATCTTCTCTTGATGTTTAGAATGTTCTATAACATTCAGGAAATAATACTATGTGATATCAACAGTTTCCTCATTACAGACATAGTGAAGGAGAAAGTTAAGTTTCTACTTTTCATCTTCAAAGTATATCTGACTTGACTGCCATGCAGGTTCGATATTTTTGTCTATGCCACGTGGTTGAACATTTGTGTCCTTGTGAAAACATGTAAGATGTCTTTATTATGCTGTTTAAAACATTATTTCCGTCCAAAAAAACCACTATGTATGTAATTTGTGTTAAGCCAAATGACATAACATAGGTTGTTGTTTTACTGTTGTCTAGAACAGATATAGTAAGAATTTTTTTTTTCTCCTCTTTATTAGAGAAAAAAAAGATGGTTGGAGGTCAAGTCTCTCTCTCTCTCTCTCAAAGGATATGGAAAGGTATTGAAGTGAAATTATGTATTTCTTTGAATAGTAGCTTCTGTGGAGGCAAACATGGCACTGCAAACTCCCAAAACATTTGACAAACTTTTATGGGTTTAGGTTGTATCACCCCATAAAGCTAAAACCAGTTCAAAACTTTTATCCTACCTCAGGGTAATAGTCACTCAACTGAAGGATAAGGGTTTCTCAAAAAGCATAAATTCATTCCAGTTGCCTTTTTTGCTGTTGATACCTCCCCCACGGTAAACAAACAGCTAGTATCAGAAGTCAAACTTCTTTAAATGTTCTGGAAAGAAAACTTATATGTACATAATAAGTAATAAAAATATAAATATAATTATAATTCTATAACTTATGGCTCATACAGTTAATATGAAATCATCACACAAGTTCATAAAACAGACACTTCCATCAGGTATACTCAATTAATTAGAATGAAATGAGACTTAGTGTTTGTTATTTCAAAACAATAGTCAAATCTACAAAGTGAAACTCGAATTTTTCTTGTGGTTGTCTGTTACTCTTCTCCGTGACTCAAGGAAAGACTGTGTACTCCACAGGTGTTTTCTGGATGTAGAAAGAAAATCCTAGAAATGGTTGCTTAAGTAGTTCTAGCATTTCTCAGCAGTGAAACACTGGCTATCTACCTGCTGCTGTTCTTTGGCTTTGATTTCTGGCTTTCCATTCCTTTTCATTCCTCTCATTCCAAACAGCACAAGGCTACTGTGCCATCATTTATAACGCAACAGGGGTAGGACATTAGCAGCATGTTTCCTCAGTAACCAGAACACCACATAGTTCATATTTATTGAGACAGAGTCAAGAAACAAAACCCTGTTCAAGACTTTTACCAGTAAAATTGGATCCAGTTTAAACATCTGGTTTTCAAAACTCACAGTGCGCGGTGTTGGGCAGGCATCATAATTTCAAGTCTCTTCCCTTTTTCTTGAAAAGAAATAGCTTGCTAATACAGCCTAGCTATCTGTCAGGGAAATTAATAAATAAATAAACCTTCAAGTTATGAGTGTCTTTCAGCCCTAACAACCTCTGATTCAAATTATTCAGAAAAGGGCTCCAAACTTCAATATATCATATCTCCAGTCCTTAAAGGCTTTCCTCATAAAACCTGCAGCATAGAGTAGGAAAAAAAAAACCCAAACAACAAAACCAAACCCACACAAGGTAAGTTCATGCATCTAGTATTTAATAAAGTCTTCACATGCACAGGGGAACTATTATTTTCATTGTAACAATGGTGTAGAGTCAACAGTGTGTTTCTGGCCTGAATATGCAAACTTCTGCCTATTAGGCTATACTATGCTGAAAGTTGAAGCCCATCTCACCTTTTTTCTCCCCTTTTATAAAAGAGAGGATTTTTAAGATATTAATTTTTTGTCATTAGAATATGAAATACTAATTTTATTCTGGCTCCAGTTTATCAAGAGGTGAGTGCATATGTATGTATGTATGAATATATTCATTGTATAGGTGCGACAGAGTGTGAGATCTAGACAGGCAAGATCAAGCCCAAACTTTTTAATTTTACAAGGTTTAGTTCCACAATGATTCGACTTATTTATTAATCTACTATAATTAGCAAAACATCTCCTATTTAAATGCAAAAGCAAAGATTTATCCACTTATATTATAAACAAATTCTTCACATAATTCTTAATATAAGAACTGCTGAAATTGCTGAGAACTTTTCCAATGTTTCTGATGGGTTTTATATAAAGCTGATTGTCAGCAGCAAATATCTGCAGGGCAGAAAAATATCTTTTCTCACATACATGACACTTGTACAAAGACTTGTTTATACTTGTGCCACTGTGATCCAACAGAAACTAATTCAGTACAATCCATGTATCCTTCAAAGACTGAAATTATGCTTCTTGTTAATGACGTATGTATGTTTGTATGTTTACAATTACAATGTATGTGCTGCTTGATTTTGTGTCTGCTCTCACTTCTCATTTTACTCCTACTCAACTGTTAACTTAATTCAATGTGTATGCCTGACTAATATAGTAACCTTCTATGATGGAGTGACTGCATCGGTGGACAGAGGAAAAGCTACACATGACACCTACCTGGACCTCTGTAAGGCCCCCACAATATTCTTACCTCTAAATTGGAGAGAGATGGGTTTGATGGATGGACTGTTAGATGGATAAGGAATTGGCTGGATGGCTGCATCCAAAGAGTTACGGTCAATAGCTCAATATCCAAGTGGAAACCAGTAATAAGTGGTGTCCCTTAAGGATCCGTACTGGGACAAATGCTATGTAATATCTTCATCAATGACATACACAGTGGGATTAAGTGCACCCTCAGCAGGTTTGTAGACAACACCAAGCTGAGTGGTGCAGTTGATATGCTTGAGGAAAGGGGTGCCATCCAGAGGGACCTGGACAGGCTTGAGGAGTGGGCCCATGCAAACCTCATGAAGTTCAGCAAGGCCAAGTGCAAGGTGCTGCACATAGGTCAGGGCAATCCCCAGTATGAATACAGGCTGGGGGATGAATGAATTAAAAGGAGCCCTGCGGAGAAGGACCTGGGGATACTGATGGATGAAAAATTTGACATAAGCCAGCAATGTGTGTTTGCAGCCCAGAAAGCCACCGTATCCTGGGCTGCATAACAAGAAGTGTGGCCAGCAGGTCGAGGGAGGTGATTCTCATCATCTACTCTGCACTGGAGAGATCCCACCTGGAGTACTGCATCCAGCTCTGGAGTCCTCAGTACAGGAAAGACATGGACCTGTTGGAGCAGCTCCAGAGGAGGGCCACGAACATGATCAGAGAGCTGGAACACCTCTCCTATGAAGAAAGTCTGAAAGAGTTGGGGTTGTTCAGCCTGGAGGAGAGAAGGCTTCAGGGAGACCTTATTGCAGCCTTTCAATACTTAAAGGGGGCTTATAAGAAAGATGGAGAAAGACTTTTTATCAAAGGGCTGTAGTGACAGGACAAGGGGCACAGTTTTAAACTGAAAGAGGGTAGGTTTAGATTGTCCATAAGGAAGAAATTCTTTACAATAAGGGTGGTGAGACACTGGAAGACGTTGCTCAGAGAGGTTGTAGATGCCCCATCATTGGAAATGTTCAAGGTCATGTTAGACGGGGCTTTGAGCAACCTGATCTAGTGTGAGATGTCCTTGACCATGGCAGGGGGGTTGGACTGGACGATATTTAAAGGTCCCTTCCAACCCAAACCATTCTATGATTCTATGATTCTATGTATAAGTGACATCATATTTTATTGCATTGATACAAGTATGAGTACAGAATAGAGACAATTTAAAATCTGTTTACTTTGAATTTACAGTTGTGTGATTTTATCTATAATATGTATATTTTTTATTTTATATATGCAATACTGAAAAACACATTTTAAATGCATTCTAACTAATAATAAAGTACAGAATAGAAATGGAAAATCCTTTTAGCCTGTAGGTGTTACCACATTACTTACATAATGTATAGAATTTAAAAAAAAACAAACAGTTCTACAGACAACTGTTATAGTTGTCTGTAGAATGTGCTATTATTTTAAGTGTGATGTAGTCTATGATTCCATTGTTTTCAGACATCCATTTTTTTTTAAAACATGCAAATAGATACAGGCAAATATATGACTAATGGAAATTTTAAAACATCTGAAGAGGTTAAATGAAGTCCTCCTCTGAAATTCAGTTCATTAACACTAAGGTCTTGATCCCGCAGATATTTGTGAGGTGTATAGTGCCCAGTGTACACACAAACCCAACCCCCACCCACCCCAATACAGACATTATTGCCAAACAATAGTAAATCTCAGATTCCAGAGCACAGTGAAGAGGCAGAGACCAGATGTGTCTATGGAGACACAGGCTTAATTACAGAGCTTGATTGTACTAGTAAGATCCTGCTTAATTGTGCATCCTCCTTTGATAATTTAACCCAGCTGCTCTGCGGCTATAAGAGCCATACGGCATAATATGTTTCAGAATACATTATGCTTTTAATAGAAAGATGGATAGCAATGTGCAAACTAATGCATAATCCAGCCCAATATATAGTTGCACATGGTAACAGAAATCAGTTTGTATTTATTTATTTAGTCTGCTGAGAAAAGCAGATTGAGCGACTTAAATGATAGGCTCATTTAGACTACACCAAAATCCATTGTTCCCCCAGTAATGTCAAGGCTCTGGTTTATTAATAGATGAGCTGATCAGATATTTACATTTTTAAAGGAACACTTCAGTTAAAACCAGACAGATGAACAGGTTGCAGTGTATTTCCCTTTATCAGGAAGGAATCTAAATACATGTCATTTGGCCATGGATGAGTACAGGCTGCTGAAATCTGCAATGAAAAGCCTTATATTTAAGCTAACAATTATTGTCAAGCTAAACCTCCTTAAAAACTTGTGATATCCTTGAAGAAGAGTTATGAAGTTCTTATTAGATGATAAATTGGTATTTTCCTCTATAAAGGATTAACAGAAGCAAGTTAATCAAGAATAAGCATGGAAGATGTGGAAAACTCAGACTTATTTACCTCCACTCTCTCTTCTGCTAGCCTTCATTATTAAAACTGTGCCAGGACATACAGTCCTTTCTTCTTACTCCTGTGCTTCATAGGTTCCCAGCTGAATTAAATGATTTAAAGGGTGCTGATAAAACTTGGAGTACCCCATGTCTGCTTTGCCCTTGAGATCAGCCTGGTCTCCCTGTAGGGAGGAGTCAGAAAAGTCACGTAAAGTATCTGTGTTTGCTCTTCCACCTTTTGCTCTGCACTGAATTCAGATTATTCAACCCCCAAATCAGGATTATTAATTCCTTGCCCTCACCTTTCCCAGCTTTTAAGTTACACAGGTGAAAACTTATATATATGGGGCCGGATGGGATCCACCCGAGAGTGCTGAGAGAGCTGGCGGAGGAGCTAGCCAAG
>NW_008824761.1:2217334-2233110 GCF_000699105.1 Pygoscelis adeliae | reverse complement strand
GAGAAAAGGAGGCTGAGGGGAGACCTCATTGCTCTCTACAACTACCTGAAAGGAGGCTGTAGCGAGGTGGGTGTTGGTCTCTTCTCCCAAGTAACTGGCGAAAGGACGAGAGGAAATGGCCTCAAGTTGCGCCAGGGGAGGTTTAGATTGGATGTAAGGAAAAATTTCTTTACTGAAAGAGTGGTTAAACATTGGACCAGGCTGCCCAGGGAAGTGGTTGAGTCATCATCCCTGGAAGTATTTAAAAAACGGGTAGATGAGGCACTTAGGGACATGGTTTAGTGGGCATGGTGTTGTTGGGTTGACGGTTGGACTCGATGATCTTGGAGGTCTCTTCCAAACTTAATGATTCTATGATTCTATGATTCTATGATACAAGGCAAAAACCATGAGAAAAAGGCCCATAAGGCTATGTCAATACCATTAAAGAAACCATAGCCAGTGCTTGTCTGAAGGCCAAGTCTACCAGCTCCTGTCATCTCTGTACATGGTTCTCTGCTGCATCAAGATGCCCAAAGTCCGTGTTCTTATTTGTTCTGTTCAGTAATTTGACTGAAATGCATCATTTCTGTCAAAAACAGAAAATGACAGCAGCAGAATGAGAAATCCTATTCATTTGCAACACAATTCAATTTTTTAGGAATGTATCTTCCTCCAGCTCTCCTCTGAGCTTTTCACCTGTTAGGACATTTTTTTTTTTTTCATTTGTTTTAAGAAGCTTTTCTGTTAAGTTTTGTAATCAGTGACTAACTTTGTTTTGCTGTTACTGTTGTCATCAGCCTTTACTAACATTCCCACAGGCTCTCCATTTCCCAACAGTAAAAAAGATGAAGTAATAGGGGGGAGGAGATGGGGTACAGTGTTTTAAGAAAACATTATGTTTGCTATGAATATGCATTTTGGAAGGGATGAGGTAAATCTTTACAAAACCATAAATGTGCACGTCTGTGTGTGACAGGAAAGCCTGACTGGAATATTTGAAAATGTGAGCTGCTCAGACTCCTTACCCAATTCATGAGTTGTAGTCTAGCAGTCACAGTTCACATTCCTCATCTTGATTCCTAACTTCACCTCACTCTTATGCAGTGAAAACATGGAGGCAATTAAAATAATCCAGATACAAAAATTATAACTGGAACCCATATTTAGTGAAAAACCTCTCAGTGCAATCTCAATGAAGAAGATATGTCAGTCAGTAAAAATCAAATGCTTAAAAAATCAAATGTTCTGAAATAGGATATTTAGGGTTGTTTGTTTATTCAAATAAGATTTTATTTGTTCAACTGGAAATATTAATATATTAATTAATTATTTTATTATCTGCTAAATAAACAAATGATAGTGAGATAAATTGTCTATAGTTTAATTATAACTAACCTTACCATATCAGGCATTTTTTTTCTATTCAATATTAGTTCTTTTACCAGCTTCAATACCACAGTATCTAAGTCTCTTCTACTGAAAATGATTTCACTCACCTCTACTGCATATACCTAATATATGCAGTACATACTTCTGAAGGAATAAAGGTATAAAGGGAGACATGAGACACAGGGAAAATAAAGTGAGTAATTTAGAGGAAGGTAAAAAGAAGGGAAGGAGTAATGAAGCATAATGTCTGGAGCAAATGGACATAAAATTAGCAGGCTGCAGAATCCCTGACAGTGGATGGGATACAGAAACAGTAAAAGAAAGAAGAATAACAGAGTCTCAGATGATCTCAAGGAATTAATCTGAGGGCATTTGCTTATATTTGTGTCCTTTGAAATACCTGGATTTGAAAGTACTTGATGAGAAGAGCTGGGTTTTTTTATTCTAATGAAAATACATTATTAAGGTTACTGCACTTCTTGTGGATCAGGAGTAAGTTGATCCTCAGTCCCAAGTTCTGGAGTTGCTGAGTTGTGTGTGTATATATATATTTTTTTTTAATTTTCTTAAACGAATTCTTTTTCATTTTGTAAATTAGTCTCTTTCTGTGAATATCTCTGGAGCTTTCAGGCCTTTCTTCTTCATATTTCTACCATTCTGTGTCTAGTTCTGGAAATAATAATGGCAATATGTTGTAGCCATAGTGATATAAATATATATATGAAGAGACTATGCCCAAAAGCTTTCTGCTTTTTCCAATCTTATCGTCTGGCCTAATAAAAATATTACCTCTTCTTTCCATCTGACACTTCCAATGACATAAATATCGGAATACATCTGAAATCAAATTACCTCCTCAAATTTATTTTATTTAGTAATATATCAAAGTTTGACTAAGGATCTGAAAACAAAATTAACAAAATTAATGCTTGTTTCATTTTGGTTTACTTTTGTTAAATGTCATTTCAATAATAGCAATCAGTACAATTTTATTACATTAATATGTTATCTTCAATATTTAAAACATTGCAGAAGTTTCTTTTTATGCTAGACAACAAAATAAATAAAAAGAAAAAAAATACTCTATTTTTCTTTTTCTGTCAAATACCAGTGGAAGAAAACAGTGAACCTCTATCAGCTTAGATGACACATTCATTGACTTAAATTGGGCAAACCATGTAATTTTTTTCAGTACTGGAAAATTTTGAGCAAAATGAATCTATCACAAACTTGGGGCAGCTAAAATAATTTAGACAGAAGTGCATCAAAGGTGAAATTCACCACATGGAGAAGGCCTTTAGGGCCCATGAAGAATTTATATTCTGCCTCATTTTCAAGGTTTTGATATTTTCAAGCTGTTTTCTGGACATTACTTTTTTTAAAATATTTTTAGCACTGCAGGGGTATGATATCCTACATAAATCAGTATTTCACAACTGATCATAGAAACACCTGAATTCAATTTTGAGTTTTGCCATTGTTCTTATTAAATCAGATTTCAATTTAACTTTTATTCTAGTGTGTTATAGTCACTAACAGCAAATAGAATTAAAAAAAAAAAAGAAAAATAAATAAACTATTTTATTTGGTGTTCCAGATAGGATGGTGAACATGAAAGGACATTTTGTTGCTGAAACAGTAAGTTTATAAACTGTTTACCTTTGATTCTCATTACTGTATTCCTACACATGGGATTAACAATTTATAGGAGTTCACCTAGAGCTATAGGGGAGAAACTTTACGTTTTTCTCTCTCTAGTTTGTCTTGCCCAAAAGTGTGCTGGAAACAACTGTAACGTATCAGAGTGGGAGAAGTGTAGCTGAAGTGCTCTATTTTAAAGCAAGTCTGGAATGCAAAGCAGCTCGATGACAATGTAAAAGCTGTTGTGAGGACCAGCATTTACATCAGTCTGCAGAACAAATAAAATCCAGGCAAAAAGCCTTCTTTGCCTCTCCTTCCCCTCTGATGTGTTTCTCTGCACCTTGTGTCTTAAAAGCAGCAACAGAGAATATACCTCTTTATCAAACACATCATGATACGAAGTGTATTTTAAGCTTTTCACACTGGAGAAAACCTTTGCACTTATGAAAGTATGTGATGTGACTGCAGAGCCTGAAAAATGAATATTCAGATGCCTGTAATATAATCTGATACAACCAAAGATATTGCCATATGGATTTAAACCATTTTCTTCTACCCAAAATCTTCTTTCTCTTTAGGTCTCTTATACTAAATGAAACTTAACAAATTGTACCTCAAATGCTGACTAAATACTTGCAGGTGGATTTCCCAATTTGGCAAGTTAATTATCTTTGATAGATTTAGGTTTGAAATTACTAGAAGCGTAGGCCTGATAAAAGGGTTTGTTGGGTTTAAAAAGGTTTTGCAAAACTTGCTGGTGTGATAATATCTTGGAGGTTTTCTGATATTGAATAAATAGGATCTTACTTTTGCAGGGGGTACTAAATATTTCTCTGATTTTTTTCAACCTATTGTAATTCTATCACAAATTAAAAATACAAATTTGTTTTCTTTTTCTACTTAGCTTATGAAGTATACCACCACAGGGAGAAAAACATTAAATTCACCTATAAAACATTCAGTGTTTATCACAAAACATCTAATTTTATTGCTCATTCTTTCTTAACCTAAGTAGCAAGTTTGTTCCACAGACTGGTTTGGTCATGCTGATTTTCCTCCTGGTGTTTCAACGATACATTTGTGACTCAATCTCTCAGTAATTTCTTTACATGAATCTGAATCCAGATGAGAGTTCACATTCTGCAGGAGTCTTTCTCATTGTGTGTAAATGGTCCTATTTTAAGTGCTGATAGGGAGCTTGATGTAGTTGTCCAAATTGAGATGTTTAACATAATTTGAAATACCACAGTGTTTCCAAGGGATGCAAATAGAGCTGTAATTTATGACACTTCTGGGTTAGTTGGAGGCCAGGCAACATGCCATAGGGCAGGCTATTCAATTAGGCCTATAATGAATAACATTCTTTCTTAACAATATTGAAATACAGATCTGTGGAACTAATGTTTTCAGAAATATCTAGAGTTACACTTGAAAATATTGGGGTCTGACAGGGCAGACAATATTTATATTTGCATCTTATGAAATCAATATACATTTTTAGAGGCAAAAAATCAAATAGGTATTCCAGCTATCCACAACAAAGACCTGAGACCATCAGGATATCTATCACAGATAAAAATTTCTCAGTTCATGTAATTTAAACAAAATAATGATCAAAGTGATTTATTGATTTATTAATGACAGGTAATTAACAAGCAATTGGTGAACAACACATTCAAGGTCAATAACAGCAATACAGAAGATAAACAACAATACTAGACATTTAAAAAAATTGATAAACACCTACATATTTCTAAACACTCTTCAGTAGCTAATGACCTTCACTCTCTCTCTCTCTGTCACACAAACACCCTCCCCCAGACACATACACACACACTCATTCACACACAAAGATACAGGTCACGCAGGTCACCAGTACCCCACTGCCCGGGGAATGGAGGTTCCCTTCCATGCACACCCTTCCTGTGGGAGCTGAGGGTGCTCTGGTTTTGAGTGCACCCCTGTCACTCCCAACTCCTTGCTGATGGATACGTTGCTGAGAAAGCACCCCACAGGCTCACACGTGCACACCTGAGGTGTGGTCCCTGCACTCTCACCCTGAGTATTGCACCCCACAGTGCCACCCCACTCACCAGAGTGCAGTTGCTCACGTCGGCCCACTCCAAGGTGGACAAATTTTTGGTAGTGAAAATTTTTGTGCTTTGTTTATGCTTATTTCAAGCTGTCTCATTCTTTGTTTCGAAAGTCATTTTGAAATTGAATTTAATTGAAGCAATGAGAATTTACTTCAGAAAGAGATATTTAGGAATTTTAATTTACTTTAAGAGGAAACTTAAGTGCCTTGGCTGATCCCCAAGTCCCCATGTTTTCTGTCAATGCTTCCCAAACTGCCAGATTACTGCCAAGCATTTATATTCACTTTTATTTTAAAAATAATATTATTTTCAGGCAAAATAGGAAGTAGTTGAGAAATTAGATTGCTAGAATAGGGCTAAATTTCAGATTCCAGGCACCTGTCTTTGAAGTTGGGGTTCAGCTCTAGGTTGTAGACACCTGTAATTAATTGTCTAAATCTGGGTTTCAAGTGAGCTAGGTGGCTAAAGTCTGAGTATAGTCAAAGGAAAACCAATAATACAGTTAATGGATTTGATTCAGTTGTCCACACACAAGATACCTACTGTCACTTGAGAGCACCTTGGTTACCCTGCCTCTCCGGCAGCTGCTATTGAAGATGAATACAGATCCCCCATATATCCTCTGAGAAAACTGCCAGGTCACGTGGATGCCTTCGATAACTTAAGGCATATTAAGTGACATTAGGTTCTTATGTGTGGGTCACTAATCCAAACCAGTGGAATTTATAGAGCTGTTTAGCAGATGTGATCTATTCAAATAATACATATGTAGACATCTGAATTGTAAACATTTACATGTCAGACAACTGACTCTGGAACATAAAACTCAGAGAGGATTTTCTTTTAACAGCCAAAAAAAAAAAAAAAAAGGCAAAGGATTCATGAAAAATTCAAAAAATTCAATGAAAGATTCAATGTCACTAATCCAGCACTGGAACGTGTTGCCCAAGGAGGTTATGGAATCTCCATTCCAGGAAATTTTCAAAGCTCTACTGCATATGACCTGGGTTATCTGATCTGACTTCAAAGTTTGACCTGCTTTGAGTGGGAGGTTGGATCAGTGTTGACATCCTAATGTCCCTTCCACCCTATATTCTGTCTGGTTCTGTATATCCACAGCAAAATTCCACCCGGGACATTTTAGGGAGCAACAAGAACAGGCTGCAGTGAAGGCAAAACTAGCATCAGAGGTGAGAGCATAGGCAGGACCAAGGGGCAGCTTCAAAACAGCTCCCAGGGGAAGGAGGGGCAACCCTTGGTTCCACCTTTCTTCTCAATAGTACTTAACAAGAAGTAGCTCATGTGCTTAGACTCAGCCAGTTAAATTTTTTAATATAACCAAGCAAAATTCCAGAAAGGTGCTCTGACAGGCCATCAGGGAATCTCCAAACATAGTTCTTCCTCTCACAGATATGCTATTACTATTTTTGTAATAGCAAAAATAGTATTTTTTTTCCACTGTCATTTAAAAATACATTCACCTGCTAAGTAGGCTTGAGTGAAATTACATCTATGAAAGTTATATCAACATTACATTGGAAATGAAGAAGAGAGTCTTTATTGCTGTAGGGCCAATTTATCAGTAGCCTCAAAGAAATCCAGCTGATATAAATGTTATCCATCCAATATAGTCTGTGGAGATTTCCAAAAGGCATTTGACAAGGTCCATCACCAAAGGATGATCAATAAACTGAGCAGGACTGGGATAATCTCATCTAGGCTCCCAATAATCTCATCTAGGCTCACTTTCTGATAATCTCATCTAGGCTCCCTTTTCCATGAAAGGCTGGACCAGATGATCTTTCAAGGTCCCATCTAATCTGGGCTGTTCTATAAATCTATGAGGGGTTAAATCATTTACATAGGTAAAAGACTCCTTAAACAACAGAAAACAGAGGATATAAGTGGTAAATTTTCACTGTGGAGGCAGACCTAGCAGTGAAGTCTTACTGGTGGTGTAAAAATACCACCTCAGGATCAGGAGTTTTGTACTGAAAGATGCTGGATGAGGGGACAATATCCTTATGTCATATATAATTTGTTCTGTCAGCATCTGATGTTATCCATTGCCAAGCACAGGATATAGGCTAGGAATATCTTTGATTTAATCTTATCTACTAAGGTTTGTCTTACTTTTTAACATCCTTAACTCCCACAGTTGTCTGTGTCGGTAGTTAAGCTCTTCAACTTATTCATAAAAATCTGGAAAGGAGGACTATGAAATCATTAAATTATTCAGGTAGGTAGTAAAGACTGTAGGGAACTATGGAAAGATCTTACAGTTATGTGTTACAGAGACATAAATGGCAGACGAAATTCACCACTGATAAATGTAAAGTAACACACATGGGAAAAAAAAATTCTATGCTTAAATATTGGGCTCTGAGCTGACTAACAGCTGTCAGAAACAAGATCTTGGAGTTACAGATGGTTCTGTGGAAACTTCATCTCTACAATCAGTAGCTATTTAAAAATAAAAATACAAATTAAAAAAAAAAAAGTTCACTGGGAATTATTAGGAAAGAATTAGAGAAAAACAAACAAAATACCCCAAACAAAATAGGATATGCCACTGTGTGTATTCTTTCTGAATTCTATGTGCAGTTTAGATCCCTTCATCTCAAAAAAGTTATATCTGAACTCTAACAACATAAAAACAAAAATATGGAATTGCTTTTGCTGAGGAAAACTTAAACAAACTAGAACCCTTCAATTTGAAATAAAAAAAAAAGAAAGAGATTGACTAAAGAAGATATTATAAATGTGTGTAAGTCATAAGTAGTGTGGAAAATGTTCATAGAGAACACAAGTGCAAGAATAGAACAAATCATCTAATAGGATATCTAGTCCTACGTCTTGCCTCCAATAAGACATCTAGTTATGAGAATAAAGAAATCAAAGTAGTTTAACAGATGGCAAGTTCAAAACAAAGGAACAGAAGAGGTTCTTCTTATAATATGCAAATACATTGTAGAATTTCTTCTTGCAAGATGTGGGTAGTAAAATTATAAATGGGGTTAAAAACATACGAGCAAAATCTATGAAGCTGTATTAGCCAAAATCACACTACTCCTGGTTTAGAATGTTTTGAGGCATGAACTACAGAAAAAAAGATATTCTGAGGAAATATAATTTCATGAATGATCTGTTACTGTGTTCTTCCTTAAAAATCTGCTCTTAGTTACCTTTAGAGGACAGATATTAGACTAGCTCGACATTTGGTCTGACAACATGCCTGTTCATATGGCTCTATACCTTATTTATTTATCTGATTTTAGCCAAAAGCAATCAGAGCTTCCATAGTCTGTCAGTTGATCACTTTTTTTTGAAAGAATAGGCTGAATATGATAATAAGAAAGGCCATTATTTATTGTAATTTGTGATGGCTCCATCCTAAATGTAATTTTTAGCAATAATGGTGAAATCTAGAACATAAATTCCTTCCTGAATAACCAGGAATCAAACAGCTTAGCAATATTTCTTTTTCAGATTCCAACTATTCCATTTGGATATTTTCTATATTTCATGAATATTTTTCTACTGACCCATTTATTATTTTAAAGGAGTCATTTCTGACATAAAAGGTGAAATATAGTAGACACACTAATTGCTATTTTGGGGGAGAAATATAGGCCGACTGAAAAGTTTTAACAGTTCTGAGAGATTTTAGTAGAGAAATTACCTCTTAAATATTTTGCTTGTCCTAAATATCTATATGTGTTTTATCTTTTGAACAGCATAACAGGCTTTATAGTGGATTATTTTGCATTGCATTTGACTTAAAGGAAGGTTTTCACAATGTCTAATGACAGGAATCTACTGAAAGCCAGAAAAATCCACCCTCAAAAACCAGGATGCTACCTTAAGTGTTTTGAAAGGCTATCTAGATAATACATTAAAGAGATAGGAAGTTTATTTAGGTGTATGATTTATGTAATGACAATAACTCCCACAGTTGCACGTTCATGGTTTTTTAATACTTTAATAATAAGAACTGCACACTAGATATACTGTGAAAAATACACCATTATAAATTAATTAATAATGTGGGATAACTATGATGTAAATCCAGGAAAAAAATGGTAGTAGAAAAATGTCATTGCATGTACTTTGCAGAGGTCTGCATTAAGCCATTTCACTAGGCTTTGAGTGTTTTCCAGGCTTCTGCCTGATCTTCTTCTGTGGTAATACTTCTGGCATTCTGTTCTTATGAGCAGCTGGAAAGAGAAGAAGATGACAGTCCTGAAAATATGTGCTTTTTGACTTGTCTGTGATAACTCTTATTAAGACTAGATGTCTCTTTTTCACATGGCAATCATAATGCCTTCTTCCACTGTGGAAAAGGATAATATTGTTTCCAAGAAAGGATGTTTTGTTATAACTATTCAAGTGATCATCCCAAGAAATATATTGCTTTAAAGGACTTATTATCCTGTTTGAAATGAATTGATAGACTGACGAAGGGAGTAAGATGATGGCAGGTGAGGTCTTAAGATGTTATTTTACAAATACACAGAATTTATACATCAATATGTAGACCATATTGAGCTAAGTCTATTTACAGAGTGTTTACATACAGGCATATCTAGTTGCTCTCAGAAGACAGCTTCACCTCCAACTGTCACCTTGCTTTTACAAAGAAGGCTTTTCCTTTTCACAAGCAGATGGCCTCATATGCATGCTCATGAGAGCCAGTGTCAAAATTTGCAATGACTGTAATGCTGCAGGACCATGTTTAATAGTACCTTCTAATACCTGTAGTAAAGCAAATCTACACATTTAATTTTTTTGTCTTTAACTAAAATATAGTAATTTTATTTTATTTAGGAAGATAAATGGCATGATATTGAAATATTTAGGCTGGAAATTTAAAAATTACTGAAGAAGAATTTGCATTTGTTTATTTTTTTTTACTTAGCCTGCAATGCCTATCAGAATTCCAGACTACTAGAAGACTTGAGTAGCCTTAAGAAATAGCTTCTACTGGGAAGACATCTGCAATGAGATACCAAGCCCAAAGGTACTACACACTGAAAAATAAGACAACTATTCTCCACTGATAAAAGATTTTATCCCAAAACTCCAAACAATATCCATTCCCACAAATGGATATATGGGGGGGGAAAAAGTTTTTAGGAGATATAGATTTCAGAAAGCAAATAGCTTTCCTAATACACCTGTAAATAACAAGAAAAAAAAAAAAAGGAGAAATGTGAGATCTTATGTGATTAAACATATTTTCAAGAAGTGCTAATAGACAAATCACAAGGAATAGATATAGACATCATGAGTAAAAAGGTAAAAAGTATATGTGGAAAGCAAATAGAGAAAAAATTTAAAAATCTATATAGAATAATAGGAGGAGGTTAGGCAGACAGTCAATTAAGTTTTTGCTGATTTAGATGCAGATAGGTTTCTTACTTTCATTCTTGTAAAAAGCTTTTTTAGTAAATGTGTATAAACAAGGAATGTGATGAAATGTTAGGGGAAAAAATACTGCAACAAAGCAATTGATACCCAAGGGAAGGAAGAATGCAGTAACTGGGATGATAAAGATTTATTGGGATGAGGGTACTACATTATTTACTTTCTGTCTCAAAGGATCTTAGACAAATGGATTAGCTATGCTTTAAATGACCTTTCTGACACAAAAAAAGTGCAAAGGGAAACAATACTCCCACATAACCCCTAGCAAAACTAGGGAATATAATTATTATCCAAGGCAGGACTGCTGTGAAGTTAAACAAAATTAGCCACAGAACATTTTGTCCTTTATTTCTGTGAAAATTGATTCTGTAGGATTTCAGCTGAGGATCTGACTGATTTATACATTGTCTGGTTCTTCCATATACTCGGTAAGGTAACTTGAAACATGTTTTACCTGGGAAGGAATTAGGGAAGAACAAAGCTTACTTGGCTGATAGGGATACTGAGGGAACAAATGAGTATGAACACTAACCTAGAAAGCTAAAATAATGCTCTTTCTTATTTTCTATGTTTAGAAGGAAAAAAAAAAGTGTAAATCTTTATTTGCTAATTTTGATTAGTCTTTTTTATCAGCAGATCGCTCTGCTTCTTCTGATAGAGATTGCCATCCTGATGATAGCTACAGGAATTTATTACATACTACATTGCCTCCAGAAGGATCACAATAGAAATTCAGTGAATGAAACTGAGACTCCATGTAAAAAAAAAAAAACAAACAACAAACCCTAATTTTCTTCCAACAAGATAATGTTTTATGAACTTCTTAATTTTTGCAAATAATAATGCTCATGTGATACTGACACTGACCAAATGTGGATGCCCTATATCTGAATTAGTAAACCTAAGCTGTCTTCCTAATCAGAGAAGAGAAAAAGAATTTGGTTTATTTAATCCTAAAATGTACGTTGACATCTGGTCAGATGAGTTAGATAATATGATTCCCATTTTTTATTTCTGTTTTTCTCATGTGCAAGGATTAGGGACGTATGATTCATCTCAAAGATTTAGACAATCTACCATGTAGACACTGGAGATATCTACAGGTCAGTCAATTTTATACACTGTTTTGAAATCTTTTGAGGATGATATGAATTACATGCTAGTAATGTCTCTTTTCTCAGTCTTCCGGAAGAGAGACTAGGAGAGCTAGTTCAGCTACTAGTTTAGTTAGTTACTAGTTGGGTAGTTTAATTTATTTAGTCTAAGAATAGATGAATACCACTTGTTATGCCAAAAAAATACCAACAGTTAATCACTTGGGAACAGATTTTTCATGTTATATTTGTGCTGAAATGGTAAAAAAGAAATTATGAGAAACTTTTTATTGTTAGATTGCCGCTGCATCCAGCTGCAAAAATGCATAAAAAAAAGAAAAAGAAAATATCTCTCTCATTAGGGATTCTAGCTCCCTGATGTCTTTTCAGCATTAACAAAACTGAAAGAGTTGACCTACCTATTATAAAGAATAAACTGATTTCCTATGAGCATTAGATTATACACTGAATGAATTGAACTTTTGCCATACCTACACCTAACAATCTTTTTTTTTCTTCTGTATGGTGATATGCAGAACATGCCTGTTCTGTCTTGAGTTAGAATGAAGACGAAAGGTCTTAACACATATTCATTAATATACAAATGAATGAGTGGAGACTTGTCAGTTTATTTCTCATTGAGATGCAAAAGCAAGAGGCAAAAAGGGAATAAAGATAAAAATGTAGCTTTACGTAGTAAATAACTTGCTATCTTCTTTCAGGAATGTCTCTGGTATAAGTAAGAGACTGCTGGAAGGTAAGTTACAGTATCATTTCCTAACCATGCACTTACCTGTTCATTTTCTCCCTGTCTCTGTTTTGAACCACTACATCTAGCTGTTTCCAAGACAAAGATTGGGCATAACTTGGGGGGGTTATTTAATTGTAAATTCTTCCCCCAAAGGCAGTATAGATGAAAACTGCTCCAAGTTTAGGTTCCCTTTACCTACAAAGTCCTCCAAAGGACTCCGCTCCAGGCTTTGCACCTGTAAATGTCCTCAGTTCTCACCCAAAGGCATGGAATAAATTCATCAGTTATAAAATAAACTGACCTACCTATAGCACTCCCAGTGTTTCATACACTTTGAGTTGAAATATATATGTATGTATGATGTTTCAGAGGGCCACATGGTAACCATATTTTATAGGGTATCAGATGTTGCCCAAAGGAGGCCCAGGGCCAAGCACAACAAAGAGACTGTGGGTAGCCTGCTCTGGAGGGAGAAACTCCCAAGGAGTGAGGACACAGACGATGCTATGCCATCTGTTCTTGGGGTCAGAGATTGGTCTGTGCCACTTTATTTACCATAATTGTTGTGTTTGCAAATTAATTAAAATAATTTCAGTACATGTGAGTAACATGTCAGAACATTATCTTATAAAGATAAAACAGCAAGACTTAAAATAATCCTAGACTTATTTATTTAATGTCTATCAAAATCAGATTCTCATATTTAGAACCCCTCAGCTGCCAGGGAAGCAGATTCAAATCTGTGCAAAATTTTAGTTAAGAAAAGTCTGACAGCAGAGAAACAACTACAAACTTATGCTCTTAGTACTCATCTTCACAGGCACACCTGATTCACAGACTGGAATGGGTTTCTGTCTCTTGGGAAGCCATATTTGAGATGGCAGCTGAAAACAGCGTGACAGCTTGAAGTCTGCTTGGCTTTGTAAGATAGGTGACTGGCAAACAAATTCAATAGAAGTGAAAATTATGTAGTTAAACTTACAAAAATATACTTTTTTTTTTAAATGAGGAGTCCACTCTTGGCGCTGGTGCTGCTGTAATCCTGAAGCCTAATAATGCAAATGAATGGCAACACTCCATTTCCACCTGTATTCACACTGTTTTCTCTGCAGTGCATATTAGTGGTAATTTACATGAGGGTTAAGGTCTAGATCCCAACAGCTACCTAGGTGCCAGGAGCAGAAATTTAAACTAGACTTAATAATCTAAGTCCAAAATTCAGATTTGACTTCTAAGACACTTAATTTTAAACCTTATTTGATGTTACATAGTCAGTTGGATTTTTCACCTAGTCTGAGCAGATCTCTAGCCTATATTTGCATATTGGGTGCAGGTGCAGCCCACAGAGAACACTGTTGGAGCAGGTATCCACCCTGCAGCCTGTGGAGGACCCCATGCTGCAGCAGGGGGATGTGCCCTGAAGGAAGCTGCAGCCTGTGGAAAGCCCATGCTGGAGCAGGGTCCTGGACAGAACTGTGCCTGTGGAGAGGAGCCCATGCTGGCGCAGATTTTCTGGCAAGAACTGTGGCCTGTGGGGGACCCACATTGGAGCAATCTGTTCCTGAAGGACTGCACCCCATGGAAAAGACCCATGCTGGAGCAGTTCTTGAAGAACTGCAACCCGTGGGAAACACCCACGTTGGAGCTGTTTGTGAAGGACTGCATCCTGTGGGAGGGACCCCACAATGGAGCAGGAGAACAGCGTGAGGAGGAAGGAGTGGCACAGACAATGTGTTATGGACTGACCGCAACCCCCATTCCTCATCCCTCCTGCACTGCTCAGGGGGAGGAAGTAGAAGAGTCAGCAGAGAAGTTGAGCCTGGGAAGAAAGGGGGTGGGGGGGAAGGTGTTTTCAGTTTTGCTTTTATTTCTCACTATCCTACTCTGTTATTAATTGGTAATAAATTAAATTAATCTTCCCCAAGTCAAGCCTGTTTTGCCCATGACCGTAACTGGTGAGTGATCTCCCTCTCCTTATCTCTACCCACAAGTTTTTTATCTTATTTTCTCCCCCTGTTCTGCTGATGGGGAGTGAGAGAGTGACTTGGTGGGCACTTGGCAGCTGGCCAGAGTTAACTCATTGCAATTCAGTTGTATTCAGAAACCAGATAATTTTCCAGTTCAGTTCTTAGAAAGACTCAACCTCCAAGCATGCTGGAATTTCTTCAATAGTACTTGGTATACTTCAGTAGTACTTGGTATACTTCAGAAAAAGTCAGCAGAGACCATCGTTTCATTTTAAATTACAGAATCAAAGAGTGATTGAGAAGGGACCTGTTGAGACCTGCTGTTTCAGTTCTCCTGCTTAAAAGAGGGTCTGCTAGAGCAAATTAATCAGGACTGTGTCCAGTCAGGTTTTGAATATTTCCAATGGTAGAAACCCCACAACCTCTCTGGCAATCTGTTGCAGTGTTTAAGTATCCCAAGGTATAAATGTTTTCTTTTATGTTTAGAGGGAAGTTCCTATGCCCAGTGCCTCCTCTTTGCTCAAAGTGCTTCTTTGCACTTGGAAGCCTGGAACTGGACCCAGCACTTTAGACGTGTCTTACCAGCACTGAATAGAGGGAAAGGATCACCTCCATGACCTCCTGGCAATGCTCTTCCTAATGCAGCCCAGGAGACCGTTGGTCTTCTTTGCCGCAAAGGGACATTGTTGACTCACGTCCAACTCAGTGCCTACTCTGACTGCCAGGTCCTTCTAGATATAAGGAAGAAATTTTTTACGCTGAGGGTGGTGAAACACTGACACAGGTTGCCCAGAGAGGTGGTGGATGCCCCATCCCTGGAAACATTCAAGGTCAGGTTGGATGGGGCTCTGAGCAACCTGATCTAGTTGAAGATGTCCCTGCCCACGGCAGGGGGACTGGACTAGATGACCTTTAGAGGTTCCTTCCAACCCAAACTATTCTATGATTCTGGCTTAGACAGGTGTACTCTGTGCTGGGTCAAAAACTGGCTGGACGGCCGGGCCCAGAGAGTTGTGGTGAATGGAGTTCAATCCAGTTGGCGGCCGGTCACGAGCGGTGTTCCCCAGGGCTCAGTTTTGGGGCCAGTTCTGTTCAATATCTTTATCAATGATCTGGATGAGGGGATCGAGTGTACCCTCAGTAAGTTTGCAGACGAGACCAAGTTGGGCGGCAGTGTTGATCTGCTCGAGGGTAGGAAGGCTCTGCAGAGGGACCTGGACAGGCTGGATCGATGGGCCAAGGCCAACTGTATGAGATTCAACAAGGCCAAGTGCCGGGTCCTGCACTTCGGCCACAACAACCCCATGCAGCGCTACAGGCTTGGGGAAGAGTGGCTGGAAAGCTGCCTGGCGGAAAAGGCCCTGGGGGTGTTGGTCGACAGCCGGCTGAACATGAGCCGGCAGTGTGCCCAGGCGGCCAAGAAGGCCAA
>NW_008824761.1:2201589-2216935 GCF_000699105.1 Pygoscelis adeliae | reverse complement strand
GGAAGTGGTTGAGTCACCATCCCTGGAAGTATTTAAAAAATGGGTAGATGAGGCGCTTAGGGACATGGTTTAGTGGGCATGGTGTTGTTGGGTTGACGGTTGAACTCGATCATCTTGGAGGTCTCTTCCAACCTTAATGATTCTATGATTCTATGATTCTATGATTCTATGATTCTCTGCCAAGCTGATTTCCAGCTGCTCAGTCCCTCTAAATGGCACTACACTCATGTGGTGTATCAACCGGCCCCTATCTTTTCTCTCATCTGAAGACTTCTTGAGGGTATAGACTATCCCATCACCTCTGTCATCAATGAAGAGGTTAAACAGTATTGACCCCAGTATCAGTCCCTCGGGTACACCACTGAAGACTGGTCTCCAGCTGAAGTTTGTGCTGCTGTTCACAACCCTCCGAGGCCAGCAGTTCAACCAGTTTTCAGCCTACCTCACTGTCCACTTACCTAGTCCATACATCAGCAGTTTGTCTATGAGGATATTATGGGACACACTGCCAAAAGCCTTTCTGAAGTCCAGATAAACAACATCCACTGCTCTCCCCTTATCAACCACACTAATCATCTCTTTATAGAAGGCTATCAGGATGATAAGATATGTCTTCCCCCTTTGTAAATCCATTCTTGCTCTTCCCAGTCACCTCCCTGTCCTTCATGTGTTTCACCAAGGTGATGGTGAACAGACTGTAGTTCCCCAGACCCTCCTTCTTGCCCTTCTTGAAGACTAGAATGACATTTCCTTTCTTCAAGGCTCAGTAACCTCCCCCAGACTCCATGACCTTTCAATGATTTTCAAGCATGGCTTCACACCGATGTTGGCCAGCTCTTGTTGCTGGTGATTGGCAGTACTGGCTGTTAGAGGAAAATATATCACACCTGATCCAAAAGCTTGGGAGAGGTGAGGTTGCTGCAGCTCCATGCTCCCAGGAGCAGCAGTAGTGAGGCAAAAGATGTATCCCTGTCAGGTGTGCACACACACAGCGTGCACATATACACCACATATATATGTATATACATGGCCAATCGCACAGATCACAGGCAGACATTCAGAGCACCCACAGAAACACAAACAGCACCAATGGCCTCATCCTGCTCCCTCTCTGGCTGAGCAGGATGGAAGTTCACTAGTGAGAATACATATGTATATGTACAAGGTGGATCTCCCCAGCACCTGGTCTCAGACAGCCTGCCCAGTAGCTGCCCCTGGATCTCAGTCTCCCCAGTTGCTGGCACCTAGACATAGGAACCCTGAGGCCACAGGCCCACTCCAGTTGCTGGTACACACTTTCACACATGGCTAGTCTGGCTTGATCCTTGCTAGAATCGTTGTCTGCCTCTATCAGACACTAAAGGAAGAAAGTGTTTGATTTATGGTTTTTTTTTCCTTTTTCTTTTCCTGAGCTACCTAATTGTTTAATGAATTGTGTGTCCAAACACACTGCTTTAGATACTACTTTATGTTAAGCATTTTAAAATCAGGAATTGGGCTTCTAGATCCTTTACTGGACCGAGCCTTAAATTTCAGGCTGTCAGATAAATCTAATGACCGAGAATGAAAAAGACTGGTAAAGCAGACTTCTAAAGTGATCAGAAAAAAAGTAGAATCAGTCTATTAACTGACAGGAAACCACCTGTTTATAAGGAAAACTTCATTAATAAAACATAAGGGAACCTGTTAGGATATTACTTAAGAAAACGAGTTTGGGGAATGAATGTCGTTAAAAGTTTAAATTGGGCACTTTTTCTTTAAACACAGAACAAAATTTAAATTCTAAACCTTAAAGGAAGTTTTTGTTTTAGTCAAATGATAGTAAAAAAGGGTAGAAATCTGATTAGATTAAGACTGAGAGTGAATGAAATAATAAAAGGTTCTTTTGTATAAAGTTCCCATTACACTCACACCCTTGATTTTTATCATTGCTGTTATCACTACCTGAATCAAAGACTTTACAGAAAAAATATATTAAAATGTCATATTGAAAATTCAGTTCAGCCAGAGACACTTCTGAAGTGTGACAAAAACAGATAACATACCAAGAAAAACACTAGTAGAGCCTGCCAAGAGAAGGAAGTTGACTGAATAGCCGGGGGTGGGGGTGGGGTGGAATCCCAAGGCTATTTGGTCATTTAATTGCATTTGCTTGCTGACCAAGCCAGGATGTTTTAGGGTTTTGAAGAGCAAAATGGTAGTCTGGGGAAAGATTAATGGAATTGGAGGAATCCTTTTTGAACCAGCAGTGGCTACTTAGGGCAGAATATATAAATAGAGGAAAAATACTGAGCTTGAGCTTTACATGGCAATAGTTTTTATGTTGTAATAACATCACTTATTTCAGCTCAGTGAACACAGTTTGCTCTAAGAAGAACATAAAATGTATGGAGAATGTGGGGTCTCCATCTGGAGAAGGAGTGCTAATATTTCCTAGTTCCCTCTAGTGTTTAGATAATTCTATTGTAAAAAGAAATAAAAAGAAAAATAATAAAAAAAAGGAAGACAAGAATGTAAGAAACTTAAAAATCAGTCAAATAAATAATAGGAAAGAATGTGATGTCTGTTTTAAAGAGGTGACTTTAAAAGCTTGCCTTGACATTTCTTTTGAAAGCTCCTGTCAAAACTGATAAATTTTGTTTTTAAGTCTAAATTAAAGTTTCATTAAAATCATACGAATTTAATAGAAAACTTGAGGTTTTGCCAAAATATTTTGCAAATGGAAAAATGCTGACTTACATGCTACTGGTGATTGTCATTTGCTGTTTCCCAGCTGACCTATCTTTCATGTTACACCTCTGATGATATGCTGCAGACACAGACCCAGTCCAACAGATCCACGTAGGACTGGGACAGGCTGGCCATATCACAGGACAGAACATACAGCCAAGGAGAGTCAGAAACATTAATAAAAGCCTCTGGTAACTAACTAGGCACCCAATAACTCCTTCAAATCACAGCAGTGGCATTTCGGAACAATTTCCCCCCCCCCTCTTTTTTGTTGCTCTTGTTCTTTAATAAATTAACTGAGGAAGAAAGAGCTAAGCTGGATTTCCTCCAACCATTCTATGATAGTATCTCTCCTTCAACTTTTTGCTTCTCTAATGAACTGAAAATGTGCCCTCCTGAAGGCAGACAAAATACCTGAAGTATTTGACGTATTTATGCTACACTATGCTACTTCATGGAAGGTAGGGAAAACTCCCCCAAAAGTGTGAAGGCACTGCCTGCTCTCTGTTGGGCAACGCTACTGGAACTGCATTTCCCTGACTGTTCTTAGCTCCTTTTCACTAAGCCAGAAAAAAAAAAAAAAAAAAAAAGAATAAAGAAAATATGGTTTTGTGGGGAGAACGGGGAATTCAGGAATATATGCAAAGCAAGGAAAATAAGAAAATAAATGAGGAAAAATATGCTGGACAGAAAACACAGAGGGAAAATTCCATTTAATAAAATATGGGTATACAGAGGAAAAAAAAAAAACATAGGGCAATCTTTATACTTAAGGAAAAGAAGGTGTAATTAGAAACAGAAGAAAAGAGATTGTCAAGTCTACCATAATTCCAGGATCAGAGGCTGAAAGGTGGTTCATAGTAGAATAGAGCTGGACTTTTTAAATTTGCATATTTACATTTGAATATGCAAGTCAGATAACGCTTTGTTCTCTTTGGCTTGTCACTTCTCTGTTTTATCAGCTCCTTAATTGGTGGGTGGCTTTTGCAGACTATAGTACTATTCTCAGTATAGCTTGTGTCTTTGTTCAACTGATACTCAGTATACACAAAGAAGGCCTGCGAACAATAAAAATCATACTTTTTTCCCACTTTCCACTTTTTTCTATTGATCTGAGAGGCCAAAAAAAGCTATCAGCTAATCAAAGATGAGTGTTAGACCCTTGATACCAGCTAAAAACAAAATAAATAATTTATGCTTCTTATTTGGGTAAATCTCTTGAATACACAAATCTGCAGACTGGGTTGCTCAGATCTGAAATTATAATGCCCTTTTTAGAATTATGAATTCCATTTTTGGGAATAGAAGTAGACTCCTGTTTCAAAAAAGGTACATGTATAGAGAGGAAAATATACCCAGTTTTTTTGTAGAGAACAGTTCAATTGAAAACAAATAGGGAAGTAGTGCTCCTTCAGGCCAGCTGGTAAATCAGGCCCCAGTTGCCCTTTTTGAGTCTGTGAAGTTCAGCACCCGCAGGAGCTAGAAATATAATTATTATTTATGTATAGGTGAGCTTCTGAGGGCTTAGGGAGCTCTCATACCTACTCATTCGAATTTTTCGCTCATGGACCTAGATATTCTGCTGAACTTATAATATTGTTTGTTGACTTCAGGACCTCTTTGTGAACTTTTTCTTCTTACTGGCCTGTAGAAAATTGTATATATAGTATTCCCCTAAGCTTCACTCTGAATCAGGCCTCCATCCATACTCACTTCTCCTTAGATCATGTAGACAATAGCAACAATAACAAAATGCTGCTTCTCTAGGACTGAGCCAATTCCTATTTAGTGCTTCCTGAGCTTCATGCAGTAGGCAACAGCCCTGGTTACCAACCTCCACACGGCTGTCTGTTCATACTAAGTACGTATCTGTTTCCAGACTGATTGGGGTTCACTATTTAATCTACTGCCACCCAACAGAGTAGATAAGATATATTTCTGTAGTCAGCTGTAGTCCTGTCCAGCTAGGTCACAAAGTGAAGTGCAAAAGGCCAAATAAGTGCTCTCAGCCATTTTGGACTGGCTGACAGATTTTTACCACATCATACTCCTGTAAACTTGAATCAGAATGGCAATAACGTCTATCTGGAAAACCCAGTCTGCACATTGCTGGCAGAATCTGAGGCTCCTGGTTTACAGAAATTGTAATTGGATACATGAAAATGTAGTCATGATGAGCCTACAGGCAGCAGAAGATAATACTGGCTGTATTCTGTCCAGGCAAACAATTTTTATGTCATTTCTCCAATAGATTTCTTCTGTGTTTTATTTGATAAATAGTAAATGGAAAGAGGAGGAAGCTGGAGTATACCAGGAGATTCCGATAAGCAGCAAAAGAAAAACAATTGCCCAAATCATCCTCATTAACATAATACACTGAAGAATAGGCAGCTGTAATGATTTTTTAAATATTGACTCTGACATTCTGAAGTGAATAACAGGTACCATCTCAGCTGACAGCAGCTGCCAACTGTGTGCGCGTAATAATTTTTCAGACTCTGTGGTGCCTACAATAGACAGCAATTGTGTGGGTTCTAGGGAATGCACCAAGGAATTTAAAGCAAACACCTTTTTATTTTTCTCCCGTAGCATTTCTGCTTATTATGATAGTCATAGCAACACAGTCAAAAGCTTGATCAGAGCAGTGATGGCTGCATATTTATAAAGTTTCCCAGTGGATTTTGTGTCATTTCAGTCAGAAAATTGCCTCCAGACAAATGCAATAATAAATTGGAGAAATCATTTTCTGCCTTTTCTTTCACTGTGATGAGCCTGAACATGTAGGAAAGTGAGAAGACAGGGGTCATCATGAAATGCTTACTTGGTAGCACTAAGTTATCTAGCTAGTGATTGTTTCATTATAAAGCAGAGTCTTTACAGGAAAAAAACCCACAAAAAATTAGTGCATGCCATGACCTAAAGAGAGAAAGATTTTTTTCTTTGAAGTTAATGAGAAAGGATTAATGTCTTATGTATGTTAAAATTTGAAAGTGATAAACACATTTCTGAAAGCCAGATGAATTACATACATTTAAATTATCTGAAGTCATTAATGTAAGATCCAATAAAGAATTGCATGTCTGCAATGTAAGGTTGCTGAAGCTTAAAGCAGATGCCTAGATTTTTTTGACATTTTATGAGGAATGATCACTAATCATTCATTAATAGATGGATAATCAATAATTGTAATTTATTGAGTTCAGAGTTACATACAGCTGATCACGAAGGAATGCCAACCACCAGTTTTTTGCCCCTTTCTGGTGATTAAGAAGCTGAGTCAGAATTTCAAGAAAGCTTGTTTCAATTACTTGTATTTACAGTACAGAAAATTATTCTGAGGGTAGAAATATAAATGTGCTCTTAGAAGAAGGGATTAGCATTCTCTATTTTAAGATATTAGGGCATTTATATCCTCTATTGCAGGTGCTCAATATTAGAAGCTTTCTCTCCTTAGGTATTACATCTGAAGTAAAAGACTCCTTCTGCAGGTCACTCTGAGTACTAAGTTATGCTCCTGCTCTAAATCTGGAAAAAAAACAGCAGGAAGAACATAAACAATATACTTTTCTCAATAGAGAGAGTGAGAGAGACTAGTTTCCTAATTTAGGGGTGTGAAGTAGATAGTGTGATACCTCACATTAAGGGTGGGTACTTAGCAAGGAAATCCAGCTTTTCCTGAACAAATTCAGAAAAGTGTATGAGATGCTCTGATTACCTAATTAGTACTAATAGGATACCTTCTTCTCCTACTGTTGAACATGAGACCTCCTGTAGAAAATACAGAATCTGTAGAATCTAAGAATGCCATTAGGCATAACTATAATTTAGTGGTGAGCATATTCACCTGGGATGGAGTAATAGAACTATTTTGCTGCCTCCAAGAATTCTGATAAATTGAGCTTCAAATAGTCATTTGGATATTTTTCATTGACTTTCACTTTCATTTCTTGAAATGAAGTGAAATTAAATAAAAATCTTGAAAACAGGAAGTTGAGCTATCATTTCCACATGTATACTAATAGCCAAGCTCTTTCTTGTACTGCTGCTGACTTCATAACTCCTGTAATGTGATGTTCATACCCATGTAATTAAGAAAGATGTCCTAACTGAGAACAACTGATAGCCTTGATATTATGTTTTCTTAATAGCTGAGGGAGCAATTCAGGTATTCTACTTACTGGATAAATGTCTGGTTCGCTGCCTATAATATTAAAAATTGTGGAAAAGAAAATTGAGAGCACTGTATCTGACCCGTCAAATGATTTAGGTTCCATTCTTCTTAGTTTCTAATTTTAGCTTCTAGCTTTTCATGCAGGGATAATTCTGAGGATATGCAAAAATACAGAATTTATTACACTGGGGAATTTTAAGTAGGTGTTCCTTTGGGCTTCAGTATTTCAAAACCAACTGTTTCAAGCACTTAGTCCAAAGAACAATGGCCAACCATAGACTAAAATGACATCAGCTTTACAATTACAAGCTGTTCTTCATCAATTTCTGCCTGCCAGCAAAATGATGATCTAAATTTGTTGTGTAAAATTTTACATATTATACTGCCGACATAAAAATTCAGAAAATGCCTTTGAAATATCATCTAAGTTCAAACGCAGATCAGTTAACCAGACCTTTATCTGTGGGTTGTGGACATACAAACCTCCCACTGGCTCCACATCTTTTGGAATTTCATCTGTGTAGGGACAAAAGAAATTAAATTACTGTTTATACTATGTGATATTTGTAGGTCCCAAAAACATAATCAATAGAAATATAATTAAACTAGATAAATAAGTCTCTTTAAAAGGCAGTGGACATTGCACGTCTGTTAGTGGTAACCGGAGAAACTTCTACAGTAAGAATACTTCTTCAAGGCACAAACTTACTGTTTGATATTAAAGTGCTATTTACTGTGAATAAAATTATCAGAATATTTATGGTCAGACTGTTCTTCAGTGTTTGCCTTTATAAGAAGAACAGAATAAGAGGGAAGTGAAAAATCAATTAAAAATATAATCTTCTTTGAAAACATCTACAGTCTTACTGGATTCTGGATAGGCAAGTAACACCAAACCACAGTAACTTCAAAGTGCTCTTTTTATTCCATGTGCATCGTAATCTAGATGGGCAGGAACCTCCATTTTATGCATCGTTTGTACCTTGATAAAGTGATTCTAAAAAGTTAAAGGCATTGGGAAATTACTAACAAATAGAAGATGTGTTTTTCAGGGTGGTTTTATATCAGAAAGTTCTGTAATGTATAGGGAAAGGTACAGTACATTGGGAAAAATTAGTTTGCTTCTATCATGAAGCAGTAATTCCATTTCTGTATACCGTTCAGCACTTCAGTGGACTAGAAAGGCAGTGTCACAACCCTGTCAGATAGGTGCATTTATTGCTATAAACAAAGAATAAAGGAATGGAAGAGCTGATTCATTCCTTTTCTCAGGTACATTCAAGTATTAATTTAATTGCATTACTTAAGCATTTAGCAAACACAGTGCCTAAGCTCCCAGTCTTCCAAAACACAACTGCCAAGGGGTGATAGGTGGGGGAGTTTTCATACAAAGAGTGCTTAATAAGTGTTTAATACCTTAGTGAAGTTTCATTTCCCCAGCTACTGCCATAGGCTAAGAGTTTGTAAAATTCTTCTCCACAAAATATCACACTAATAAAAAAAAAACAAACAAACACCACAAATGTGAAATACGGCCTTAGCAGTTTTGTTAGGTTTTGATCTCTCCTAATCTTCTCTGGTTTTCCCTAAGAGGCAGGCTACTGCCATTTCTGTTCATGCTCTGGCCAAGGCATGCAAAAAGAGAAATAAATCTCCTGTCCCCTTCAATGCAGATCTGGGGAGCAGAATAAATTCAAGTTTATTTTTCTTATTATTAATAATGTTTTAAGATTTGAAAATAACCCTACTTTTATTGTAACACTCATGAGAGTTTGCCATTATTTTTCATAAATTTTATGGCTTTAAAAAAAATCTCTGTTATTTTGTAGGATGTTAATTTTTTTATTTCTTCTCTGAGGGATGACCTTCAATAAAACAATTGCAGACTATGTTTACTTGGCAAAATCTGTCTATATGTAGAGCTACTTTGTTCTGGGCATCATCAAAGTTGTACAGGAGTACTGTCTCGAGAGCTTTCATTTGACTTGCTTATATAAAATGATCACATGAAAATTAACTCCATGGCAAAAACTTCACTGTATTTGTAAATTTATATTGTCTGGTTTTAAAACTGTGGTACATTTTTGGACCAAAGTTGCTAGTCAAAGTTATCTTACTGACAGCATTTACTATTAGGAAGAACAAGGATAAAGTGCTGCTCTGGTATATTTACCAAGAATATTCAAACAATCCTGTTTCTGTTAACACAGGATAAACTGAACTAGATGAGACAATTTCTTTTCTCCAGATTTAAGCTTCTCTTTTTGATATGTTTTTACAATATTAGTTTTTCTCACACTTTTCCTTAGAGTCAAGCTGGAAATACCTTTCTCACTGTGTCTTGGCTTCTTTTCTGTTTTTACTACTCTACTTTGTTTCTTTCTTTTTTCTCTTTCTCTTTTTTTTTTTTTAATGTTGGCTACACTACTTGTCTGAAAACCCAAAAGTCTTCACATCCCAAATAATGCTCAGATTTAAAATTATTTCACCTAGCACAGAGTAATTTAAATGTTCCCTTATCGCTTTTACAAATGGGCACTGATACACTCAATATAAAAACGAAAATAGCTCACAACCAAAAATCAGGTTGCTGACTTTTAGTGGATAATGTGCTGACAATGTTTAAAGTTCTTGAATTTTTTGATTGAGGCTCCTTTGTAATCTCCACTACTTATGTTTTAAGGATTGCACTGTTGAAACTCAGATTGGTAGGTGAGATTTTAGTGAGATAACTTTCTCTGTCACCAAGATATCTCTTTCTACGTCAGGAAATGGCACAATTTTTATTTATTGCTTTTCTGTTCTATGAACCCTCTTCTCTTCTATAAATGAGATTCACCCAAATATCTTTTCTTTTTTTTTTTTTTTTTTAACTTTTTGAACTGCTTTGGGAAGATTCATTATCTAGCCTGGGTGCATATGTATAGTTGTGTATCACACAAGCTAAGAGTGCAATGCCAACTAATCTGAGTGAAGGCTTTTCTTGTACCTATTGAAGTTAACGGGAGTTTTGTCATTCAGTTTGGTGAAGCCAGAATTTCCTTGCAGTTGGAAAGTTATTTTCTGTCTCTCTGTGGTAATGTTTCTTTCTGTGATGACAGAGATCTGATAAATAATAGCAGGAAAGTCTACTGCTTGATGAAGAGCTATCATTTTGAAGTAAGGAGTTTTGTCCTAAAATGCATTTCTGCACCTAAGGAATTCTGTTTGCTTTATTCAGAGGTTAGATTATTTGAAATATATTAATAAAATTTTATTCTCTCCAAGAGCTTTAATGACTAAGGATTAATTCAGGGAAAAGGCTCTACAAAACCATTTGGCTGACCCACCACCAGTGCTGTCTAGTTATACAAATGTATATTCAGGATGTATATGATTTCTTTCAGTGGGCTAATTATCATGCAACTTGGTAAAAGTTTATGATTATTTCAGTTAGTATTAAAGGATATTCAGGTATTCAGAAATCAAACAGTGAGACAATGAAATTTTATCATTGGTCCTATGTAAGTGATTGCTAAGTCCATCACTGGCCATAGGAAAACATAAAGACTGGAGACATTTTCCCTCTTGGAATGGAAAAACTAAAATGATCATTGAAAGCATAGAGGATGAGTACTTTGTAATGGAAAGCAATTGCTATTGTTCTCTTAACTAGGACGATGTGAAGAGCTCTGGTTTGGTGGCTGATAGAGAAGCCACTTTCAAAACATTGAGGCAAAAATGCAAGAAAGCAAGAAATTAATCACTGACATTATCTTTATTACTTTTGAGTCAGCCACAGATTGTTGCATATAATTTTATGTCAGCTTTTAACACCATGCAGAAGGGAAATTTGGGAAAAGGCTGAATGTACCAGGTTGCAGTGTGGATGCCTAGTGGCATGTATTCAAATATGTTACATGTAGCTCAGCATGGTGCTGAACCATTTATGTGTAACTCAAAAAATCCAGATTATATCTTTACCTTACCTGATGGGCTTATCTGTCCAAGAATGGGGAATTCCTAAATGTAGCCAGTAGTTAAATAATTTTATTTTGTCTAGAATATCAGTGGTAATGGGTTCATTAAAAAAAAAAAAAAGGCATAAAGGAGATAGAATGTGACCTTGTATTACAGTTTCAACAAAAGAAATATGCTGAAATGACACTTTTTGCTAAAGTCAAATTTATGCACATCTTCTACTGGCACGAATCTTGTAGTAGAAGCTGATTTTAACAACTTGGCATCCCCAGGGGAAATGCAGGTATATGAATCACCTGAATGACACAAAAATAGAACATGTGAATATCTAGTCTCTATTCTGTCCTATTACACTCGTTAATTTAAAGTTAATTCTTTTAAATCAAAGCAACTCATTTTGCTGTTTGTACATCGGACCATAACATCTGCTCCCTCAGATGCAAAGATATAAGACCAAATTATGTGCTAATTTCTATATACTAATCTGTTTCTAGGGTTTGTTACATATTCTCTGTTATGACATTTTAGTTTCAGGGAACTGCAGCATAGAATTTGATTCATATCACTGTGGCAGTATTTGTATGCATTGGTAAATTCTTTACCCTTAAAATTCAATGGAAAATTCCAGTGTGTGGTTTCTAACAAAAATATCTGTTTAAAATACATTCACTTAACACATACATAGGGAAATTTGTACAGCACATACTTGTCTTTGTTCTGTGCCACTATTGTAAGACAATCTAAGGCAAGCTGCAAGAATCAAAGTCTCCTAGATTTTTTTCCTCATAAACACACCCCATCTACCCTCTCCCTTTCCTAGGTGATGCAGTGGTTCATACTATCTTCATAAAAAATACACCATCCCCAACCCAGAGCTCTACTTTATTTGTTGTGGTTTGTGCTGAGTAGCGGAACCTAGCTGCATGTTGCAGCTTTAGTGAACACAGAGGATTATTTTTCTATTTCTCTGCATGCAATGTTCACGAGTCTTTTTCTATCCACCTCAAACCATAAAATACACCCCAGTTAACCTGCATTATTGGCTTTCAGTTCAGAGGTAGACTACCACAATGATAACATGCTTGCTGAACGTTTCAAAATATAAGTAGAATGAAAGAATGGACTTCATTCAGGAGAAGATTAAGACTAGTGATGTATTATCTACCTTTAGTATAGAAGCTTCCATATTATTAGCTTACAATTTAAGTAGATATTATATATTGTTTAAGTAAGAAATTAGCTTGGAATAGGAGAGGGTCAGTGCATTGAAGTGTTTGGTGCTGAAACCCTATATTCATGGTTCAGGTTTGTACTTCCTATCAGTATCATCTGGTTCCCTGGACCAAATGTCCTCAGCACAATTGTGGTTCAAAGCTGTCCATAAGCACCTTTATGGGCCCACTAGGTTTTAGGACATATAGTATGCACCTTAGTAAGAGCTTGTAGTTTAGTTTGCTCTTTCATTAACTAGTCTCTGGAGATGAAAAGCTTCCAAAAAACAAAGGAAAATGAAGTAAATGGAGATGATATGGGAATTCAATTAAAAAATCACACTCTGAAACAAAATGTCTACATATTAATGTAGACACAGCCATTAATAAGTGATTCACATATACACATATGAATACATCATTTTCATACATTCTTACTTACTCCATTTTGGGGGAGGACGGGGGGAGGGAGAGGGGGGAGGAGAGAGGGAGGGAGGGAGAGAAAGAGGGAGAGAGAGGGGGGAGGGAGAGGGGAAGGGTGATGGGGGAGGGGGGAGAGAGGGAGAGGGGGGAGAGGGAGAGGGGAGAGAGAGAAGGTGTCTTAATAAGGCTTTATTGCTTAATTTGTTGCATCTGTTATGTGAAGTCAAGTGGATCTCTAGTTTGAATATGTTGCTACTGAAAAAAATAAAAATAAGATTTAAAGTAAGCACAGACTCAGCTAGCTACACATTATAATCTACTGATATTAAAACCCATATGAGTTTTTCAGACTGAAGTAATCTCCTAGAATTTTGATGTCAGATTAATGTAATTTAAATTTGTGTTTTGTAAATTTTAATATTATTTTTTTTTATTTATTTTCCAAATAGAAAAAAAGGCAAATACTATTTTATTTTTTTTAAGGAAGGCTTCTCTGATCACCTTGGAACTATAATGTAGACTTCTTTAAGACATGTTCTCATACTTTTTTTCCAAGTGTAGGTATTTGGCACTAGTTGCCAGATGATAAGGAGCTCTCAGAAGTTTCTGTTTAAATTCCATTTTAGATTTTCTCATCCTTTATTTAACAGCAGGAAGACATTATTATTCTGAAATGTTTGTTGACTGTGGTGATGGCATGACCCGTATTGAGAAGAGATAGTATACTTACAAAAAAAAGGAACAAACCTACAAACCCCTTTAATTACTGAAACTATTAAATTGATCTGGAAGATAAATAAAAGGTAGTAGATACATTTAGGATTGTCTGTAACTTTGCCAATTTTCTCTATTTTGCTATTTTTTAAATTGTTAAAAAAGAATTGTAAGTATTTTCTATCAAGAATTGGAAACTCCCAGGTGTCCAGGAGAGGTTGGAAGAACACAAGATATACCCGGTTTGGTCAAACCAATGCTCCTTTTAGCCCACACTCGAGTCTCTGACAGTGGTAGTAAGATACACTGTTTATCTTGACCACTTTCTACAGCAGATTTTCCTCATGCTCCCAGAGCAACTTCTGTATTAGGACTCTGACTAGTCTTTTTATGATCGATTTATGGACTTGTTGTCCATGAATTTGTCTGACCCATTTTTTGAAATTTCTGATACCGCCTGCTTCCACAGTGTCCTGTGGCAGCAAGTTACACAAGTTCATTTCCCACTGTGACAAGTACTCTGTCATATTTGTTCAAATCAAATTCTTGGTACTTTAACAGAATCCTTCCAACTCTGTGAACAGCTAAACAAAGCTCTTAATGACTTGGTAAACCTCTGCCATAATTCTCTTCAATTTTTTCCTCTCTGAATTGAAAAGTAGTAGTCTTTATAGCACTTCCTCACAAGGCAACATCTTCACTTCTTATGTTGCTATTCTCTGTCCTTTCCCTAACTATCCTATGTCTTTCTTAGAATGCGAATACCAGAACTACAAAAGATGGTGAAATTATTTTACCTCTGTAAAACTTTGACGTGCCCGCACCTTGAGTACTACATTGCCTTTATGAGGAAAGCCTAAAAATGCAGGGATTCTTCATGAACCTATGGTTTCAGGGCTGTGTCACTTCTGTGTTCAGCATCATGTAGACATGATATAATTTTCTTTACCTACACATATATTTTCATTTATCCAAACTGAAGCTCATTTTTTAGTTCACGCAGTTTTGGGATGTCCTTGTGGAGTTCCTTATCATCAGCATAGCATTTGACTATCCAGCACAGCTTAGTATAATCTGCAGAGTTGGAGATCTAGTTGTTCACTCCCTTTCCCAGATCATTAATGACCATGTTTCAATGTTTTATCACGTCTGATTACCCTGTTTTCAAGACCAGATTAAGCAAACCATGGCTGTCATCCCACCAGGCAGAATTTGATCTGGATGACCTCCAGAGGTCCTCTTCAGACAACTCTTCTCTTGTTTTATGAACACAGCCAGGCCCAGCATTGATTCATTGCATGCTAAATAGCATAATGCTTCAAATTTGTAGGGGATAGCATTATATTCTAGCAAACATTATTTTTAATATTATTTCATTTTAACAATACTATCACAAGACAGATATTTTCTCCTAATACTGCAATTTATTTTCTCAAATGTTAATGTCAAGATTCTTCTTCCTTTTTAAGTTGTCGGTGGTCTGTTGCAGGGGAAAGAAAAAAAAGAACAATAATATCAACATATAACACTGATATCAAATGAGTTACTGTGTAAGGATCTCTAATTTGGTATACACTGTGTAACAGAAAATAAATTCCTAATAATCCATAGCTCAGTGCTTTATTTTCTTTTTCAGTGATTAAGAAGAGCAGAAAAATCAAACAGGCTCTCATTTTAATGCTGTAATTCAAATTTTTAAGGCAAGGGTTTGTTATAGACTTGGTTAATGCTGATACAATTCTTCTCATATATTTACTGTTTTTTCAGAAGATAACTGGAATAATTTTAAGACAACAAAGATCAGAGTAATCTGTTATCTGTTTATGAAATACAAATCATGGCAGTCACAAGTTGATGAACAACACCAAGTGTCCCTCACAATATCTTCTTTATTGAGAGGGAGAAATATTTTGTCTATAAATATGAAACATTTGTTCTGAGAGAGAGGCAAAAATAATTTCTGCTGCATACATAAAAATTGCTGTTCTTATAGAATCATAGAATCGTAGAATCATTAAGGTTGGAAGAGACCTCTAAGATCATCGAGTCCAACCATCAACCCAACACCACCATGCCCACTAAACCATGTCCTTAAGTGCCGCATCTACACATCTTTTAAATAGGTCCAGGGATAGGG
>NW_008824761.1:2189134-2200931 GCF_000699105.1 Pygoscelis adeliae | reverse complement strand
CAGTTGGCCTCGGCCCATCGATCCAGCCTGTCCAGGTCCCTCTGCAGAGCCTTCCTACCCTCAAGCAGATCAACGCTCCCACCCAACTTGGTGTTGTCTGGAAACTTTCTGAGGGTGCACTCGATCCCCTCGTCCAGATCATTGATAAAGATATTGAACAAGACCAGCCCCAAAACTGAGCCCTGGGGAACACCGCTCGTGACCGGCCGCCAACTGGATTGAACTCCATTCACCACAACTCTCTGGGCCCGGCCGTCCAGCCAGTTTTTGACCCAGCACAGAGTACACCTGTCTAAGCCGTGAGCCGCCAGCTTCTCGAGGAGAATGCTGGGAGACGGTGTCAAAGGCCTTACTGAAGTCCAGGTAGACCACACCTACAGCCTTTCCCTCGTCCACTAGGCGGGTCACCTGGTCATAGAAGGAGATCAGGTTGTTCAAGCAGGACCTGCCTCTCATGAACCCGTGCTGGCTGGGCCTGATCCCCTGGTTGTCGCGCACATGCCTTGTGAACGCCTTCAAGATGAACTGCTCCACTTCTTTCATCAGAAGATACCTGTGCACATTAGTAAAAGCTGATAGAAGTGGCTATCACATTTAGTGAGTCATTAATCTACAGGTGTGTGATAATTGGCTCCATTATGTTTCTTTTTTTTTTTTTCTTAAAGTATATTTTGTTTCCTGCAAAGCTGCTACTTCAGTGTATACAAATAGCTTCTAGGGAACAAGAAGTTTCCAAAAGAGTTTGTATATAGTTTATATTTGAAGCTGAACACACATAATATAATGCTGGTTATTTTTATGTAAAAAATGGAAGAGTATTAAAGGAAGATTTAGTGAGTGACCTTATGTATTTTAAAATAAAACAAAACACAAAACAAACAGTTCACCTATTGTCAATTATATTTATAATTACGTGGCACTCCTCAATTTATTTCTACTATATCTTTGAATATCCTGAGATATTTATACTTCCTTCAAGTAGCATAAATAAAACTGTCCAGTCAATCTGTTTTTAGTATTAAATCATAAAAATACATATATACAGTTTTGATAACTAGTCTCATTTTGCTGGATATTTAACAAAACAAGCAAAATTCCAGATTACTTTCTGCACTGCTAAGAAAATGATATGGTAATTTTGAAAGCTGCAGCTACCACTGACTTGTCTGTGGCTTCTAGAAGGCATTCTAAGTATTTTCAGGTAAGAAAATACGTGTTTTTTTCAACAATATGTGAAATCATTTCATATAAGTGTAAACTGAGAAAGGCTAAGTGATTTAGTTTAATTCAAACTATAATAACTAAACAAGTGATGTATAAGAATGGTTTTTAGAAAAATATACTTTATACATAATATTATCAACAGAAGAGTAGGCAAACTAAACAGTATTCATAACATGGATTGGCATTCCAGAATACTTACCTACGTTCTGTAATATTATCTAAAGACATCTCAAAAAGAAGATTTATTAAAGAAGTGAAGTCTATATTAAGAGAGCATTAAAATGGTGAAGCATGAATTACTGTGGACTGACTTTTATCAAGTCTGAAATGCAAGGAAGAAGTCTGATGTGATATATCTTAGTACTTATGCAATCACTATATAAATGTCTGTGGATAGTTTCAGGGGACATATAGTCAGCTAGTCACTTTGAGGAATTTACAGTGTTTACATTATTATTGAGAGGGTAATCAAGCACTAGAACAAGATCCTCAGGGAAGTGTCCATGGCCCCAAGCCTGTTGGTGTTCAAGAAACGTTTGGACAACACAGATATTTGGTATAACTTTTAGGTTGCCCTGTGTGGATTCAGGAGATGGACTCGATCCTCGTGGGTCCCTTCAAACTCAGGGTATTCTATGATTCTATGATTCATTATTTCCATCTTTGGTACAGTCACCCATTCAAAGCCAGCTGTGCATTTCAAGAGCTGAATACAATGTTAAGTATTTAACTTGACTAAAATTCTATATATTGTCTGGTTAGACAGACTTTTTTTTTGCTCAAAAAAAGAATATGGTGATCCCTATGCTGAAAACTAGTGGTCTCCCAAAGTTAGTTTCTAGGAGCATAAAAAAAATAGAAGTTGCTGACTAGAACATGAAAAGTGGGACAAGAGTACAAAAGCTCAAAAGGATCTTGCAGATCATAAAGGAGACAGCAGCTGTGGTCTGAAACCCTTCCTTTCAAAACTTCAGTATCAATGACAGAAGTCTTACAGCTGCAGTGTTATAAAAAGAATAGGAGGTAATACAACAAGGAGAAGAAATATCTCATTCACTCTGGACATGGAGACAATGACCTTTTACAGGGAGCTGCACTCACTATGACAAACTCTGCAAAGTGATGATCTCACTGACTTAAAGAGTGGAAAAGAATACACAATGTTCTTTCAAGGAAACCATTTTTCAAAGTGAGTCTGTACAGGATGACAGAAACCTTAGAGCTTCTAAGGAAAACTGGACAAGAATTCCAGGATGGGCTTCATCTCGTCTAACTTTCCTCCTGTCTTGGCCTACTGAGTTGACATCACTTGAATAATCAGGCTGATATTGGAGGCCTGTGCTATGTTTCTAAGTATACCATACTTATGTTGCTAAGCATACCATACTGTGTCCCCCTAACAGAGACACAGCTTCTTTTAGGTAAAGCACAATTAGGAAGGTGTTAGGAAAAAAACCCCACCCACATGTAAATGGTAGAAACAGCAGAATTAAATTTGTACAAGAATATATGCACATTGACTTGCGACACCCATCAACAAGCAAAATCTTGAAGCAGTCTACCAATGAGTAAAGATCAAACAATCTGGAAGATACTCCCCACCTTGTAAAGCTTATCCATCCTCCACCATCCCAACATGGGGTGGCAAGACTTTACCTTTGGGGGTACCTGGCCACGGAGGACCTCCAGGGGTGCCTGAGACCAAGCTTATGCAGCCAGAGCCACCACACTCAGCTCCTGGCTCCTCCCAGACTGTGAAGGCTAAAACAACTAACTATGAGGAAGAAAAGAAGAAGCAGAGATCGCCACTTTTCTGCAACTTTGCAGTATTTTTTGCATTATTAATCACTCTTTCACAGAGACAATACATCTCAGAACTCATTGACACAGATCCAATCATTGAGTAGTAGTTAATACACTTAGTTCATCCTGACTTAAACCATGATACTGCCCCACAACAGGTAGTTAAAAAAATGTTATATATATACTTATTCATAACCACACAGACATGCATACACACACATGCACACATGTAGATATACGTGAATTCCATAAATTATGATTTTTTTCATAAATTACTTTCTAAATAAATTGTTCTCAGCATTCACTTTGACTCCTGGAAATAATGACAAAATACTGAAAACTGAGGTTCCCATACCGTCGAACATACATATGCTTATCTTAAAGCAAATGCTCAAGTGCTTTCAAGATTTTTTTTTTCAATTACTGATTTACTTGGCTCTCATATTTTTTACCATTCTTAATTTAAAAAGCAGGTTGGTTTGTTGTTGGGGTTTTTTTGTAGCAATCTCTTCGCCATCCCTATCTTGCAATGCTAGACAACAACCAGACAATAAAAGTACTGCACCAGTGCTAACAGCCCAGTTCTGCTCTGATAATTCAAACTTGTACTGTACACTAGCAATAAACAGAGACAGATTCCTACAAGTAATTCAGCCCACTGTTAATTTAAAACTGACCTAGCTGTAAATTAAATTATATTACTTCTAGTAGTTTGACACACTCTTTAACATCCTTATGCTAAGCACACAGCAGGTTTAAGATTTCATTGCTTTTGGAAAACTATCAAAACAAAGTTTTAACTTAGATTTTTATTAAAGTAATTTAACAAATAGTAGCAGTTCAAGGAAAGCATTTGGAATTGTAACTTAATATTATTAAACTACATGTGTATAAAAGTCTGGCTTAGTTCTAAAACCATATGTGTAACCCTAAAAACAATGACCCTTTTGCTCCAAGAGCACTGAAACTTATGAAATCTGATGTTCTATGTCCCTACATCTCTCCTGACTGCAGTAAACTCGTCTCACTGAACACAGATATTACAATATTTCCCCCCATGGTAATTTAAGTTTCCTTAGCTTTTCCTTTGACTTCCTTTTATAGCCCATAAATAACATCTGGGCAAGCAAGATTACAGTTCTTTGGCTATTATGAATCAATCACATGATTTCTGGTCAGCTGAGATGCACAAGGACCAACAATTCAGTTGGAACTTTGAAATAAATATACATTTAAAAATAACCTCATGGATTGCAGTGAAGTAGAGCTTTTATAACTATAAAATACAAGAATTTCTTAGAGCTTCATAATTCCATACAAGGTACCATGCAGTGTTCTTTACAGGATGCATACACACCTCAGTTTTCCTGTTATGTGAGCACGACAGATCTCATACATAAACTGTTTTTCTTAGCAATGAATTTTTTCATTGCTACATCAAATGTGATAAATTTAGACATTATCCTCAAAATTAGTTTGTTTTCCTTAAAATTTCCATTTATAATGCCATTTCTACTGCTTATGGGTTTTGGTTTTTTTTTCTTAATAGTTTCAGAATATTAACATTGAAGCTAGTATAATCTTATTTTGGTGAAGTTGCTTTAAAGTTTGCATAGCTCTGTTAAAGTGCCGTTGCTGCACAGAAAAATCATTGGGTAGGTTATTTTATACTAAAAAAATATTGGTTCAGGATGCTCTTGTGCTATTTCATGCTCTCTATAGACTCAAGTTTCTAAACAAAAGTAAGAAAAAGTAATGCAAAAGAATTCTTCAGGTATTTAGAAATAGCAAACTTGAGGAAAATGATGTGTATTTCTGGGAATTAATACAACTACAAGAAAAAAATCTTTTCTCTAAGGTGATTGTTTTATATTTATCTCTGTCATTTATCTATCTACACACGCATATATATGCATATAATATATTTAAAATAATTTGCAAAAACAAGGTATTTTTAGCTGGTGACTCATATCACATAGCAGTGCTTTTGATACCTTTGGGCTGTTACCAATACCATGCAGCCAGACCACCTCTTTTAGCAGCCCTCTTTTGCCTCTTTGAAGTAAACAGAGTTTAGGACAGGGGCTTAAAACAATCTTATGTTGACATCCTGAATTCACTGAAGTCATTGCCAGAATTCACTTTTGAATTCTCATTTTCAGCTCTATCACAGAAAAAAGTTATAACTTATCCTATACAGCCTTGGAATGTAGCAATTTAATGCTTCTACATGTTAGTGCATACTACCCACAGCACAGGAAAAGTACAGCTGGGGAAAGTATCCTTATAACCTCTACCAGTTTTTTTTCCCTTCCATCACCAGCTGAATGTGGTATGGTAATTCCTGGCAGTGTACAGTGTTAATGACAATATTTTTCTGCTAGGTCTTAGTTTTGCTTTTTTTTTTTTTTTCCTTTTATTAGTATTTTCTCTCTGTTTTTCCTGCACAATAATCTAATAGTAGGAATTTTCTGTAGTTACCTGGTCCGGTAGATATCCAAAGAAGACTGCTCATAAATATGGTTTACAAATATTGGGTAGTGAAACCAGAACATTAAAGTCAAAGAAATGTAAGACAAAGACAAAATAAGTAATAAAAATTTTGCTTTTGTGAAAATTCTGAATTTTATTCTGCTTCCCAGTTTTGAATTCTTTTAGTCCATATTTTTTCAAACTTTATTCCAGAACTATTAACACTGGAAAAGAAGTTGTCGTCCATACTGGATGTGGTTGGGATGGAGTTAATTTTCTTCATGGCATCCTGAATGGTGCTGTATTCTGGATTTGTGGCTAAACTAGTGTTGATATATCAATGTTTTAGCTGTTGCTGGACAGTGCTTACATAGTGTTGAGGCCTTCTTTGGTTCTGAGTCTGTCCCCACAGTGACGTGGACAAGATGCTGGGAGGGGACACAGATGAGACAGCTGACCTGAATTAACCATGCCATATTATGTCATTCTTAACAATAAAACTATGAGGTAGTCTTTCCTAGTTCCTTGGAGACCGACTGGGCATTGGTCTGCTGGTGGAAGGTGCCTTTGCATCACTTGGGTCTTTTGGTTTTGGGGTGAGGTTTTTTTTCTTTCTTTCTTCTTTCTCTTTCCTTCACTTATTAAACAATCTTTATCTCAACCCACAAGTTTCCATACTTTTGTTCTTCCTGTTCTGTCCCCCATCCCACTGGGGGCAGGGGAAGTAAGTGAGTGGCTGGTGGGTGCTTAGTTACTGGCCAGGGTCAACTCACCACAAGGACTTAGAAAAAACAGGTGTCTCAGGACAAATTACTAAAGATTAGGAATTCTTAGGAATTATAATTGTATGCTATCTACATACTTACTGAGGTTTCTCACATAAACCTGGCAAGTGCTGTTAGAAGAATGAGGAAAAACCTATTCGTTCACACATATAACATACAGTTTACAACAAGACTTGGAAATGTAACATAGAACATTCATTATCTAAAGAAAATCTAATATTATTTAGAGAAATTCAAACAGAAACCTGAAGTACGGATTTCTGTGGTGAGTTGTTAATAGTTCATTTCAATATAATTTAATGTATGAAGTTAATTTATTTATTTCAATATGTTCAATATAAGAATTGTCTATAATTTAAGAGTTTATGTAAACTATTTTTATTATATAAAGAAAAAACATTAACAGAAATATTTTTTTCCATTGATTAAATACAGCCTGTCAGATTAAGATGCAATATTGTACTGTAAATGTTAGCCTTTTTTCCCAGTTTCAATATTTGGTATGTGATGGAACACAAACATATTTATAAAATAGATACACAAGGAAAGAGGGAATTTGAAATGTTATCCTTATTGTTCCTGACAGGAAAGGAAAGGGGTGGATAAGGTATGTAGATGCCAAAGTCTTAATGTAAAAATAAACACACAAAATCTCAAGGACATTGGGTTATTGTGACTATACATATGAGAATTTAAATTTATATTTATATTTTTCAAGGTATACCAGTATAAAGTTGAAAAACAAGTAATGCTAGAAGCCTGCTGAATGACAAATTTTCACCAAAATAATTGATTCAAATATAAAGCTGCCAAAGACATGGGTACAACAGTCTGTCTCTCTGCTTCTTCCGCTATAAAAATGTAGGATATCAGAGAATAATACTTGCAAGACCATGTTGAGAAAACAAACTAAAATATGAATGATACAAGAAAATGAGGAATAACAAACGAGGAGACCAGGAATGTAAGCAAGTTATTAGTGTTACTAGATAATTGAAGAAAATAGTGAAAAATTACAGATTTCATACATTCTTTTATTAATTAATGCAGAGATTATAGGAGAAAAAATAATAATTTTCATTAAACTTACTAATACATTAAAAAAACCCACAACAAACCAAACCACCAAACAGATAGGCTTATGAATATGGGATAAGCCTAACAATATGGGGTATAAACTGCTGTGGACCTTAAGCTTGTGTTAAAATAGAGCAATGCACTGTTACTGCTTCCTGGCTTGCTTCTCCAGCAGGAAACAACAGCGAGCAATGAAACCAGGCAGGGGCCTGTGACAAGTGTTTTAATGGAACATGAGACTTTCCACTGGAATATACCAGTTTGTTCGCTATGATACTTACTAATTGATAAGTGATTTATGGCATTGCTAATCATTAGTTTCACTATATGTTTTAATAACAGCATGTTGCTAATTTGCCATGGTATATTTTAGCCCAGCACAACTTCATCCTGTACTTATTTGCATGGGTACTGACATAAGTGATAATTATATAGGAAATAAAGACAGAAGGTGGGAATATAATTTAAAGAGGTGTATGTTCAGGGAACACATGGACACAGAAAAGAATGATAGGCACTGGGTCTCTGCTGATAGCAGTTCTTTTTCAGCTGCTAAACGAAGTGAGGTTAAGTCCACAAGGATATCCTGGCTTTATTTCACATGCTGTTACAGGTAACACGTACACAGTAATGAGACAGGAAGAAAGCTGTAATGGGAAAAGGGTGTTAACCCTTTATATACCACCCGACACCCTGCTTGCTTTCTTACAGAAATGTAGCTTAATACAAATTAACTTACTTCACATGGGTATTATATCAATATCCATTTATTAGGCAGTATCTGCCAGTACTATTTGTTAGTACAACAGCAGCAAAATGTGCATGAGGTGCAAAATCAGTGGTGGTTTAGCATGAGTTTTTGGAATACAGAGATACTTAATTGCCTATCAGGCAGAAATCTGAAAAACAATTTAAAATACTGAAGCTTCACCCATCCCTCAGAGCAGTTTAGGTTTTCTGATGACCAGTCATCTCCTTAAAGAAAGCGGGAGTTCCTATCTGAATTCTTGGAAAATAAATACATGGTTGTACTCTGCTTCTTCCAGTATGCGTTGTGTCTGGCTGAGATGGAGTTAATCTTCCCTGTGGCAGTCCTCATAGTGCTGTGCTTTGTATTGGTAGCTAGAAAGGTCTTGATAACACACCAGTGTTTTGGCTACTGCTGAGCAGTGCTCGCACAGCATCAAGGCTGTCTCTCCAATATTCCCCTGCCTCACCCAGCAGGCTGGGGGTAGGCAAGATCTTGGGAGGGGGAATAGCCAGGACAGCTGACCCAAACTGACCAAAAGGATATTTCATACCATATGACGTCATGCTCAGCAATAAAAGCTAAAAGAAAGGAGGAGGGGGGGGTGGCATTCATTATTATGACATTTGCCTTCTGGACCAACCGCTACATGCACTGAAGCCCTACTTCCTGGGAAGTGGCTGGACATTACCTGCTGATGGGAAGTAAAGAATAAATCTTTTGTTTTCCTTTGATTCCACATGCGGCCTTTGCTTTTGCTTTTGCTTTATTAAACTGCCTTTATCTTGACCCACGAGTTCGTTTTCATCTTATTTTCTCCTCCCCTGTCCTGCTGAGGAGGGGATTGATGGAGCAGCTTGGTGGGTACTTGGCAGCCAGCCAAGGTCAACCCACTACACAATACAAACTTTCAGGTCAAAGGTAGGACGGAGATATATTGACGGGTGGAAAAGTCAAATAAACTTGTCACAAGCAGGGATATATAACGTGCCAGCAAGAACTTATGAAATTTATGGACAATTGCACCTTTCAGCAAATTATAGTCATTATTTTCATACTAATGGTGAGTGTGAAAGGACTGTGTAAAATATAAAACATTCTGAAACAAGATGTTCTTTTTCTTCTTAATGGCAGGGAAACAGAATGCGCAAATGTCAACAGAAAAGAGAGAACATCAATTTTAAATGTCTCTAAGGAACACATATATATCAAAACCAGACATCTGACCTCTCAATAGAGAGAAACAGGCAATTCTAAATAAAGATTTATTTAATCCTATGGTAGATGTCTAAAATTGATCAGATAAGCATTTCCAAGAAGCACTATTTTTTCTTCATCTGTTATAAAGAGAGTCTAATCAATTGGCTTAGGTATCGACATCTATGTTATAGATGTCTAAAGAGAATTTAAATGAATCTTGTCCCCATATGTAGTGGTGACATAGGTGTCCAATTTAGAAAGCAAAGTATAATGCTGGTTCTGCTTTACTTACACATCTTGGACTGTGTACAGTCAATAAGATTATTTCCCATGTAAAAGATAAATTAAAAATAGATTTAGCAGGAGGAAAAATCTAGGTTCTATTGATTTGTACAGTAAAATATTGCATTGGTACAGTGTACAGAAAACATATACCTAGAATTATTCTTTAAGTGTAAGAGAGAATACACTCCAGTAACGATTTGGTCAGGAGTTATATGAGAATAAACAATAATCTTTGCGTCAATATCTGGAATTTATGCATTCTACAGCATACTTAACTGTTCTACTGGCATCTCATGATCCAAATTACAAAAATCACAAAATTTCATATCTTTCTAACAAGTATGTATTATTATGCATAGCAAACCCTAGGCAAATTATTTGACCTCTAAGCCTAAGGCTTTCTGCCTTAGGCAGAAAAAATTTGGAGACAGATAGACAATAATATTTACTTAAATGCGAGATGCATGGAAGCTTTATGGTAACATGATATAAACTAGCAGGAGTCCCTTATCTCTCTTTAAAGGAGAGGAGGAAAAAATGACTCTTCATATGTTCTTTAACATTAACTGTAATAAGGTTGATTTAAAATTTTGGGTCTTCTTTGTTTCAAATGCTGGTTGCATAAACAACAGAATTTGCTTCTGCTGGAATAATTAAATGGCACAGTAACTGCTTAAGCATTGGACAACTTTGACTGTAGAGGTACAGCTTTAACCTGCTAGCAAAGATTTTGATTAATTTGTTATGGAGATACCTCTCTTTCTCAGCTGACTGTAGAGACGCCTGGATAAGCTTACATGTAGGAGAGTGTGAAGTGAGATGAACTCTGCTCTCAACAGATTGTTTCATAATGATTGTAAAATAAAAGACAAAAAGCCTTGTTTTAGAGGCGAGCAGTTTTACCCACTGAAAATTGTGCATTTTGCTGAGTTCTTATCTGGAAAGGCTGAACCTTGTATATGGGGAGCAGAAAATTATGCCAGAGACAGTTTTCTCTCCTACTTCTCTACTGCAAACCAGCAACAGCTAAGCAGACAATTTAGAAAAGGTAACTATCCTTCAAAAAGAGGCATCATAAAGTAGCACTTTCAGGACTAGAGCAGAATGAAGTCTGACATGAGAAGAATTAAAAAAAAAAAGGCTGAACTTCTAATACTTGGATAATTATTGTTTAGAACTAGTGAACTCTTATGTCATATCAACACTAACAAATAAGAATAATCTAAGGACCTCTCTGTGCTCTGAGAGCAAGTGTCACAGCACACTTTGCATCCATATGACTAAGGTGTATTTTCCCCAAGCAGCAGAATGGCTTTGCTCCTACTGTCTACTGGAATCACTCACTAGTTCAAACTCCCTTCCAAGCTATGCTTTTTCATTGTTCAAAGAGTGCTAGCTGACAGGCATCACCACCATGTCAGAGACCGTCTTAAAAATTTAAAAGAAAGGAAAATTCTTTGTACTTTCCTGAGTCTGTGTTCAGGTCTTGTTACTATCATAGTCATAACCTAAAGGTGCCAATTTGGGTTGCTCAGTTTCTTGTAGACAAAAAAAAAAAGAATTATCTTGTGTCTAGTCTTGTTAGTTCTTTTCCTTTCTCTCTCTCTAAGTAAGGAACTTACATTTTCCTGGTCTCAATGACTACAGTCTATCCTAAAAAATATGTTCCACAGGGCATTTCAAACCTAGAAATAAGAACTTAACCTAGAGGAAAGGGTTTGAGCTACTTTTTTTATAAATCTTGGAAGAGGATCGATAGGCACTATTGCTGCCAAGGGGATCTGGCAAAAACTGCATGATTTTTAAAAGCAACTATCAAATGGTTAAACTTCTGAGTCATCTTGCATTATCCAACATGTAGTTGTAATAGTCCTAATACATCAGCCTAACAAAAGTGCTAATAAACTTTTGCTATAGGTCTGGTGGGTACATCTAATATGCTCATTAAAATCACTATTCTAATTAGTTTGTTCTCTTGTTACCTGAAGACAGGGACAATATTTTGCATTTGATTCATCTGTGCCTCAGAAGTAATGGATGCTGTGACACAATATTAAACTATACACTCCCATTCATAAATGCTATAAAGAACTTGCTTGTAGGTATTCATTGCATAGAATAGATGCAAGCATGAATTTTAGAAAAAGCACATGAACAAGAATCAGAAAGAATTCTTATCCTGAAGTTACTTACTTCAGGAAAG
>NW_008824761.1:2160401-2189108 GCF_000699105.1 Pygoscelis adeliae | reverse complement strand
CACATTTGATTGAAGAACTATGTAAGAATCTTAGTTTATAAGCAGCTTTAACGGATTCTTAAACCCTGAGGGTACCTCTATACTTCTAAATAAACAAACAAACACCAGGACTGAATTCAGGTACTGAACCTTGTATCTTATATGATACTTATGGGATTTAGGCTAAGGAAATATTAAACTTGAAGTATTCCCAAACCTGTTCATAGCAGCTTAGTCACAGTGGTTTAAAATGCTGTAGAAGTTTGGAGGTGTATTCAAAAGGCAGAGCAGGAAAGTTCTTGACTAGAACTGGGAATTGAACTATGTGTCAATTTTTACTGAGTCAGTAAAAATTTGCAAGCCAGCAAAGTATTTCGTGATTTCATGTGATGTGCTGGTGCCTTCATAATGTAGATTTTGAAGCTCTTTTGTGGATTCGGACTACAAGTGTTGCATGTTACAGAGTGCCTGAACTTTGTTGTCTCATAGGATTCATTCAAGGTTCTCATCAGTACAATCCACAAATTACTTTATCCACATACTAAACGTGAGGCAAAAATAATTCTGTCAAGTTGCTCTCTCAAGGACTGTCTTCCTGGTCTGGAGACCTGTCTGTGACTGTGTAGAAGACCATGCTGTTAGTGAACTGCCTGAGTGGCTGAAAGGAGGACTGTCGAGGAGGAGAGTACTTTCTCCCTGTCTGATGATATGACACTATCTCAGCAAGGTCAGGAGTGTGTTCTCAAATGTGGAAAGGAAAAGTACCAAAGGCTGACTGAAGAAAACACAGTCCTGTGCCAGAGTGTGTGCTCCGTATAGCACAAATATTTTCCTAGACATTTTTTTTCAACAAAGATCCATTTGCACTAGTGGCATTCCATATTAATATTTTGAAAACGTTTTCCCTTAAAATTGAAAATATCAGCAAGATTTTATCCTTGATTTCTCATGCTTACATAGAATACATAAATCCAGAGGAAAGATTATTATTAACTACTATTTTAATTCTTTGTAATATTTTTTTGGTCTGAAATACATAATCTTTATGCTACTCCTCCTTTTCTTCATTCTAAGACATTAACTCACCTTTATTAATATATGATATACTATTGATTAGATTTTCTTTGTATATACTAGAGAGAGTTCTTTCATCATACTCTTTCCTTGGGGCTACTGAAGGTATTATGCTGCAGGGTGTATGTGCTTCTTATGGTTTTTAGTGAGCATTGATTTTATTAGATGTAAGCATAGCTAGAAACCTACTGTATATAAATGAACCTATATCTAGAGAAGTCACCTGCTTTCCAGGGAACAAATCTTTTCGTCTGATAAGGACATAACAAAAGAACAGGAGGATACCAGAATCTATTTATGACCCTTCATCTTATTTGTCATAGGTACTGAAATAATTTTCCTCAATTAAGGCTAAAATAATTCTTTCTTGAAGATTAAAATTACACATAATTTCATCTTCTTTTATTTCCTTATTTTGGAACTGTTTTTACAGCTAATTGGTAGTTTCTATCATTAACCTCATACTTCATCTCTAAATATAATCCACTGGTCAGTGTGCACATCTGAATTTCTGTGATCAATCGGTGGAAGCTGTGAGTCTATTATAAGTTCAGCTCGAGACGATTCATTTTTCATCCTGTAATGATACATGCTTTTACCTCCTAAGGTCTGTAGTTCAGTCCAAATGTTGACTAGCATCATGAAACATCAAAGTTTTGAGATTGAATCCATACACAGACAAATAGTAAAAACTCGATTGTGACATTTCAGCTACAAGTCCTGTTCGAAAAAGGGTGGGAATATAGGATTGTCCACTATATATACATACACCAAAAAAAATAGAGACATGGTTGTAGCAGATGAAGAATATAGGGAAATTAGAATTTCTCAGAATACAGAATATAACTTTTTTGCTTTCTTTCAACTTCCCATACCCAGAGTTTAAAATCTGACTGAATGATATCATCTAAACGATATCATTTCAGGCCTGAAATAAGACCCTCAACTTCTGAGTTGCTTTATCAGTAAAGCAAGGGTACCTATCCACCAAAGACACTTCTCATAAGTACTGCAAAGATTTACATCTTCATTAGCACTGGTAGGATATTTGAAACATGAAAGAAAGTAAGTTCTAGAAAACACACTGTTCTAGCCTATGATTCAGCTCATTGTACATGTGTCTAAGTATCTTTGAGAGAAATCTCACTGTTGATGTGTATGTATGTTCCCAAGTTCTACAACATTCAAAAGAATGATTTTTTCCATCAATATGTTTTGTTATTTTTTTCAATGTATTTGCTATTTTGCTTAACTTCTGATTTTCCAAAAAATTCTTTAAGAAATTCTGTGTCTAGTATAGTCAGGTGAATGGGAAGAGTTTAATGATGGAGAGGAGAGGAGAGGAGAGGAGAGGAGAGGAAAGGAAAGGAAAGGAAAGGAAAGGAAAGGAAAGGAAAGGAAAGGAAAGGAAAGGAAAGGAAAGGAAAGGAAAGGAAAGGAAAGGAAAGGAAAGGAAAGGAAAGGAAAGGAAAGGAAAGGAAAGGAAAGGAAAGGAAAGGAAAGGAAAGGAAAGGAAAGGAAAGGAAAGGAAAGGAAAGGAAAGGAAAGGAAAGGAAAGGAAAGGAAAGGAAAGGAAAGGAAAGGAAAGGAAAGGAAAGGAAAGGAAAGGAAAGGAAAGGAAAGGAAAGGAAAGGAAAGGAAAGGAAAGGAAAGGAAAGGAAAGGAAAGGAAAGGAAAGGAAAGGAAAGGAAAGGAAAGGAAAGGAAAGGAAAGGAAAGGAAAGGAAAGGAAAGGATGTCAGTATCCTAGAAAAAATTACAGAGATATGATTTGCTTGTTTGTGTGTGTATGCATGGGCACATGCACGCAGGCATACTGGCACATGCACTGATGCCAGTATATGAGACAGGAAATTAGTATGTAATCTGAATTATTTAATAATTCAGTTGCAGCAATGTCACTTGTAGTTTATTATCCTTCATTATTGAGTATAGATGACACATCAAGACTTGGTTTTATTACTGTAAAAGTTTTCCTTATTTGAAGAGAACATAGCATTTACATATAAATAATATCAATATAGGACATGAAAAGTGTTTCACTAGAAATGATGATTGGGCATCGTGCACCCTCAGCAAGTCTGCAGATGATACAAAAGTGGAAGGAGTGGTTGATACATCAGTTGGGTGTGCTTTACACCCAAATGCTGGTCATTTACAGGGAGCTCTGTAAGCAGGAGAAATGGGCAGGGAGGAATCCCATGAAGTTCAAGAAAGGGAAATGCAATGTCCTACATCTGTGGAGGAACAATCCCATGTACCATTACAGGCTGAGGACCAAACATCTGGAAAGCAGATCTGCAGAGAAGGAGCTGGGGGTCCTGGTTGACAAAACTAAACGAGACAGCAATATGTCTTTGCAGTAAAGAAGGCCAAGAGCATCCTGGGTTGCATTAGGAAGAGCATTGCCAGCAGTTTGAGACAGGTGAACCTTCCTTTCTACTCAGCCCTGGAGAGGCCGCATATACAGTGGTATAGAGTGCTGGGTACAGTGCTGTGTTTCCCAGTACAAGAGAGAGACAACGCAACTAGAGAGAGTCCAGTGAAGGGCCACTGAGATGATTAATGGCTTGGAGCATCTGTCATAGGAGGAGAGGCTGAGAACTGGAACAGTACAGCCTGTGGAAGAGAAGGTTCACAGGGTTCTTATCAAAAAATACTTGATGGGAAGAAGTAAAGAAGACAGAGGCAGGCTTTTCTCAGTGGTATCCAGTGAAAGTACAAGAAACAACAGGCAGAAAGTGAAATACAAGAAGTTCCGTCTGAACATAAGGAAAAACTCCTTTATGATGATTGTGATCAAACACTGGAACAGGTTGCCCAGAGAGGCTGTGGAGTCTTCATCCTTGGAGATATTCAAATCCCAGCTGGAGACAGCCCTGAGCAAACTGCTCTAGCCGATGCTACTTAAGCAGGGGTTTGGAACACAGGGTTTCTAGAGGTCCCTGCCATCCTCAACTACTCTATGATTCTGTAAAATAAACAGTTCATAATATGCATGTATATACCTGTCAAAACTTCTAATAAGCACAATAGAAAAGCCTTATCATAAGAAAGGTAATGTAAAATTGAAATAATCCTGAATATACTACTCATTTTAATGTTAGGAAGATTTCCAACTAGCTCCATGAAATGTTCAGCTCTAAGTATATCCTATTATTTTCCTTTATTTCACATGGCATCCAGTTATATCTTGGACTGGATATTCTTTAAGGCATAGTGAAAATTACTTTTTTTAGTAATTTATCAGGGTAGATGCCACTGCACATATAATTTCCTTTCCCTTCAGCAGGTAGAAGTGACAATATAGGTTTTCTTCTTCTTGAAACAACCTAGTAAATGTTTTTATGTTTTTTGGGGTTGTTTTTTTTTTTTCCTTAAGATGCATTTTAGTTTCTGTAGACATTTATGTTTCTAGCCTTAAGGTTTTTAGTGTCAGTTATTCCAGGCTTCTTGACTTGTGGAAATTAGGAAACCTTCTTTCATTGTATGGAATAACTTTAGATGTGGAGATGATTTCACATGACGGGTTCAGAGAAGTATAAATTACATACCGTCAGTTGTCAGGGCCACCTGTGTTACTTTGAAATTCAAACATAAAAGAAAACTGACTCTGCTGGAACTCTGTAGGATTCTTTCTACTGGGAGCTATTTGAACAACATTGAACAGGAAAATCTTTGGGAATCTATTTATCTCATTGTTAGTATTTCCTTTGTTCTGGTCTGCACTCAGCATCCCTGTTGGCTTAAGGGTGTTGAAAGTCATGTATAATACAATAATATAATTCCTGTTGTCTTTGCCAAAGTAGAGAAGTCTACATATGTGGTCAGACAAGACCCAGCAGCACACTAACATGACACTAACTTCCTCTAACCCATACTTCTTGGTTTTCAAAGAAAGAAAATCCAGACTTACATACTGATGGAAGCTGTTGTGTTTTCCACCCAAGAGTCCCATCAGGACTACTGAAGTTATGGTAGTGCAGTGAGGATGAGGGAAGAGATGTTAGATACACTCATGAATCAGTCTACTGATTAATTTCAAATCTATAACTGAGAGACATAATCTGGTGTTCAGCAGAGTGAATTGAAAGAGAGAAGCATCTGAAAAATGGAATTCAAGTTTTTTATAAGCTCTGTGGCATAACCTATGTCTCTCCATTGACCTCAAAAGGGCCTAAGGCAAAGAGATTAACTTACATACTTCTGGTAAAGCCTACAATTAGGTGATATGATGTCCTCTGAAGAATGGTCTTTAGCCCCCAAAGCTGACTTCTTGTGGTAATTGTTTCATATTATTAAGTTTTATGAAAATTATATTTGGGCTTAAAAAGGTCAAAACCAGCTTATTTTTGTGATTTTTTTTTAAACACATTTTGAAATCATAATGTCAGCTGCACAATTCAGAACTGGTCCACTATGTAGCTCTGTAGCTATTTCAATTCATAACTGCCCTTTAGCCCTTTTGGATATCTTGACATTACTCATAATTTTTAATTGTTTTCTTTGTTTGCTTTCATTTAAATTTATTCTGTTCAAATTATTCAGGTAGTTTAATATTTCTTTGTATTACAGCTACATTTTCTTGACTAATGCTGGCAAAAGTAAATTGATTAAGGACATATGTCCACAAAGACTGCAGCTTTAGGTAAACTATTTCATTCTCTCAAATGATATTTCTCACTGTTAATATGTTAAATATTGAAGGTGAGGTTTATCAGAACAAATCAGTTCTAAACTAGCTCTGAAAGTCCAATTCTAATTCCTTGAATTGATGATAAAATTACAACTTTGGAAAAAAAAATGTTACTCAGTGCTGAATACTTTGAAAATTCCCATAAATGGTGTTTACACATTCTCTTTGGCTGCAGCTGTATAGGGCTAAAGAGGTTACCAACTCAGCCTAGCCACTGTACTTTCTCTCTCCCAATTATATAGGATAGCCTTCCTTTGTTGCAGACTCGACAGGCAGGCACGTAACTGACTGAACCTGGTGCAGTCAAAACAAGCCAGGTTATCCTCAGTGGTTTAAACAGTAGAAACTCACCAACTCAATTTTTTTAGACTAAGAGAGGTTACCAAACAATTGCAGGAGCAAATGAACAGACAGAGGCACAGGAATCTCCAGGAGGACCAAAGTAACTGACACCCTGCCCCCTGACACACTGCCCCTTGACCAACATCGTCATGTATGGCGGCAGTTTAAAACCCAGTGTACCCGCCATTTCAGCAAAGCCACCGAGGCGAAGGGCTCCGGAGCGAGGTTGTAGCGAGGTGGGTGTCGGTCTCTTCTCCCAAGTAACTGGCAATAGGACGAGAGGAAATGGCCTCAAGTTGCGCCAGGGGAGGTTCAGATTGGATGTGAGGAAAAATTTCTTTACTGAAAGAGTGGTTAAACGTTGGAACAGGCTGCCCAGGGAAGTGGTTGAGTCACCATCCCTGGACGTATTTAAAAGACGTGTAGATGTGGCGCTTAGGGACATGGTTTAGTGGGCATGGTGGTGTTGGGTTGACGGTTGGACTCGATGATTTTAGAGGTCTCTTCCAACCTTAATAATGATTCTATGTAGTCAGGGTACTGCCCACATCATCCAACGTGATGTGTAAGGCCATGTAAGGTCTGGTTCTCTCAAATTGCACTACCACTGGTGGAGCCAAGACAACTCTTACTTGCATCCAAAAAGTATTTGCGCGATTAGCTTTTGCTGTCAGATGACCTGCTCACTAAGTGTCCCTGACAATCTGCTGGAGCCACGGCATCACTTATGATCCTGTATTTGCAATCGGTGATCAGGTGGGTCACTGTATGGGAGTGCTCTTGCCCATCTTTGTTACTGCCTCAGCAGAGCTTGGTTTATAATATGTTGTCAGACTCCATTACTGTTTGGACCACACTAATAATGACTGAGATGAACACTCCCTCCCTGAGGACGGTTACAAGCAAAGAAGGGGATGTGAACACAGCACCAGACATACTTCAAACTGTATAGGTCATTTGCTGTGTTTTGTCTCTAATCTGTGGACTACAATAGCCTAGATGTCCTATGAAAGCAAACAATAAAGGTTATTTTCCACTCATATTCTATAGTCCTTGGAAAACACCTATAGCCTTCATAGTGGGCTGGATATACTACTATGGCAGGACGAGCATTCAAATATACATTCAGATATTTTCTCCTACCTAGCACTGGAGTTGAGCAATATTTACTGATCATTTTTATAGGCTTTTTGTCACTGTTACAATGAATTTTACATTGAAGGTATCCCCAGACACATAATCAAAAAGGCAGTTATGACAGAGAACAGGAAATACCTAGACTTCTGGGCCCCATACTGCTCTTCCTGGCTCAGTTGTCCTGTCAAATAGTTGGTACTCTTTGAATTACCGCTACTGAATATAAAAGATTTTCTTTCCAATCTTTAGCAATTGCCTTATGTTTTCCACTGGGATGAAGTGTTACATATTTCTTTATCTCTAGTTTTCCGTTCCCTTGAGAGTTTGTGGAAAGAGAAGGTAGTGTCTCTGAGCAGTGGTGAATACTGTGTAACCTATATTGAACTCAGGGGAATGATCGGGGTTCCTCTACAGCTGTTTTTGTTGGTTTTTAGTAATGTTTCATCTGTGCTACTGAATTATGAAATTTAGAAAAGACGTTAGAGATTTAATAAGGCAGCACCAAATACCCACATGGATCTTTTTACCATCAGTATAAACTGCATAGGATAGATGTAGAGCATTAACAGGTTTATTATTTAATGCTGGGTTTATGTTTCTTTTTCAGTTCAAGACTCATATTATTTTGTGTATCTTGGCAAGCTACTTACAGTACAATGAGACCTATATTTCTTGAAATAAGACGGTTACAGCACTTTAACATTCAGCGCTATGTAGAGGAAAATATGTTTTATGCTGTCTCTTCAAAAAGCAATTGAAGTCTAGGAGAAAAATGTCAGTGTTGGAAACTCCTGGACAGAAAATAGAATTCTGAACTCCGAGAATATGATATTCAAGCTCTTCTGCTTGAAATGTCAGTGCTGGTGGTCCATATCAAGTGCAAGACTGATATAAACAGTCAGTGAAATAGAACTTAGATAGGAGGAAAATGATGTGGAATACCAAAAAAATACAATAATGCACTAAAGCCACTATTGTTTTATCAGAAAGACAATATCACAGAAATAGTAATTCAAGTTTTAATAACGTTCTGGACAATTTCTACTTTTACTTATAATGAAATCATGCAATTATGTGCCAAGAAGTAGTAAATTATGGCACAATCTGATACTGATATAAAAATAAAAGAAGCTGAAAAATGTTCTGGCTTAGTAAACAACCTATTAATTCAAGCTACTATGTCAACAGGATAATATACCTAGGGAAAAACTCTTTGTAACAGCCCAAATTCAGTTAATCTTATTTTTTCCTGCTACAAACGTTGTCTTTTCTTTTTTTTTCTTTCTTTCTTTTTTCTTCCTTTTTTTTTTTTTTTTCGTATTTTGAGGACTTTGAGTATCAGGAGATAAACCTTAGCTTTTGGATGCAACTGAAAATGAATACCTTGCCTCAGTGCGAAATAGCAATATATAAGTCTTATGTGACACAGAAGGAAATGTATCCACCCAATTATGTCCAGTGTTTCTTTCAACATCATGATGTATACATTTGTTAAATAAATATCTTTCACTTTGGTTCTCAGAAATGTGATTTGTGACCCAACACAGACATAAGCTAAATATGAATGAAAAGCATCTGTGAATCGTTATGTTATGATCTATTGCACTGTCGTATATGTAATGAAGATATGCAAAGGCTGACAAACCTCATATGCCTGTTACACTATCTGAATCCAAGATAATGAGAAAATTTATAAAAGCCTAGATGTGAAATATTAGTCTCTGTCAGGTGATCGTTCTCCCTATAAAACTTAGCAAAGCTGATATAATAATTTGTCATCTACAAATAATTATTAAGGATAATGAGGGGGTAATTTTTTTCCACTTTAGACTCAAAGTTGCTCAGTAGTATAAATATCTAAACCTAAACAATTGTATTGATTTCCTAATTTATGGAAGTATAAGTTAAAAACTGCGGAGTGTGTGTGTGGTGTTATTTTTTTATAATTCACTAATCTGAAGCTCAGTTATAATGCTGTGACCATGACTACAGTAATTTGTGATCTTTCATTTTTCATAAGACCTCGCATATTAATTTCTGATTCTCTGAATACAGAAGAAAACCAAACCAAACCAAAAAAACCAAACCAACAAAACAACCCATGGGAACAGAGAACAGAAGAGTCACCCTGAAAGATGCAGTGAGTAATATTCTCCCTCTAGCTATCAGCTGTTCACTGCTTTTTTACAGATGAAAAATAATACCCATATCTGCAAAATGCTTTCAGATTAGATGTGCTTATCTTGCTATATCTATATTAGTTCTTCAAAGTTAAATTTTGCATAAAAGAAAATGTATTTATACTGTTGACAAACCTGATATTGTTATACTTTACCTTATCACGTAGTCAGTTTGAACTGTCTGAATGTATTACTTTCAACTGTATAGCATTTTATACACATGTATTTTTCTCATCTTCTATTCTGATGTAGATAAAGTAGTTTTGACTAAAAGTTATAAATTTCATGTAAATATGTGTGAATCAGGTTGATGTGATTAAATTGACACTGATATAGTCAAATCAGAAATGAGTAGCCTCATCTAAACTGATATGGGTCACAAAAACACTATGACTCTCATCTCCTTACGGAGACTACTTAGTAAACACAGACTCTTGGCCTGATAGAAGCTAGTGCTAATACTCCCTGGAGCAGGATTAAATTACAATAGCTGACATCTCTTTTCCCTGATGATTTATTTGTTTATATTACTGTTATTCTAGAAAATTACGGTTTGCCCACAGACTGAGCCATTAAGGTGAAAATACCTTCTCCAATTCCTTTCAGTTTTTTTCTGCATGTATTAAATCGCACATGGGAGTATGAATGCATGTTGTATTTTCAGAGTCAATTTCTAATGCAGATGTGTCTGATTTTTTTTAAAATATTCTTTTCAAGTTTTTAGTTGTATAGAGCAACGTTAGTATGGACCAGATTTCTGCAGAAGTATGGTCTGTAAGTTACTGAGAATTATACAATTGAATTCTGCTGGCAATTTCTCCTGTGAATTAAATATGTGTGCAGACATGCGGTTAAGACCAAAACTATTTGCTATTTACATTGTAAATTCTCACTATTGTGCTAAAAGGCTACTTTAGGCCAAATTCTGTAGCTCTACACAGGGGATCTCTTGAACACAAATCTCTGAAACCTTTATCTCCCAGGGCAGACATACCAGTCATGTTAAACATACATTGGAAATAGTTTATTAGTTTCAGGCATGAATAATAGGAATCAGTAATCAGTAATCAATAATACTTTATAAGCAGTAGAGAAGTAGAATTTGTTTTCTGTAAAGAAACTCAGTGCTTTCACATAATTGAGTCAATTATGAAAGCTGGAAGTAAGCTATCCATGAAATCAGAAAGAGCTATAAGTATTGGATAATTTGGTCACTCCTGAAGAGTTTCTCAGCTCTTTTCTCCACAGATACAATATACCCAAAGCTTTACTCAACACAGAAGTCATTTGTTTCTCCCTTACAAATTATCCTTAACTCTGGTTTTGATGTATGACATTGGTGTATAGTTAAAAATACATCTCTTACCTTCACAGGATACCATGAAGTTCCTTTTTAAAAATATTTTTTTTTCTTTTGAAACAGAGTTAGTTTATAATTTTACCATATAATATGATTAGTTTCATTTTCCTGGAGTAAAAATTCTGGTTACACTAAACTAATTTGACTTTAAATATATGTAATGCGAAACATGAACTTTATTAGCCATGAGATTATTGTCTTTATCACTTAGATATAGACAAATAGTTTATGCTAAAATATCAGTATGAAATTTCTTTAATATGTTAGCAAAGCTTCTACCTAGCTAGAAGTCTCCAAATCTTATTACAAAACTGTTTTCTATTCTTTGCAAAAGCTTATATGTTTGAGCAGTGTATGAAATTGTCAAAATGAGCTATTCATGAACTGTGACTCATTGTCTGTTATTAACTCATCTGGAAAACTTTGGTGAACAAAGTATGATACACAGTGTGGTATTACATTGCTACTTGATGTGTTCTGCAAAAGCTTAATAGGAGATCACTGTAAGAAGTTATCTTTTCCATTTAAATCAAATACTTCTGCTACTAACCTTGGACTAGGGGTAATTAAAAACAATAGGCAGTTGAAATAGCTTTTTCCAATTCTTTTTAAGTAGCAGTTGGAGTAATTACCTTGCATATTGTTTCTTTAGTGAAGCTCTTCTTGTTGGTCAAAGATAGACATCCTATTTTTGGGCCTATGAGCCCCAAAACAGTTCTTTTTTATGTTGGAAGCTGAGCTGTTTGCTATATATGAACACATAGTCTTCAAAAAATTTCATTTTTTAATACCCCTACATGCAACTCAGTTGAAAAAAAAAAACAAAACATTATGGGAAGTAATGATGGGATCAGGCTTTCTCCCTTGCCAAGCTCCTGTACTTACCTAAGAACACAGCTGACCATGGAAATTTAAACACTTTAGAAACCAAGTTGAATTCGGGCTTCTTATCTGGCTTAATAATAGTCAGAATGTTCTTTGTAGAAGTTTCTTCTATCATATTTATCATAGCATTTTTATAGACCCTATAGCCAGAGCAGAAGCCTTTGTACCCCCAAAGTAGAAGCAGACTGGGCAAGATAAGGTGTATTTTTGCTTACCTTGAAACCAAAAAGTAACTACACTAAAAAAGAGTATCAGGTCAGTGTGTATAAGCATTTTGTAACATTGTTACACTACTAATTGTTCTGTAACAGCACTGAGCTTAAATCTTCAATTGCGACAAGGCCAAAAGTCTCTATTTGACTTTTGGTGTAAGTGCACGAGTAGGGTAGAGGACAACACATGCACTATAAGGGCAAAACACATAGAACAAGCAGGAGAAGCATCCAATGGAACTTGGGTAATCCTGCAGTGTAAGTGTACTGGGTCTGTCTGGGATGGAATTAACTTTCTTCATAGCAGCCTATACGGTGCTGTGCTTTGCATTTGTGGTTAAAACAGTGTTGATAACACACCAATGTTTTGCTTATTGCTGAACAGTGCTTGCGCAGCATCACGTGTTTCTCTTTCCCACCTCCCACACTAGGTGTGCTGGCGGTGGACAAGTGATTGGGAGGGGACACAGCCAAGACAGCTGACTCAAACTGACCAAGCGGTGTTCCATACCATATAATGCCATGCTCAGCAATAAAAAGCTCAGGGAAAGGAGAAGGAAGTTGGAAATGTTCATGGTCATGGTGTTTGTCTTCCCAAGCAACAGTTGCATGTACTGAGGCCCTGCTTCCCAGGAAGTGGCTGGACATCTGCCTGCCTGTGGGAAGCAGTGAATGAATTCCTTCCTTTGCTTTGCCTGTGCACACAGATTTTGCTTTTCCTATTAGTCATTATCTTGATCCGTGAGTCTTCTCACCTTTCTTGTGTGTTTGGCTACTGGCTGGGGTCAACTCACCACAATAAGCAATATACTTGGTGAAACAAGAACAAGTCCTGATCCCCGAAATAAAATGACCTATGTCATAAACAGATGAGATCACCTTCTTTTTGGGAAGGAGGCCAAGGAACATAAGATATCAATGATGAGAGGGAAGATGGGGAAGAAAGAAGATGTCCCCTTCAATTCCAGCTTCACTCTTCAAAAATCTCAAATCACTTTGACTTTTGTGAGTAAAAACCATCAAGGACTAAAAATCTGTGCTAACTGTACAGGATTGTGTCTGGCACTTTATACTGTCAGATAATTTACAAGAAGCTTGTTAAGGACAACTTGCTTTATGTATTTGGTGATAATGAATTATAACGACTAAAAACTAGGCATTAGCTAAGTGTACTGTTAATGACAGTTAATCCAGTAAATTCTCATTTTGACTTTTGAAACAGGCCTGATTTGTCAGTCTTTTACACATTTGCATCACGGAATTTACTTAAGTGATCAATATGTATGCATATACCTATGTATATTCAGTTACAACAATCTAGTACAATTTACTATTTCTTGTAAACTGTGGCTGCATTTTACAGATGATTCAGTTATCACTTTCTTACCTAGGATATATTTTACCTCACCATGGTGATTTCATTAAAATTTCCTACAAACTTATATAGAGCTTTGCACAGTTGTTGTTTCCTTCATACGATCTCTCAAGAATTTGTGAACTATTTCTACAGGTACTAGTCCTGGTTTGATTACAACCCACTAACAATTGCAAGCATTCCTTTTTCATTTGGAGAATACTTCAAGTATGTATTCAACAGCAAGGTCTCGTGTAATTATTCTACAGAGGATAAGCAAGGTCCAGCCCTTTAGTCCTGTCATCTGTGATCTGAAACCTTTTGATTGTCTAACAAAATACTCCAATGCAAATTATGGAATTATGGAGTTACAGTTTTCCTAATTCACAAAAAGGGTTTTTGGGGGTTTGTTTGCTTGTTTTTCCCCAGCCTTGGAGTTTTCAATCTACTCACCGGTGTAGAACATGAGAAGGTTATGTACTCTCATGTTGTGTAATAATCTTCAGATGTAGTTGATCATATGGTCATACAACTTTGAATATGTGGCACTAACCTTGGATAAATGTCATCTCATATAAGTTTAGACTTAAGAGTTTGATCTATATGTCTGATCTAACCATGGTAGTGTGCATTTCTACTCAGTCAAAACCCAGGCTCTCTTCAGAGGGAGAATCATCTCTTTCTGTGACAACCATTTAAGGTAGGTCTGATGAACAGCCCTCTGGAATGCCTACATCCATCTGTTAAGTATCATTGAAGTTAGGTGCTACCACTGACAGACATCTGTTTTGCACTAGGAGGTGCTGGTCTGTTATGATCCCAGTAAGAAAGGCACTCAGTCTCTGTGAAGTATCATTTAAAATGATATTTATCAGATTGAATACTATAAAGCAAGAGAGTATAGTACAAATACTATGACCCTTCAGACGCTGGGAATCTCAAATTGTGCAACACTGAACAGGTCTCCAGTCTACAAGCAGAACACCATGCAGACCCCATCCATAGAAAGGGTGGGTCATTCGAGCTGCTAAGGGATTTTCTTGTAATAAAACAATTTTCTTCATCATTTCTACTGCCAAATAGGAAGAATGTTCACAAAAGAACTTCTTGCTGCACTGTTAGATAAAGGCAAGGCCAGTCTGTGGTGTAATCACCAGTACCGAGTGGGAATTGTCTGTCGCCTCCTCTGTTACAATGAGCTGGATGAGTTCATCCTGTGTCCAAGGGATTTGTATAGCATAACACGGGCCTGAAGGCCATGCAGCACTGTAGCACAGTACAGACCTAGGTTTATTCAGATTAACTGTTATTACTGCATATTACTAACTCCTTGATGTACAGTGGTCTTCTAGTCAGGATCACTGCAACATCCAACTTCAAACTTTTATAGTCATCTGAATTAAATTCCACACTAAGTCTTCTAAACAACTGGATGCAGTATTGAATTCATGCACACTAAATTTACACTGGATTACATGCATTTGTAAACTAGTGAATTCCTCCTGTTTCCCAAATAAGTACTTTATATATAGAATCATAGAATCATTAAGGTTGGAAAAAACCTCTAAGATCATCGAGTCCAATTGTCGACCCAACAACACCATGCCCACTAAACCATGTCCCTAAGCACCTCATCTACACGTCTTTTAAATACGTCCAGGGATGGTGATTCAACCACTTCCCTGGGCAGCCTGTCCCAATGTTTAACCACTCTTTCAGTAAAGACACTTTTCCTCACATCCAATCTAAACCTCCCCTGGCGCAACTTGAGGCCATTTCCTCTCGTCCTATCGCTAGTGACTTGGGAGAAGAGACCAACACCCACCTCACTACAACCCCCTTTCAGGTAGTTGTAGAGTGTGATAAGGTCTTCCCAATATAGTTCTATTAGTGCCAAATATAAAATTATAAGAAGATTAAAAATTCTGAAATAGTTCTAGTTTGGGGATTCTACCTGGAGATGAAAGAACCTTTGATAATATTTTGGACTATATTGGGAATGGTCAATAGCACAAAAGCAATTGGATTCTCCTGTAAGTACTTGAGAGAAGCAATATCAAGTAAAACATCACTCAGTTAAGCCAAACACAAATCGATTATGACTGTAACTCAGTAAAAAACAAAACCAAACCCCCCTAAACAACAAGGAAGCAGATAAAGAATCTGAAATTTTGTTTGGCTTGCTTTTCTTGTTGTTTGATTTGTTTTGTTTATTTTCTAAGTACTATTGGGAAAGACAATATCTGACATTTATAATCAGTGGACAAACAGTTACATACTTTAAACTCAAACTTTAGTCGGTACTCTTGCAACCATTTATAAAGAACAAAATCTAGTTTAGAAACCTCTTTAATTTTTACTCTAATATTGACTATGTATTTTGGATTTGTTTTTTTAATAAGGGAAATATCTGCCCTTGTAATGGAAAATAGTACAGCAGGAGTACCTGCTATTTAGTATGACTGTCACATTCTCCTCTTTTCTATATGTCAGCTTTTACTTTCCCTGGAAAAAACCCCACAGATTTATTTCTGTATTTTAAGAAATACTAAACAGTTTAACATCAAATCTTGATATATCTGGAAAATAGAAATAGATGTTAGTAGACCCATTTTAAAACATAAAGTAAAAGTTATTTTTGTTTGTTTGTTTTTTCTTTTCTCCTAGGAGAACATTTAGTGCACAATAAATACTATAGAACATTGTCATAATATTTGGGAAAATAATGTTAGTAGAGCTGTTAAAAACAAACAAATAGACAAAACCTGTCAGATTCTGAGTTAGTAATGTTTCTGTTCTTTCATTACTGTCATATAAAAATATGTACATTAGTACAATATCTACACTATAGTTAGTTTTTGCAAATACATATAAGCAATACTTGCTTCTAATATGTATTCAGAGATTATTTCTCTGCCCTCATAGTGTCACTTTTATGTCATATATCCTCCTTAGAATTTGATCCAAAAAGCAAAGTTCATTTCAGTTATTTCAGCATACTTCAGCACCCTGTCAATAAACAAGCAGTTTGAAGGGTCCACTGCTATGAGCAAGATCCAGACTTGAGGATAAGGACTGAATGAATGGTCACCAGTGACTGGAGAAGGCACAAATCTGTAGCCTTTATCCAAAGTGGTAACAGCTATTGGGACCAGCATATAAAGTGCTTGTTCCCTGCATCAGCCTGAAACTCTTGCTTACAACACACTGTCATAACAAAATAATCAGAAAATAATCACTGGAAATTACTCTCTTATCTCTGGCCTTGCTCATTTTGAGATATAATCTCACCTTCATGCTACTGGATAATTTTATGTGTTTTGTAATTTCAAACAGTAAAAGTATCATAAAAGGTATGTTCAGATACCATAAAACATTGTTCTAGGAGAGGGGTTTTCTTCTGTACAAACTCAAAACAGAGTATTTATATCCATCCAAAATGGTGTAAATCAGTCTTGTATTGATCATGCAACACTACTGATTTGAAAGAAAAAGAAGGAAAAGTGTATAATTTGTGATATAGTTTCCTCACAGTAAGGACTTTCTATGTGCTTGAGAAATTATCAAAGCTAATTTCAAAGATAATTATCAAAAGCTATTCATGGTCTTACAAAGCACTTCTAACTGAGCGGCGAACCCTGTTCTCGTCAACTCTGTAGAGAGAGCAAGCCCCTGTCTTCTCTTATGAACTTCATTTTCCTTTTTTAAGCCACAGTTAAATAACACAAAAAGCACATCCAAGCTGACATCCCAGATTGCAGTCTAGATGGAAGAATTCACTAGATGGGTGAAAAAATGGCTGGATTATCAAGTTAATGGTTTATATAGCTGGAGCACCACTGTCTGTTCTGGAACAGGTCTATTCTGGAACCTCTCCAGTTTAACATCATTATCAATGACCTGGAAGAGAAGATGGAGTGCACTGTCATCGAGTTTGCAGACAGCATCAAGCTAGCGGTGCAACTGCTTGTATTAACAAAAGAAGAGTCGGCAGGTCAAGGAAAGTGATTATTTCCCCTCTATTCAGTACTCATTAGGCCACATCTGCAGTGTTACATCAACTTTTCAACCACACAAGATGGGAAATATCTATAAACTGGAACAAGCTCAGTGAAGCAGGGGCAGGAGTTCTGCCATATGAGGAGATACTGAGTGACTGGCATTTGGTCAGCCTGGAGAGGAAAGATCATTGCAGGAGGACCTCTGGAGGATCTTTCCCACTGAACTATGGCATGATCCTATACAGTCATAAAATTACAGAATGGTTGATGTTGGAAGAGACCTCTGAAGATCTACTAGTCCAACTGCCCTGCTCAAAGTGGGAAATCAGGTTGATCTGGCCCATGGCTAGTTGGGTTTTGAGTATCTCCAGGGATGGAAATTCCACGAGTACTCTAGGCAACCTGTTCCAGTGTTGATCACTCCCAAGGTAAAAAAGAAAGAAAAAAAAAAATCTCATATTCAGATAGAATTTCATGTGTTTCATTTTGTGCTCAGTGCCTCTTGTCCTGTCAGTGGGTACTACCCAGAAGAGTCTGGTTCTGTCTTCTTTACTCCCTCCCCATCAAGCATCTATACACATTGACAAGATTCCCCTTCTGTTCTCCAGGCTGAACAGTCCTAGCTCTCTCATCCTCTCTTCATATGACTAATGTGCAAAACCCTTAACCATCTCAGCAGCCCTTTGCTGGACTCTCACCATATATCCATGTTTCTGTTGTACTGAGAAGTCCAGATCTGGTCCCAGCATGCCAGATGTGTCTTACCAGCACTGGGTAAAGGGGAAAGATTGCCCCCTTCAACCTGCTGGCAACACTTCCTAATGCAACCCAGGATACCATTGCTGCAAGGACACATTGCTTCTTCATGTCCACTTTGGTTTCTACCCTGACCCCCAGGTCCTCTGCAGATCTGCTTTCCAGACAGTCGGTCCCCAGACTGTACTGGTGCATGGGGCTATTCCTCCACATATGTATAATATTGTGCTTCTCTTTATTATAGTTCATGAGATTCCTCTCTGTCCAGTTCTCCTGCCTGTTGAGGTCCTTCTAAATGGCAGCACACCCACCCAGTATATCAACCACTCCTCCCACTTTCCTACCTTCTGCAAACTGACACTCTGTTCTGTCATCAAGGTCATTAATGAAGAGGTTAAAGACACTGGCCCCAGTATTGAGCCCAGAGTACATCACTAGAGATAGGCCTCCAGCTGGACTTTGCCTTTCTGATCACAACCCTCTGAGCCCAGCAGTTCAGCCAGCTTTGTACCCCTCATTGTACACTTATCTACTCCATACTTCATTAGCTTGTCAATGAGGACATTATGGGACACAGTGCCAAAGCCTTACTGAAGTCAAAATAAACATCTACTGCTCTCCATCAACTCCAAGCCAGTCATTGCATTCTAAAAGGTAATCAGGTTGGTCCAGCATGATTTTTACCTTTGTAAATCCATACTGACTACTCCCAATCATCTTCTTGTCTTTCACCTCTTGGAAATGTTTTCCAGGATTAATTTTTCCATCACCTTCCTAGGCATCGAGGTGAGGCTGGCCATCATGAAGTTCCTTGGATCCTCCTTCTTGCCTTTCTTGAAGATAGAAGTGTCATTTTCCCATTTCCAGACCTCAGGAACCACCCCTGCTCACCATGACCTCTCAAAGACAATAAAGACTAGTGTCACAATGACATCAATTAGCTTCCTCACCACCCGTGAATGTATCTCCTGTTAGGTTCCATGGACTTGTGTATGTCTAGTTTATTTATATGTTCCCCAATGTGAACTTCCTCTGTCAAGGGTAAATCTTCCTTGCTCACAAGTTTCCTGATTTCAGGCCTTTTCTGAGTATCTTGGCCTTTTCTGTCTCCTTTGTCACCAGCTCCCCTACACCATTCCACAGCTAGCCCACATTTTCCCCAGTCTTCCTTTTGCTGCAGATGCACCTGAAGAAGCCTTTGTTGTTGCGCTTCATGTCTCTCACCACAGCTTCAGCTCCAGATGGGCTTTGGCTTACCTCATCTCATCCCTCCATGCCTGGACAATGTTTTTATATTCGTCCTGGGTCATCTGTCCTTTTTTCTATGTTTTGTATGCTTCCTTTTTACATTTGAGTTTTAGTCAGGAGCTTTCTGTTCATCCACATGGGCCTCCTGCCACCTTTGCTTCACTTTCAGCTTATAAGGATGGACCATTTTTGAGCTTTAAGGAGGTGATCATTGAAAATCAAACGGTTGTCCTGGACCTCTCTTCTCTCTAGGGATATGTCCCATGGGATTCTTGCTGTCAGTGCTGTAGTGCATCCCCTTCTAGGATTTTAGTTGGCTAAATTAAAGGGTTTAGTTGGCTGAGTACAAGGTCAGCTCCTTTGTTGGTAAGTGCCATTGTGAAGAAAGCAAGATCCTGCCCTTCTGTTCCCTTGGGAACCACTTTTGAGCTGAGGCTGTAGTGCTCACTCCTGCCAATACTACATCACAGCTGTGCAGCAACTGTTCAACAGCTGCATTTGTGCTCAGGCTCATACCTCCCCAAATCTGACCCTGACTAGGACCAACTATCTTAGCTTCCCAGCTTGATCTTGGACCTGCCTCCTCACTACAACCTAGCTGGGTGATCACTGGACTATGTCTGACCCTGACCACTGTCCCTGGCTTTGATCCTGACCCTGACTTGCCATTCTACATCCTGGATCCTCATTGGTGAGGTCACTGCTTTGCACCTGCCTTTTTATCACACAATGCTGCTGATTCACCTTCCCTTGTGGGGCAGCCAACCCTTGCTGCTCCCTAACACTTGCAAGCAAATCTCTGAACTGGGGAAAATCTGCTCTCTTGAAGTGCAGGGTTGTGATCTTACTTTTTCCCCTGCTTCCTTCTCTCAGGATGCTGAATTGCACCATCTCATGGTCACTGCAGCTAAGGTTGCCCCCAGCCTATGATCCCAGGCATTCTCTTCAAGATTCAAAATGTGCAAACACCTAAATCAGAGTAAGTGAATCAATATGCTTTCCTTCCCTCCTTTAGTAGAAAAAAGCTGTTTAGAAAATAATTAAAGGAGGGTTGTATTCTTTAATTCTGATATCTCTTCTCATACTACAGAACACTTTAATTCATAAGTAGTGCTTCAGAGGTAAAGCAAGCTGAATGAGATTCCAAGTTGCTTCAATGAATAAAAAACATGGATAAATGTGAGCAGTTATTTACTTTCATGGATTAGGTAGCATGACAGCATGCAAAATGTGATGTGCTTGTGATATTCCTTCCTAAAGCAAAAACATATCACATTTACTATTTTAACTAGTGGCTATTTTAACAAAGTGTGCATGAGCAATTAAAAAAGCACGTAAGGATTCTGCATGGCTCAAAATTATAGAGCATGCTACTAAAATATCCTAATGACTTTATTCAGCTGAATGTTATTTGGGAAAACTTTAACTGCTTTTCCCACATTCTGTGGGAACAGCACAATTACTCTCAGATTAGCCTACACTTTCAAACCCTTTGGTAAATGAAGAATATAAATTATTTTTACCTGATTGCAGATTTCATCTTTAAATTCAGGAGTAGTCAGCTATTAGTGCATTGCTTAGATATGCTTTGGCAGAACTATTTACTTAACTCTCATTACACTCCCTTTTGCCTTTTTCTTTTAGATGCACCCCAAAGACAAGGCGGCAGCTGGCTGCAAGCCAGATAAATTATCTGAGGTCCTCTGCCTTTCCTGTTCTCATCTCTTTTGAAGATCCATTGTAAGTACTCTTAAGCAGGTTATATGGGTCAGAGTTTCATACGTGCTTGGTCATATGACCTCTTTCTCCCCTCAGATTACTATATGGCCAGTCACATCACATGTGAATGTTCTGTCTGAAGAGTATCTTTGTGAATATTGCATGTTATGATAGGTTGAGCACATATGGAGCCATATGATAGACTTCCATTCTGTTACATTATAGAACCAGGGATTGAGTCAAATGAATTCTTTCCCTGTAGTACACGTGATACTTATTGGCAGAGTTTGTGCCCCACTGACTTAGCACAGTGTCGATGGAAGTTTGTTTCCAAAATCTGTGTTTTACTTTGAATTACAGATCTTGCTGGAAATGAAAACTCAAAGCACAGTGAACCATTACAAATTTCATGACACTGTGAAGGGTTGGGATGACTTCTGCAAAACCATTTCTGACAAGAAAGAGTTGAAAACTCAGTGTCGTCAACAGAAAGTCAGAAAACAGAGATGATAAAACGTGAAATTAAGAACAACATGAGTGATATTAAATATAGTGACAAGAAACGTACTAAAAAGTGTGTTTATAAGAATGCTGAAAATCTGATTAATAGATAGGGATAGAGGAATGGGAATATCTATCCTTAAATGATGAAATCAGCATGATAGGGATATCAGATACATAGCCAGAAGAGGAGTGACTAGTTCAAGAAACTAGCCCATGCAATAAATAATACTAATAATTCCTTCCAATGCATCAGGAGCCAAAAGCCTGTCAGACATTCTGCAGATCCAACTGTTGACCAGGGTAAAAAGGTAGTACTCAGATCTGTCACTGACATTGCAGAGAAACAAAATGAATTCCCTGCTTTGGTGTCCACTGTCAAATAAACACCTTTAGTAAAACTTTTTGAGCAGGAGTTGGCAGATTGCCTGAAGTAACTGTTGAAGAGATTATGGGGTAAAAAGACAAAATTAATGCTATCAAACTCCCAGGGCTGCATATATTACACATACACATTTTTTTAAAAGCTCAGAGTTAAAATAGTTGAATAGCTATGTGTAGCCTTTTACTTTACACTTTTTTGCTACCTAAATAATTTGAGGGTAGCAAATATGATATCAGTCTTTAAAAAAGGATTATGGGGACCTGGGAAACTATAAGCCTGTAGTCTTGGCATCAGTGCCAGGAAGATTAGTAGCAATTTTAAAAAGAAGGTAGGATTAGAATGATTAAACACTGGTGAACACAGACTACCTTTTTCAAACAGTATCTGAAAAGATGTTCTCCTTTCCAAATGTTATTTCTTGGTGAACAGAATTGTGCTATAACTTTTTATTTCAGACTTCCAGGCCTGAATCTTAAGTTTTGGTTCTAAATTCTGAGCTGCATGTAGCTGGTAGAATTCATTCATTATTTGAGAATGTGTTCTTTCCCAGCTATTATTTTCTTTATTCATTAAATCATTAGTAGTATCATAGGAATCTTCAGAACCTTCAGAAACCTTATAGTTTCTATTTCTTCTTAGTCTTCCTTTCTCTTCTTCCTTCAGTGATAGACTTTGCATTTCAACACAAGCAAAGGAAGCTATCAGTGACAATTAAACTAAAAAAAAATACTATCTCTGTGCCAAATCATGTCAATATTCAACAGTCTGTCTCTCTTATCTCTCCTGTCATCATCCAGAACCTGTACTTCCTGCAATACTTTATGGCAAGACTATGCTCATCATTCACTTAAGATGCAAGTCTGTGGTTTTTTACAGGTAATCCTCCTTCCTCTTCTGTAACCACCCCGTGCTAACTCTCTTCTTCCATCTGTGTTTTTCTGAATTGATGATAGAATTTAAGTTGAAATAGAACAAGTATCCTTTTTAAGTTAGTAGAGCAGAGAAGTATAATTGCTGTCAAATTTCTATGGGGCATTAGAAAGAACTTCTCTACAGAGGATTCATGATGGAGACCTGATTTAAATTTTTTCTAAGTAGCACAAATTCACATGCATGTACCTATATGCATGCATTTCCAAATACTTCATAAACTGAATAATGCTTCACAGGGTGATGTGGCATTTATCCATAGTAATGATACTAATAATGTTTGTTAAACAAAATAGACAAATGGAGGTTTGGACTTTGTGAGATCTGAGGTCCAAAATGCATATAAACTGCATTACACATAATATACAGATTATTACACAGTACATTATTATCTGAAAGCTGTATCATTTAAAAGATGCACTAATATAATTTCTACAGGTATTTGGCCAGAACTGTGTTAACCAGACAAAAGATATAAAAGCTGCATCCTTCACACCTTTGAGAGAACACATAAAACTGATCAATGACTATGTCAAACAATTGCAAAATGATGGCAACATAAAATGGAAAAAAGCGAATATCAATCTATGGATTTAACATCTATAAGAGATACGATTGTATATTGAATGGGCATCTAAAGCAGAATAACGACAATGTACCTTGAAATCTCAGAGGTTTATCTTTTACCAGCTTTAATTCAATAAGGAAAAGAAAAGTGTATGCACTTTTTGCTAATGGCAGTGCTGACATAATTGTGATTAATGAAGCTAGTGAATAATTGATGAACATGACCTAAAAAGTACCTTGTTAGGATCTAGACTATACATTCTTGTCACTTAGACATGTCACTCAGAAAGTGGCATGCCAAACCATTGGACTTCAGAGAAGTAAATAAACTAGAAAAAAAAATCTTTTTGAGATATTCAAGGTCTAGTAGTTTACTTCACTGTTTATAAATGCAACCTTATTATTTTATTTGGTTGTGTATAACAAAAAACAAAGGCCAAGTAAGCAAGATGTAAATGGCTCTTGGATATGAATAGGTATGAAGATTTCAACGCCTTTAGCTAGACTGCTAACAAGACAGCATTCAGTTGCCTACTGAATGGGGAAATGCAACTCAGGTTTGCAACCCCGTCATGTAAGTGGGATTGTGCGTAACTTCATGCAATGCTGCAAGAAGAAAATAGAGGCAACTGTGGAGCACAAAAACAAAACAAAGCAATCTGCCAACCCAACTAATTGCTTCAAAACTAACAGGTAGTTAAAGGATTTATAAACTTGTGCTGGAATATTGAGTCTAGGGATCAGACAGACATAGAATGCATACATAAGCAATCAAAGAGAACCTTTCCAGATTTTAATTGTCATTACTACACTGAAATCAGTAATTTTGATAAAAATTTGGTGAAATTTCATAATGTATGTTACCTTGGATTCTTACAAAACTGTGAAATTCAGTCTATCTATATATTGCCATAAACATAATACAACTTGTATGAGCCACTACCTGTAACCAAAGGTTCAATCAGCTGTGAAAACCTGAGATTCCAAGAAAGGAAGGAAATAAATTAAGAAAGATGAATGACTGGAGAAAACAAACAAAATTTAATATTTATTGCAGAAAATAAAATGTTTACTGTTGGTCACGGTTTCAACAACAACATGGGCAAATTTAGATTAATCTGCTGGTTTTCCTTGCCTTACAATTATTATTACTTTCTTTTTAAATTTATAGCTTTGTGGAACTCTGTAAACTAATCTGATCATATTGATGGTGATATGCTAATGCTGCAACTCTGGCAGTGTATTGTAGATATAAGAAAATGTAAGAAGATAAAATAAAGATAATAGCAATATTATGTCATGTTATTTCAAAATCTTTTTTTGTTTTAAAGTAGAAAGAAAACAAAAAGAAGTTGATACTGAATAATATCCTCGAGGACTAGTTGCATCTGGTAATTGAGAAATGATGATTTTAAAGTAGGTGTAGAAGTCTATTGGAATACTGAAAGATAAAAAGGAGGAAGATGAATGGGACTAAGTCCTTTATGAAAGATAAGTGAAGTGTTTTCTAGTTAAGATACTGATATGTAACACTGTTAAAATCCCAAGGAAATAAGCTAATTCTCAACAGAGAAAAATAATGACACTAAAAAGAGAATTAAAGGCAGAATTAATTTCTTATCAAAGGAGTTACTGACAACTCTCAAGGAGTAATATAAGGTGTTCCTTAAAAATATCGCTTCAAGACACCTTTGTGAAACCACCAAAAAACAATGGAGATTAAAAAATTCTAATCTACAAAATGAAAATTTGTTAAAAGACTTGGCAATATACAGGTACCTACCACAAATTTATATGTTCTGTGGATCCAAGTCATCTTCATAGATCTGGCATATACCAGGTACTGATCTTGATCTACTGATCTTGCTGGGCTTGATCAGGGAGAACTTACGCTCCCCTCAAATTAATTACTGTCAATACACATACTAAACCCAAGAGTGTACAGTAGATTCACATTCAAGGTTTAACAAAAAACAGCAACTGTCTTCCAAGAAAGACTATTAAACTTAAAGACCATGAGAATTATTCCATTTAATGGAAGCAGTTTACTGGAATTAATAATGGAATCATATTCCATTTGGAGGCTGTTGACAGGATTTATACTGGAGCCTGTCAGATTTAATATCTTTAACAGTGACTTGAAGGAGACCATGGAGTGAATCTTAGTCAAGTTTGAAGATAAGACTGCACTGTGAATGCAGCTGATAAGCTCAAGTGCAGGGCTGGCATTCAGAGGCACCTAGAGAGACTGGAGTAATGGGTGATGGGAACCTCAGGAATTCAGCAAAGACAAATGCAGAAGTCCTTTGTTAAGGATTGACTAGCCCCCTGCAGAAGTACAGGCTGGGGACAGATGGGTTGGTGAGCAGTTCTGCTGAAAAGTCCCTGGGGTTCCTGCAGGAGCAACGAGCTGAACATGAGCCAACAGTGTACCCTAGCAGCAGGGATGGCCAACACTCCATGGCTGTATTAACAGGAGCAGAGACAACAGGTCAAAGGAAGGGATTAATCAGCACTCATGAGTTCATACCTATGAGTTCTATTTTGGGCACCCCTATACAGGGAATTTACCAATAACCTGGAGCAGTTTTAAGGAAGTGCCACAAGAATGGTTGAGGGTGGAGCAGTTGTCCTGTGAGAAGAGGTTGAGGGACTGGGCTTGTTCAGCCTGGAGAAAAGACTGCTTCGGGGGGATGTAATGACACCCATCCAAAATATGTACCTAAGATTAGGTTATCAAAAAGATGGAGCCAGGCTTTTCGCAGTGGTGCACGGCAGCAGAACCAGATCCATCTGCGGATTGGATATAAGGAAAAACTTTTTTAAAATGAAGACAGTCAAGCAGTGGAACAGGCTCCTGGGCAAGGATATGAAGTCTCTATCCTTAGAGATTTTCAAGCCCAACTAGATGAAGCCCAGAGCCATCTGTCTGACCTCAGAGCTGAGCCTGCTAGGAGCAGGAGGTTAGATTAGAGACCTTCTGAGCTCTTCCCATCTAAATTGTTTTATGGTTCTATGATATTTCCTTATTAATGCCTGAAATGTAGATAATATGCTAAACTATTGAAATCAACTACATTACAACTCAATTGAAATAAGTGAGTGATGATTATCTCTGATGGGTATGCACAAAGTTTTTTACAGATAATAAAACAGAAAAAAGAATTTTCATCTTATTATTTTATTTCTTGGTAGAACCAGTTAATTTTTTTTATACTACTGAGTACACTTGATCAGGATTATTTGTAAAAAGTGATGCAGAGTTCTCGGTGCTGGAAAGATAAAAGTGTATCATGAAAATGTGTTATTTTCAAAGCTTGAGTTTTTCCCTATATGAGTTGAACTCAGCAGGGCAAAATGCTGATTAGGTTAAAGGCTATGATCCTAAGGACAATCAGAAAATTAAGCAAGAAGCACAGACTTTCCCAGAAGGAAATGTTGAATGGTCAGAATAACAGCAGGAAAAAAATGTTTTCTCCTAGAGAAAGTGGTTATTATTTCATTTCTCACAAACTGAAGATTCCTACAGAGGGATAAAAAGTAATAGCCAAAACAGTAAATAGTTTTGTTGTTGGTTTGTTGGGGTTTTTTTTTAAGAAAGAACTAGAATTCATTTTCCTTTTTTGTCGATATTAGCTGTGATATCACAAAATTGGAGCCATCACCCTATTATTGTCACCTGCAGAATAACAGCAGCAAAAAACACTGAAACCTATTATAGTATAGCTAACTGGAGCAATGGGAGTGTCAGCCTTTTAACATCTATAGGACTTGGTGAACATACATGCACCACCAGATCAAAGATCACCTTATTTCTCTAATTTCCAATCCTGGAAACACACAGAATATGGATTTCACTGTGTATGATGTGGTAAACAGAGCTAGCCACTTCAAATCATAAGATATTTCATACAGTAGTTAGCGGATTCTTTAAAAAAGAAATAAATAAAAAACTTACTATGTAAATACTGTAAGAGATCTAAGTGTAACAAGAGAAAGCAAAGCCATTTGCCTCAATGCCTCATTTTGCGTTTGACTCATGATATGAAAAAAGATGTGCTATATAAACTAAATAAGCAAAGTAAGGCTGTTAACTGCTAATTTCAAGCACTGAAGATAGTATGTTTTAATGAAGAAATAAAGTTTTGAACGTGAGAGTTACTAGTATGATTCCAGTGTCAATTTCTACTTTTGTTTACCATTATCATAGAATCATAGAATAGTTTGGGTTGGAAGGGACCTTTAATGTTGTCGTGGTTTAACCCCAGTCAGAAACTAAGCACCACAGAGCCGCTCGCTCACTCCCCTCTGGTGGGATGGGGGAGAGAATAAGAAGAGCAAAAGTAAAAAAACTCGTGGGTTGAGATAAGAACAGTTTAATACTTGAAATAGTATAATAATAAAAATAATAATAATAATTTTAAAAATTGTAGTGGAAAGTAAAACAACAAGAAAGAGAAAGAGAGAGAAACAAAACCCCAGTGTGTGTGTGGGGGGGAACCAAAACAACAAAACAAGTGATGCAACCACTCATCACCCGCTGACTGACGCCCAGTCAGTCCCCGAGCAGTGATCGCTGCCCCCCGCCCAACTGCTCCCAGGTTATGTACTGAGCATGGCATCATACAGTACGGAATATCCCTTTGGCCACTTTGGGTCAGCTGTCCTGGCAATACTATCTCCCAGCTTCTTGTGCACCTCCTCACTGGCAGAGTATGGGAAGCTGGAAAGTCCTTGACTTAGTAATGTGTAGCTCAAAAGCTAAGCTCCGCTTAGCAACAACAAAACCATCAGTGTGTTACCACATTATTCTCATGTTAAATCCAAAACACAGCACTGTACCAGCTACAAGGAGGGTAATTTACTCTATCCCAGCTGAAACCAAGACAAAGGTCACCTAGCCTGCTCTGCAGGCTGAAGAGGAAAGTCCTGTCACACCAGGAGAAGCGCTGGAGCTGAGTAATGCAGCCTGATCTGCCCTCCGTATAACAACCAGTGCAACTAAGAAAAGGCGACGGGTGACAGTAGTAGGTGACTCCCTTCTGAGAGGTACGGAGGCACCCATTTGCCAACCTGACACACTCTCTAGAGGGGTGTGCTGCTTGGCGGGGGCTCATATCAGGGATGTCACTGAGAGGTCACCAAGCCTCGTACAGTCCACTATTATCTGCTGCTGCTGTTTCACGTGGGCACCAGTAACACAGCCAGGAGCAGTCTGAGGACTATCAAGAAGGACTACAGAGCCCTGGGAGCGGTGATAAGGGACTTGGGAGTGCAGGTAGTTTTTTCATCAGTCCTGCCGGTCAAAGGGAAAGGGTTTGAAAGGTCCAGTCGAATCTGGCAAGTCAACAAATGGTTACGGGACTGGTGCCACAGCCAGGG
>NW_008824761.1:2134428-2154754 GCF_000699105.1 Pygoscelis adeliae | reverse complement strand
TCTATCCATTTCTTGATTAAAAGGGCAATGCCTCCCCCCCTCCTCCCTCGCCTGTCCCTTCTGAACAACCTGTAGCCATTGATAGCTTCACTCCAGTCATGGGATTTGTCCCATGAAGTTTCAGTAATGGCAACTAGGTTGTAGCTTTCTAGCAGCACTGTGGCTTTCAACTCCTGTTTGTTGCCCGTGCTGTGTGCATTGGTGTAGAGACACCTCAGCTGGACTGTTGGTCGTGTCACCTCCTTAGAGAAACACACCTTAATTTCTTTGAGGTATTTCCCTGGTGTTTCCCTGTTGGCTATATATTTTAATATATAATTATATATATATATTTTTTTAAAATTTTGCCTGAGTTATCTTGGTTTTCCACAGCTTGGATTCATATATGACTTTCAATATTCTGTCAGGCTTTTTATTATATCTGTTCACTAGTTTTCTGTGTATACATAGACTATGCTTAAGATTTGTTCTTTTATCTATGTTTAGAGATGAGTGATCGATCCAATATTTGGAGAATGAAAAGGGTAACATCGACTTCAATGTAATACAGGATGATGAATGACCACACACCACTGTCTATTCAGTAGAAAGAAGTGCAAGGTGTTTTAGTAGCTACCTTATAATGCAAGGACAAAATCCTTTTATCTGTATGTAGCATTACAAAAAAATCACAATTTGCTGGTTCAAATACATGTTAAATTGAAATTTTTCATTCAGAATAATGTGAGACAGTTAGGATAGATGTAGAAATGTCCAAATGTTTGTCTTTGATAATGTTAAATTTCCAACAAATAGTAAATATTATACAGTATATTTGTAAGGAGCAAATACTCAAAAAAATAAGCCCAGGTTTATACTAAAAATGTTTTATGGCTATACCTATGACACCCTTGTCTGTAAATGAAGGGGCTCTGATAAAGAATGTAAATGAAATAATTTGTATGGAGAAAAAGCTTTTGCTTGTTTGAATGGCTACTACGTGTTGACTATGAAACAAACCCCAACTATCAGCTAAAAACTTCTTTTGACATAACTGACATCCACAGTAGGAAGCAAAAATTCTACAGTGAATAGAAGGTCTAAGTGTGAAAACAGTTTATTTATATGGAAGAAGAAATGACAGAGATAGTTAGGACACAGATATATGTACTGACATTTGGTGGAGTCACATTTGAGTGAATTCACTCCCATACTGTACCTGAGAAAAAAACTGTAAACAAAAGGTGAATATAATTAAAGGGTGAATATAATTAAAGAAACAAGAGCTTTATCCTCATCACTGAGCAGGGTTAATTTAGATGTTGCTCAGGAGCAACTCTTATTAATGTAGAATTTGAGTTTCTGTCTTGCTCATTTCTTTCTACCTTTTACTGTTAGATACTAAATCTTGCACATGGAGCACCAACAATGTTATCCAAAATATTTTTGAGAAAGAAAATGCTAGTGTCAAGTTTCTTTTATTTCCACACCACAACATAACTTATAATGCTGTCAGTTAATTTCACTGCATAATTTCAGAACAGGCCTTCTCAACTTGTACATGAAAATCCTTAGAAATAGGTGCCTGAAGTTAGGCACCCAAGTCTTAGTTTCAAAAGTGCTGGGTTACTCCCACAGCTTGTATTAGGAGCAATAGTGAATTTTACATGCCCTAATAGATACTCCTGTGTTAAGGGAATTTTATTTCTAATGAGAGATAGCTAGCAGGTGATTAAACCCTGAAGCAAGAAAGCTTGGGGGGCTTTTTTTGTATGTTACATAACTGTAGAGTTTATTATCCGTAAAATATTATCTACTATAAAAATCTAGTCCTTTGAGTTCTGCTAGGCTTTTGGCACCTTTAGTATCACAGTAATATATCGGAAGATGTATTTGTCAAAAGGATGAAACATGAAGAATCAAAAGAGATCTGTATTAGAGTGCCTGTACACAATGCTAGAAGGATGAGAAACAAGCAAAAAGAACCGGACAAAAATGCTGCTAAATGATGGTGGTTGTGATCTTGTGGGCATAATTGAAGCCTGGTGAGAAGATTCTTATAACTGGGATGTCAATAGAGATTAGTACAATCTATATAAAAGAAAGGTGGAAAGGTATATTTATGGAGCAAATAAAAATATTTACAATCCCAGCAAGCCACAGATTAGTAGTAAGTGCCAGGGTAAATTTTTCTAACTGGGATACAAAGACTGGAAGGAAAAAGAAATGACAGTGTGTGATTGACATAGATGATACGGTTTGGAAGAAAAAGAAAACAAGGTCAGTTCAAACTAACTTTTGCATGCTCAGAAACCCAGGATATTTTTGATACTTAAAAACAAATGCATATTTGTTGGGCAATAAATATGGAAAACCATGAAACATGAAAGAAACTATGATACTGGATTTTTATAAAATAAAAATAAAATAAACCTTGCATTTACTTATTTTAGAAGAAAACTGAAGTTAATGTGTGCCCATCATTCAAGAATCTGAAACTTCCCAGTGAAAATGAAAATTAATGGTACCATTAAGAAATTGTTTTAAGGCATATAAAACACAAAGGCTGTTAAGAAATAATATTAAAATCTACCACAGTGGAATACGATACAATTAAAATATAAGAAACAATAGATGTTTTCAAAGAATAATATAAGGAACAGGAGTTGGTTAATGCAATTTCAAAAATGGATTCTCGTTAACTTTGATTAAACAGAAAAATAGGCATTTGGAAACCAGGAAAAAAAAAAATACAGAATCATGCTGCTAGAAAAGATTTCAGCATAGCATCTGAGTTTTGTTCGTTTGTTTTCTTCTTTTTTCTTTTTTTTTTAATAAAATGTTTGCTATACTTCTGAATTTTAAATGTGAAGAAAACACAATGAACATTTTAATTAGCTTTTGCACAGTCTACCTTCCCTGAATCAGTTTCTTTGACAAAGAATGTATCTTGGGGGGAAAAAAAAAATTCCAACCATGTTTTAAAAATTCCACAACAGATGTTGACAAGTTATTCTGATAATTACCTACCATATATGGTTAAATATTATTCCTAGCCACTGTTTTCTAAGGTAGAATTCTTCATTACACAAATACAGTCTGCCTTCTTCGTTTAGAAATGCTGAAATTACCATTTGCCTCCATACTGTTTCCTTGTGACCAATTTGTGAAAAGGTCCAAAATCATTAAAATCTTGTAGTTAGTCTGTGAATAGTGATCTGTTTCATTTATCACTTCACAAAACCTTAATATCAGTATACATTCTAAAGTAACAATTTTGTATTTTCTTCAGGTTATTGAAAAGTATATGAATTACAAATGTTGAAATACAGTGGTTTTCAATCAATTCTAGAGAAATGATAGCATTGGTATTTTTTTATGAAAACTTGGTCTGCTTTGTCATGAAGAAAAACCTGTAAAATATTTAAATCAATACATATTAGTCTCCTAATTAGATCAGATAAGTATTTGAGTAAAGCAGGAAAAATATTGTAAGCATATGTATCAGAAAATTTTTCAGAGGATATGATCATTTATCTAACAAAAGATGAAAAAGAAAAAAAAGAAAATGGAAAAATTGATTTATGAAAAAAAATTACTCGCTCTTAGTAAAAAAAACAGAAAAAATCCCCTCAGTAGTGCCTCAACATGTAGGCAACTATAAAATAAAATTGATTAATATTCAAGATTCTACTCAGTTAACTTTGTTACCATGTTTTCAGTGGTCATCCAGCTTGGGAAATGCATTTTGAGCAGGCTGCTACAAAATGAAAGGCAAATCCCCCAAAGAACAGAAATGGCTTCAGTAACTTTGAAGAAAGGAAATCTTATTAATTTTGATCATTTAACAACTAGTTTTTATTTCTAAAATGCTACTGTTTTACTTTTCAAAATGAAGTGCATTTGGTGATGCAGAGAATGAGCAAATTTGCAGTTCCTCTGACGAAACTTATTTCCTCACATGAACCAGCTAATATTAACAACAATAACAACAAAGAAAGAAAAATATATTCCTTTGTTCATCTGTCCTTTTCCTAGAAATGCTATTTTTACAGTGAGTTGTCTTTTTCAAACTGGATGGAAGACAACGGACTTTTGGTAATCTTAAAGTTTTTTCAGTAGGAAGATGATACATGGCTTAAAACAATAAAAAACCTGTCCTTTGATGTATGATTAAATATTTTTCCCCATGGTCTTCCATCAGAAAAAAGTGAATTTTGCACTTACTGTATGTTCTGTCTTTGTGCAGGCTCATGTCTGCTGTCATATTCTGAACAATTGTGAGTATAGATTATATGGTCATAAACACTGTAATTTTGCTGAAGTAATTTAGATAAGACAGCCAAGAGTGTCCCATAGAAATAGGTTCTGACTGAAACTGAAAAGCAATAAGAAATTATTAGGTGTTTCAGTAGACATAGCAACTAGTGGTATTAGAAGTAAACAGGTTTAAATTCAAAGCTATTAAAAAAAGAAATAATCCAAGTATGCTGATATTGTCTGTAAAAAATTGCAGGTAAAGAAACCCCCATTTCTTTAAAATAGAAACATTTTTTTTTCCTTACGGGACATTTCAAAACAAAATAATGTAACAATTTCCTTACAACTTTGCCAATATCTAGAATTACACAAATTCAATCATTTCCACATCTGAAAATAATAGGCTATTTCAGAACTCCTTTAAATACTATTTCAGTTATAGTATGTTTTTTGACAATACAGTTCAACTAAGTATGTTTATTAACCAAGAAATTAAAAATAATCTTAGAGTGGTCTAATGAAAATTAGCTGTATTTAGTTGACAATACTTTATTTTGTAAAAAGAACATAAAATAAACAATTCTGGATTATCCTGAATTTTTGAGAGGAATCACTAAGAAGCTACTGATTGAAATTACAGTGAAAGATTATGGTAGCATTTAGCAGCCAATCTTTCTGTAAGCATTTCAAAATCTCACCTAATCTTTAAAAAAAATCTTTTTAGTCATCTGCATCGCTGACTTTGACAGGTTAAAATCTTGTCCTACCAGTCATTTTTGAGTACTTTGTCCTTTTTTTGAAAACTGGTGCATCTACCATCCATTTTTCCACTGACTTAATTTTTTATTTTTTAATTTATTTGTTGATTACTATCTCCCGTTCTATCTACAGTCCAGTCATAAATTAAATACAAAAAAAACCAAACTCCTTTTTACTTTCTACATGACAGCTGACTATATGATATATGTGCTTCGACTTGCATAACCTTTGTCTTTTTTTTCTCCTAAATTTTTGCAAATAATGTGAATATACATATCAAGACAAGAAAGACAAATTATTTATTTAAGGACTAGTATATATGAAGCATTTATATTTTGTAATGGTGAGTATGAAAAAGATTTCTTCTCACTATAAAAACAAGTGACTTCTGAACTGAATTCAGAATCAAAAGAGGAAGTTTGAAACAATTCACTTTACCTATTTCAAGCCAGTTTGCCAATTGCTAACTGGAGAAACACAAACTCTCAGAAGATCCAGAGAAACACTTTTAAACAGACAGACATTTGTAAATGTGGATTTTAATGATAATGGGATTTTTTTTTTTTAATAAGCCAGGCAACTATGGGACATGATCCACTATGTCCTGTAGTTAAATTTCACTGACTGCCCCAGCAAGACTCCCTTTGTAATATCAGGCCTTTTAAATTGTCACATTTATTTGACAGCCACTGGAAGATGAAATCCATGCATAGATCTGAAAAATTACTCAAGTTGATACATCCTGGTTTATTGCCACAGGCTTGAATTTGAAAAATGGTATTTTCACTGGAATTTGTTTTTCATTTTGTCTGCTTTCCATTCAAGTCTACTGCTACAATAAAAGAATCAGATTTCTTTCCTCAGTTTATGAAAATAAACCATTATGTTGAATCTCTGTATATTTGACCATGACTATAGCATATCATTAGGCCTCTTCTTTTGAGTTGTGTGAAGTTTGATTGCATTTGATTATCAATTGAAAATGTTCACTGCTAATAGAATTAATAGGGAATTTGATGCTTTATAAAAAAAAAAATCTAGAAAGTCTGCTATTCAGTTGATTTTATTGCTATTGGAGTATTTGAGTGACATGTGAAACTTTCCTACCCACTGAATGATAGAATCATTTCTATTGACATACAATATTTTCGTAAGTATACTGCAACCAGGGGAAAAATGTCAAAGAGTATTTGTCATCCATCCTTTGAATTATTAAATGCTATCATCTCCCTCACTGCAAACAGATGGCAGGCAGCCATTCTGGATGGCAGGAGTCTCTAAAATGGCAGGTGAAAATTGCTCTAGTAGAGGAAAATAATGCTTCATAAAGGTCTGTTCTTAAAGGAATTTTTTGGCAGAAATATTAACAGGGTAATTGATGAGTGATTAGATAACTCAGAAAAATGGAAGCGTATTATCACAAATATTTAGGGGGGGAAAAGGGGAGCATTTTATGGGCTGTGGTAGCTAAAGACAGGAAAAGGGTAGAAGCACGGAACTGAGTGCAGGGCCTGTATGGTCTGTAACTTTAAGACTACATGGTACCTTTAGCCTACCAGAGAATCACCCAAGGCAATGCCTATAGTGGCAAGTAATTTGGCTCAATAGAAACAGACCAGAAGATTGAATGATTGCTTCTAAGGTCCCGACATCTACACAATTTTTAGTTTAGTGTTTTTATGTCAAACTAGATATAGTCTGGTTGGTAGGACTGAACATCCCTCAAACGCTTGGCCAAAGATGTTCAAAAGTCCGGTCGTTGATTCAAAGGTCCTTTTTCTCCATCAGGGTGAGGGCCACATTTTGTATGTGTTTGGAGAAGAGTTTGCAGATCCTTTTCCTCCAAAAGGAATCAAATTCATATGTACCAAAACTTTTCCATGAATTGAACATGGTAAGTGGGGACAATCAGTGAATTTATTACAAAACTGAGCTAAAATATTCAGACATATCCCTGGGCTGCTTCTAAAATCAGTGGTGTAATGAAACAAAAAATAGTGTAAAATAATCTATAACTCTCGTTGGATGACTCTGTTTCGTCCTGCTGTCTCCAGAAGGACTGTACAGAGACATTGTACCCTTCCTCCCTTACCACTTCTAGCTCCTCTCTTCTGTCTCATCCCCTTCACTATGAAATTTCAGCTGTAGATGATAGTGACTAAATAACCACCTACAATCTTCTGTTATGGTTTGTGATGTCATTAGAACTCCTCAGCAGAATTGATTGATTACTTAGCATTGCGAACCATTTTTTGAGGGTGATACCTCTGAAAATAAATCAGGTTTATTTCAACTGCTGCTCCATGATAGAGACTTATGTTCTATTTTATGAGTTTTAATACATGCAATTCCATGCTTTCACATTATTCTATGAATTATTTTAGTTCATATTTCTTTTATGTTAAAGAATATATTGCAATAGCTCAACAAACCCTAAGCTACAAACTATTCCTAAAATCAGTGAGATATATAAACCTGAAGTTCTTTGTGTTGCTGATTAATAAAGATAACTTTAAGATAAATTTAAACATTGTCTTAGTGTCTTGCAAAATAAGATTCCATTAAATAAATTTGACATATCTGAGTTTAGAATCTGTTAATATGAATTTAAAGTATAAACATGTTACACAACCTGGCAAGTTAGTTTTAGGATGCAGGTGAGAGAAAAAGATTTAGTTTCAAAAGTCTTCTGGTAACTTACATTTTTGTTAGTAAATTTAATTCATACAGCTGAAGTACTTCTTGGAGTGCGAAAAGCAATGATCAGGAATGTAAGTATTTGGGTTATGTTGAATGAGTGCATGTAAGATTGAACTTCTGCCTCTTCAGGTTAATTCTCTCTGCTCTTATAAAACAGGTGGCATATTTGGAAATACTTGTTGACTGTTTTTTTATGTTTTTAGACTTTTATTCTAACTTCTTACATTCCCATTTTTACATTGCAAAACATATATTCATGAAGTCTCTGTCTGGGCCTGGAGCGCACTCCTTTTGTTGTGGGCTCACCCTGGATGGCAGCTCAGCCCCATGTGGCCGTTCATGCACTCCCCACAGTGGGATGGGGAGAATCGGAAGGGCAAGAGCAAAAAAACTCATGGGTTGAGACAAGGACAGTTTGATAGGTAAAGCAAAAGCCGCGCATGCAAGCAAAGCAAAATAAGGAATTCATTCACTACTTCCCATTGGCAGGCAGATGTTCAGCCATCTCCAGGAAAGCAGGGCTTCATCATGCATGACAATTACTTGGGAAAACAAACATCATAACTCTGAACATCCCCTCTTCTTCCTTCTTCCCCCAGCTTTTATTGCTGAGTATGACATCATATAGTATGGGATGTCCCTTTGGCCAGTTTGGGTCAGCTGTCCCGGCTGTGTCCCCTCCCAACTTCTCGTGCACCCCGGCCTACTCACTGGTGGGGCAGCCTGAGGAGCAGAAAAGGCCTTGTCTCTGTGCAAGCACTGCTCAGCAATAACTAAAATGTGGGTGTTAACTCCATCCCAGCCAGGCCCAGGACACCCTTGTAAGGAGTTTAACTGGCCAGCTTCAAGGCCAGCTTGCTGATGAGGGAGAGTGGGTTTAGATGCCTCAGCTGGCCTTGGGAGAAAAAAAATAATTGGAAGAAGCCTCTGGAAGGCCCCACTGAGCTGCTCTGCTAAGAAGCCTCAGCAAAAGCTCCCCTTTCTTTCACTTGGTAGCTGCTTTTAAGCAGAGGCTGTCATGTTTGATACCAACCTGAGCCAGGTTGCAATGGTGCTGCAGTCATATGCATGCCTGGCCATGTACCCCATTGGTCTGGACCCTGGCCTTGACGAGCAGATCGACCAGCTTGACCTCAGACATGCCTCAGCATTAAGGACTTGCCTGGTGACCACTGGACTGTCTGATCCCAGTCGGTGTTTCTGGACCTGACCATGACTCACTGCCTCCACTTCCTGGCTTGACCCCAGACCTGCCCCATCAGTAGGGACTTGCCTGGTGATCTGAACTCTCTGCTGAATCTGGCTACTGCCCCTGTGCTACTGCCCCGCTCTCCTTGCTTGGGTGCTGTGGGATGGAGCCCTGCTCCTGCCAGCCATGTTATCACCCACAGCTCCCTTGCCTTTGTTGCTCCCTGACACTCCCATATCGACAGCAAATGATGAATGTGACATTCAACCAACACAGCTGAAAGTACCAAGACTCTGAAAAACTTGCTTTCATGAGATGACGGCCAACATACATAATAGAATGATTGCTGTAAAATGTTAGATGAACATATGGAGAATGAGAAAGAATTTTTCAGGACAAAAGGGGTGCATGTGGTGAGGAACAGATGGACAGATAGATCAATCAATCGATCAATCTGAAGTGAACATCTGAGGAATGGGAACCTCTCAACAACCTCTGTGCAGTGAATACAAGGAACAATTAAGAAAGAGAAAAAGAATAATGTGAACTACCTGATTTTATGATACAGTCTGATCTATTTTCTCTGAAAAGCAAAACTGTTTATCCAAAAAGAGATAGTAAATACATGATACTAGGTTAAGAACAGTAAATCTTGATAGTTAATATTCATTCAAAAGATAATAGGGGAACTAAAAAAATATATTGCTTTCAAATCAATAATTTTGTGGTCATCAAAGAAACCTGCATAAAAGTGACTCAGGTACCTAAGTTGAAAAAATCCTGAGGTACATCCTGGACAGGTGACCAGTCCAGACAAATGGGAGACCAAAACAGTGGGTCAATACTGTAATATAGACCCAGTGCTTAACATAAATGCATCTGTGTATAAAAGGACATAAGAAGTAGTGTCAGGAGAATCGAAATTAAGATATTTATCATAGAAAGATAAAATCCTTTGAAATAAGAAAAGGACAAGCAGGAAATAGATTTTTTTATTATTATTATTTCTCTTAATTAGTTGTAGAGTATCACTTGAAAATGTCAGGCAGCAAATTTAAAATTTCTGGATAAATTTTCTGGATAAAGGAAACAAACAAAGGGGAGGAGGATGTTATGTACTGCAGGAGGGATACATATTTGCTAATCAAGTTATGGTCCCAAAACAAAATCAATTACTTTCTCAATTTTGAATAAGATTAATGAGAATAAATATGCAAAAGCTTGCTATTAAAATGACTAAATGGAAGTATATCTCACCCTGTTTACTGCAGTCATATTCAGGAATCAGCCAATCTCCATCTGACAGTTTTGAAATTTCAAATCCAATACCAGGTATTTTGAGCAGACCTATTTAGTATATAATTTAAAAATGGTATACAATTGAAAAATGGTTATTTAGGACTTACATGTAAGAAGAGAAAAAAATGGTTAGGGTCAGATCTGGCAGTGTGACCACCACCAATATGCACCAGAAGAAATCAGGCAGGAAAGGAAAATAAGTGGCAAGGGGGGCACAATGCAATTTTGAGTGCATTAAAAATTGATTATGATAAATGAAACCAATATGTTTTATAACCTTTTTGGGAAATATGAGAAATAGAAAAGATATCTTCTATTTAAAATTCAGATTTTAATTCAATGTTACATGGGAAATTTGTTAAAGTGGAAGCACTTTAATACAGTGCAGGTGAAGTAACTAAAGTGCATACGACAAAAAGGAACTGTTAGTCATCAGGGAATTAAACAGTGGAATTTCCCAAGAAATAACATCGGCTAATTTAATATCTTCATTAATGATCTTATCATAAAAGTAAATTTATTTGCTGAAAACACTTTATAAGATATCGTTGATATAAAAGAAGACTATGATGTCATTAATGATGACAATGGATGAATATAATAATAAATTGAAAGGCAATAACATAAAATGCACCGTCCTGGAACAGAGACTGAAGACTTCTACTATAAGCAGGGATCTAATAATCTGGAAATGACTGAGAAAACAACAACTGATTGTTGATATCAGTACCCAGTAAAGTCATAAGGCATATGAGATGAGATGTATTATGCAAATATGTAAAGACAGGTACATATAATATTTATCAATAGGTAATTCCTATTGATCTTAAGAATTGTATTTGCAATACAGTTATGATAATCCACATTTAGAGAAATTAATTTAACCTACTACAAGTAAATTAAAAAAACAATTAATATATACTACTTCTACAACTTAGAATGGGAAAAGACTGGGATAGACTGGGAAAGTATGGGAAAACATATAGAAACAGATTAAAAGAGGTTGAGCGTCCAAAATAAAGGCTGAGGGAGGATGTGCTTACCATTATAAATACACCCATAGAGTACACCACTAATCAGAGCTATTTCAACTAAGAGACAAGGATGGCACAAGCACAAATTAGTATAAACTATCAAAAAATAAAGTAATGCTGGAATTTGGAAGATAGTATCTAAATAACATAGAGGAAGTTGAGAACAAATATCTACTTGCATTAGTGGAGCAAAAAATACATTATGCGATATAGAGTTAAATCAGTTCATTTAAAGACTATATGATGGCCCTTGGATCTCATAGGATGTAAGTGCAGTGATGCACATTGAGATAAACAGTTTGAATTAATCCCACTCTTTTAGGGATTATATGATTTTTTTTAAAGTATTCTGAACTTTCCGTAAAACAGTCTGAAAAACAACATTGTATGCTAGTTATTTGGAGAAAATAAGCTGGACAGCAGGGAGAAAAAAGAAAGAACAGGAACAAGAAAGCTCTGGGGTCAAGATTAAGACAGGCAGATCACTTACCAATTACTGTAGCAGGCAAAAGAGATTCATTGTGGGGAAATTAACATTATTTATTGCCAATCAAAATAAATATTAATTACTGATTTGGGTAGGGGTGAAAAAAAAACCCTACAAAAAAAAGAAATGGACATTTACACTTTTCCTCTCTTTGTATTTAAAGCATAGATTTGATATATAAAACATAAGGCTCAACTTCACTCCAAGCACCTGTCCAACACACCTTGTTAGCGTCATGGATTACACTCAGTCCCTTCAGTGAGTCAACAGATGGCACTGGGGGTTGCACTGGATGGGGGTTGCAGTCTGGATGTAGCAGATCCTCTCGGCTGCTTCTTCCTTCCCATTCTTTTCCTATGCTCCAGCATGTGTTCTCCAGAAGACTCACTCCTTTTGGGGTGCTCCAGTGTGGGCTCATCCCTGAGCTGCAGTCCCTTTGGAAGGTATGCCTGCCCTGCCATGCAGCACCTCCTGCTCTTCTGACCTTAGTGTTCCCCCTGTTGTTTCACATTCTTTTTGTTCCCTCTTCCTCTCTAGCCAGTATTTTCTGCCCTTTCTTAAATATCTTTTCACAGAGGCACCACCAAGTTCACTGATGGGCTCAGCTTTGGCCTGTGGTGAGTCCATTGCAGACCCCGCTGGAACCAGCAGTGTCTGGCAAAGGACAACCCCTGAACTTTTCCCAAAGAGGCCACCCCTGCTACCCCCGGCTACCAAAGCCTTGCCTTATACACTCAATACACCTTCCAACCTGATAACCTTCTACCGTGAAAAGACTACCTTGATAGATGAGGGGAGAGCAGTGGATACTGTCCACCTTGATTTCAGTAAGGCTTTTCACATGGTCATCTATAAGATCCTCATGGAGAAGCTGATGAAATAGTGGCTGGATGAGCAGACAGTGACGTGGATTGAAAACTGGCTGAATGGCTGGGCCCAGTGGGTGGTGATCAGTAGCAAGAAGTCTAGTTGGAGGCCAGTAACAAGTGGTGTACCTCAAGGGTCAATACTGGGTCCAATTCTGTTCTAAATCATCATTAATGAGCTGGATGACGGGGTGAAGTGCACCTTCAACAAGTTTGCTGATGACACAAAACTGGGGATGAGTGCCTGATACATGAGGGACGTGCTGCCATCCAGAGGGACCTCAGCAGGCTGAAGAAATGGTCTGACAGGAACCTTATGAAGTTCAACATGGGGAAGTGCAAGGTCCTGCACCCAGGAAAGAACAGTCCCATGCATGAGTATGTGCTGGGGATGAACTGGCTAGAAAGCAGATTTGCAGAAAAGGCCTTTGGAGACCTGGTGGACAGCAAGCTGAACAGGATCCAGCACTTTGCCTTGCCACAAAGAAGACTAATGACATCCTGGGCTGCATTAGGCAAAGTATTGACAGCAGGTCAAGGGAGGTGACCTTCCCTTCTACTCAGCACAGGTGAGGCCACACCTGGACTGCTGTGTCCAGTTCTGGGCTCCCCAGTACAAGAGAGACATGGACATACTTCAGAGAGTCCAACGAAGGGTCACAAGGATGATGAAGGGACAAGAGCATCTCTCCTATGAGGAAAGGCTGAGAGCTCTGGGACAGTTCAGCCTAGAGAGGAGAAGGCTCAGGGCAGATCTCATCAATGTATATAAACACCTGACGGGAGGGTGCAAAGAGGACGGACCCAGGCTCTTCTCAGTGGTGCCCACTGACAGGACCAGGGGCAATGGGCACAAACTGAAACACAGGGGTTTTCCTCTGAACATCAGGAAATATTTTTTTTACTGTGAGGGTGACTGAGGCCTGGCACAGGTTGCCCAGAGAGGCTGTGGAGTCTCCATCCTTGGAGATATTCAAAGGCACGGTCCTGGGCAGAGGGCTTTAAGTAAAGCTTGAGCAGGGGGTTGGATCAGATGACCTCTAGAGGTCCCTTCCAACATCAACCGTTCTGTGATTCTGTGATTCTATTATCACAGAATAGAATCAGAATAGAACTCACAGATTTTATTATCTGTATTTTACAGATGGAAAAGTAGGTCAAGTTTCATATTCAGGCTCAATCACTGGGGTAAAACTGTTTTCCAATGGCTGGAGTCTTCTAAGACCAAACACTTTATTTATTTAATATTTGGAATGGGAGGGGATTGGGTGTTACGGTTTAATTAAAACATAAGCTGGTGTGATATAAATGAAAACTGGCATGTGAAGAAGTTGATCTTTTGGGGTCCTATATAGAAGGCTAAACAGTCACTTGTTGACCTTTAGTTTTTTTTACACAATCACGTGACAGGTGAAAAAGTTAACAGCTTTACCAATGGGAACAAGAATTCAGGATTACCTGACATTTTCCATTCCATTCATTTGTTGACATTTTCCATGGTCCTGTCAGAATGTCCGGGTTATGTTTGAGAAAGAGGACTTTTTTTTTAATACAATAGCATATAACCAGAAACAGAGCTGGAAGATGTTTGTGTACAGGGTTCATGAACAACATCTAGCCAACCAAGCAATATTGGATTTGTGTCAGGAGTGTAAAATATTTAAAGACAAATAATAGAGGATCGCAGGCAATTCCAGCATAGTGTGTGTGGACAGTTTGGCAGCTCTTAGATTTACAGCACCACGTTCTATCTGTGTGGGCATAACCCAGTCAAGTTGTTCTACAGCAGGTGTCATAATCGTTTTACAGGGCATTTAAAAAGGAATATGCAACAAGGACACATTTTTCCTAAGGAAAGCCATAAATAACAATAAGTTTTTTGAAGAAAGAGTAAAGGGCATTTAGCCTGTCAAAACACGTTTCCTTCTCTGTATTTCATTTTCTTCATTGTGCTATATAATCACTGTTTGTTGAATGATTCCGGTGTTTTTCCTTGAATACTCTTGCTTAATAGGTCATTAGATACATTTATTATTCTTCAGAAGCCAAATTGCTTCTCAAAGTCTGCATAACACAAATTTGTTTTGACTTCTGTGTATGCTAGCTTAGAGTGTTATCAGTCAGGTAGGTTCAAAATTATGTCATTTCTTTGTGCTGTTTAAATTATGTAGTCATTAAACCGATGTTTATTTTCATATTCACTGTGTGCAAAACAAACTAACCAAGCAACAGAAAAGATACAGTCACTGTATAAATGGTAAGTTTAAACACTGAAAAAGAGGACAGTGCAAACCTAAGGTGTTGAAAGAACTCAAGTCACACACGTTGGGTCTAATTTCCCATTGGCCAACTTTAAAGTGGATGGCTAACACAAAATAAACAAGTTCTGAAGTACTCATCTGTATTAGGGTTGCATACAGGTAACATTGATAGTAATAGAGAGCCAAGCAATGGTATTGAAGTCATAACCTTCTGTACTGGGGAAGACAAAGAAAGAGGCTATTTCCTTTCACTGAGGTTCCATCATGTCAGGATTGAAGTAATGCACAAAAAAAGGAACTCTCTTATTAATTTAGTTAAAATAACCTAAAACATTATTCATTCATTCAGAAAAACTTTAAGTATTTTTTAAAGGCCCTTGTGCAGTTGTTTCCTTGTATCTAAAGCTTCATCTTTCCATTTAATAACATTTTTTCAGTCATGTTACTCAGTCTCTCAGTTAGGAAAAAGAGTGCATTTCAGCCTTTCTGCCAGAATTTCCTTGCATCTCTCATAATCTACTCAACCAGGCACCTCGTGTGGCTAACTTAGCTCGTTCAGTCCTTATATATCTTGTCTTTCTTAGATAAAGGCTTTTGGGACTTACTGGACTTACTCTCCTTCCAGATCTGTGAGAGTAAAACCTTACTATCCTCCTTGGAGAAAAATGGGAGACATCAACCAGAAAATAGATCCTGGTGCTGTTTTCTTTTTTGTTTGTTGTTTGCCCTCCATCCTCTCTACTGCCTTGGATTTAACTCAGGTAGGTTAAAATTGAATACATAAACCAACTATGAAATAATTATGGAAACCAGTGCATGAGTTCCTGATTAGTCATCAGGGTACTACTAAGGTACTACTCCTAAAGACAATAATATACTAATAGTCCTCAGAAGAAAAGATTCCTCAGTTTCTTTTCCAAAGGCAGCTATCATTCACATGGTTTTTAACCAGCTTGTCTGATTTTACTGCACTTTTTCTGAATGAAGGTAATGCACATATGTAAACATGTGTTTACATGTAAACAAACCCAAGATCTTGGCTGGGATAGCTGCCATTTTCCTGAGTGGTTATTTCTTTTTTTTTCATTCTAGCATTACTTATTTTTTTCAAATTGAGTGGCTTAAACATATATTGTATACAAATTTTTTGAAGGTTAATGGTAAAAGCCAGGTGTACCCCTACGCAGCTGAGTGCCCTCGGAGATCATGTTCTTTGATTTAACACTCCCTTTCTCACACCAGGAAGCTTGTATTCTTCTTTTCGGTGGGAGGAAGAGAAAAAAACCGCAGCCTCATGTGAGAATTCCTTGACTGGTGGAAGACAAAAGGCTGGCTACAGTGAGGCTTAAGATCTCCCATTTCTTGAATGACTGTTGCAACCTTTTTTTTAGCTCTTACTGGAGATATCTTCTCCTCAAACTGTACTTAAAAATGAAGAGATACATGTGCATTCTGCTGTGAAGCTTTTGTATTGTCAGCTAGTTCTAAGAGCACTTTGAAAATGCCAGCCACAATGGACAGGCAAATGGAAATAGAATGTCATCTAGTTTCTGTCATCTAGTTTCTACATTATAATTAGGCTTGCCTGGGAAAAGGAGATTTGCTTAGGCAGTGACAGGTTTAGGAATGTTCATAAGCAGATGCTTAAAAGCCTTTTCCAGTCATACAAGGTGTTTAGATTCTGGAACATGACTTTTTCAAAACACAGTTCAAATGTCTACTATCTACTTAATTCCTGGTTTATATCTGACCTACGTCTTTTGGATAGTTTATGCCCCCTTCTTCCTTCTGCTGTGTGTAAAGCTACAATGTATCTGGATGTTTCAAAGCAGTTTGGATTTAACAGTTACAGGTCTCAATTGTGATTTCTCATACTTACTAACAAAAAGAAAATGTGTATTATTTAGAGCCAAAATCCAAAAGCTATACCACATAATCAATAGGCAGACATTGGTATTAAGCTTCAGTACAAAATATGGAAATCTAATGTAATATTCTCCCCATCTCTCCACTTTTTTGGGGTGTTTTATGCAGACAGAGAAAGAAATGTATACCTCGGCTTTTTTTTTCCCCCCCTTCCTTTTTCTTTTTATTTTATTTTTTTTTTTAATGACAGTTACAGAGTAAGGGCAGGCCCCATTTTTATACATGGAGTTGAAAAAGTACAGGCACAGAAAAGTTTCTGAGAATGTATCAGGCTAGGCTATTGCATAGCATTAAATAAAGGTAAAGCTATGAGCAAATGAGCAAAAAAATAGCCTGCACAATGTCACAGAGGTCCAACTGAGTATGCGCCAAGCAATTTGCCTTACTATTACTCACACCTGATCTACAGATGTGAACACTCTTGATGATTCAGCAGACCTTAATAAATGTCCTGTATATTGTGTCACTCCAAAGGGAACTGCACAATCAATGCAAAAGAAAAACAGCAAAGGACTGGGTCATTTGACTGTTAAACACAAGCAAATGACTTTTTGCTTTGCACACTTAGACCCTTGCTGCAGGAAAAGTGTATTGTTTGCAGTGGAAAACAACAGACAATTCACCACCAGGCAAGATTGTGCTCACTCTGTGTTGGGATATACATAGAAATTAATTTCTCATAATCTTTTCTCTCCTGTTTCAGAGAAGAATCCCAGTTTTCTGGAGGCTTATCAAGAAAGTACACTAACTGTACTTCTCATCCCCATGTCTCATACCTGGAAACATTCAAGGTCAGGTTGGACGGGGCTCTGAGCAACCTGATCTAATTGAAGATGTCTCTGCCCACAGCAGGGGGGTCGGACTAGATGATCTTTAGAGGTCCCTTCCAACCCAAACTTTTCTATGATTCTATGATTCAATGTCTAAACCAAAGCACATGAGTGTAAGCTGATAACTGAGACTCTGGTAATCTCTTCTCAAACGCTTAAAGTGATTTGTTTAAATGGAGTCAAGTCATAACATCTGAAAGAAGTAATGAGAAGATTATTTCCTATCTCAGTATCACTCTGAAATATCAGACCTAATGCTTATGGAAGTTCTCAGTGTTCCTCAGTTCTCTCTATAAAAAAGTGGGATGTCTGTGAAAATAGGCAGCTGAGTTGAATGTCAAATCCATAAATGCTGTATAAATGCATTAATTTGTCCTTTAGATTGTTAGTCCAATGCTGATTAAAAAATGAAATCCATTTTCTCTATTATTTTTACAGAATTGTTAGAAATAGAAAGATTCGTGATAATTGAATATCTCTTTACTGGTTTGTTTTTCTGTCTGGTGCTAGTGGAGGTACTGGTATGACAAGTACACAACAGTATGATGAGATACATTTACACATATTGAAAAAATATTGTCTTTCAGCATCCGTATCAGAAAGAGGTATCAAACAAATTAAGCAAATAGAATATGACAGAATATAAGATTTTCTTATAAATTTTCCAGCATCCCCATCTGAAACCAAAACTGAAGGAATCTCACATTTATATTAGCTTTTAGAAACAATTTCTTTGCACTGTTTCAGCCTCTTATAATGCACTACAAAGGAATCTGGCAAAATTCCATTTGGAGTGATAACAATTAAAAAAGAAAAAAAAGAAAAGAACAAAACCTGATCTAACATAACACAACTAATTTATTTTTGCATTTGATGCCAGCTTGCAGGTCAGGTACACAGTGTTTGTAAGAGATGAAGCAAAGCAAATGAGAAAGCTCTTCTGTGACATCCCACATTTCACTGACTCTCCTAATTATCACTGAGCAGTTTGATATCCTACAGCTAAAGATCCAAATCCTGCAACCCATTCTAAGTTATATTCATTAAGAAAGTTTGTACTTCACATAAGATCAAGATGAAAAGCAGGTATTTAAATCCAAGGTTTATTCTTTTCAACTGTGTAGGTTTATCTCTATAGGTTTTTACATATTGATACCATAGGACCTAAACATCTAAAATGCTGTTACTGAGCAAACCCAGAAATCATTGAGTGTTCAGGTTAGAAAGGGTCACTGAATCGACATTATTAAATTACTCATATTTAAAATTTTGCCCAGATAGCTTTAATTTGTAATGTTAAATAAAGACATCATAAACCAAAAAGCTTATAAATACAAATATAAACATATACAAATATATATATATATAAAACTAAGATCCTAAGGCTTCCTTTCCAAAGAGTATTTCTATTGTTATTCAAAAAGCTTGTATTGTCTCTGACATTTAACTAAAACTAAAATTAATACATGAAAAAATATACATAGGTAATTTGTAAAAGTAATGAGGAATGCAAGATAATCATCCTGAAACAATCAAAGCGATCCTTTTCAAAAAGGCTGAACATCTCTCGCCCTGTGAATAAAATTCCTTGAGGACGTCTCAGATGAAGCAATAAAAAATTGTGAGGTGTCCAAAATGAAAAATGGCATGAAAATATTGATTTATAGATCAGAATTATTTTTATTTGGTCATTGCTAATTGCTAGTTTTACCAACTTCTCTGTACTGTCATAAGCAACTATTTGGGCATGTTACAGTATACTGCCTCTAAAGTATACAAAATTCAATTAAACTCTGCAAGGGTGCATGCATATGCGTGGGTGTTCATGCATGTTTTTATTTAAAATAATTTGTTTTGCTCTTTTATACCCCTGAATAGTGACTTAATTTCTGTTTTCTCCATAAGAATCTCATCATCTTATGTCTTCAGCACACTTCCACATACAGTCTTTGTGCTTGCTTTTAAGTGTAGACGACACACCAAGTTGCTCTAAGCAACTAAAACTCTACTTGCAGCTCAGAATAACTGAAATCTATCTCCCACTTTTAAATTGACACTGAATTGGTGGTCAATACTCTAGCGTGGAAAAAAGCTAATAAGTAGGTTTATGAGGTTATTTGTTCTATTATTGTTAGAATTCTTTTATTCTTATTCTACTGTTCTTCTGCTTGCCTGCTCAAGTATTTATACACGCTAGTCTCATAAGTTTCTGGACATTTCTTATTGATTTCTCCTTTTATTTATTGCATCAGAAAGTGATAAGCAACAGTCAAATCCAAATTAGTCAGCTAACAAAGAGTTTCAACTCATGCAACACTAGTATACCAAAGGCAAATTGTTAATACATTTTTTTTAATTTATAAGATGATGTGTTACTTAGAACTGGCGTCTCTAGTCAGACTACACATAGTCTCTTATCTCCCAGAGGTATTCATAACCATGACTACTTGATCTGACTTACCTTCTGTAGTTTGATTGTTTCTGTGTGATAATGTACATTGTCTGCTGGAAACACAATACAGCAGAGAGGAAACAGTCTAGGAGGTTCCTGGAGCGTGTAGAAGATAACTTCCTGACACAGCTGGTGAGTGAGCCAACTAGGGAAGGCACCGTGCTGGACCTGTTGTTCACAAACAAAGAAGGACTTGTGAGTGATGTGATGGTTGGAGGCCATCTTGGGCATAGCGATCACAAAATGCTAGTTTTTGATTCTTGGAGAAGTAAGGAGGGGGTTCA
>NW_008824761.1:2133620-2134386 GCF_000699105.1 Pygoscelis adeliae | reverse complement strand
ACTTTGGCCTGTTTAGGAGCCTGGTTGACAGAGTCCCTTGGGAGGCAGTCCTGAAGGGCAAAGGAGTCCAGGAAGGCTGGACATTCTTCAAGAAGGAAGTCTTAAAGGCGCAGGAGCAGGCCGTCCCCATGTGCCAAAAGACGAGCCAGCGGGGAAGAAGACAGGCCTGGCTGAACAGAGAGCTTTGGCTGGAACTCAGGAAAAAAAAGAGAGTTTATGACCTTTGGAAGAAGGGACAGGCAACTCAGGAGGACTACAAGGATGCCGTGAGGTGATGCAAGGAGAAAATTAGAAGGGCCAAAGCCCAACTAGAACTTAACCTGGCTACTGCCGTAAAAGACAATACAAAATGTTTCTATAAATACCTTAGCAACAAAAGGAGGGCTAAGGAGAATCTCCATCCTTTATTGGATGCGGGGGGAAACATAGTGACAAAGGATGAGGAAAAGGCTAAGGTACTTAATGCCTTCTTTGCCTCAGTCTTCAATAGCAAGACCAGTTGTTCTCTGGGTACCCAGCCCCCTGAGCTGGAAGACAGGAACGGGGAGCAGAATGAAGGCCCCATAATCCAAGGGGAAATGGTTATTGACCTGCTACACCACTTAGACACACACAAGTCTATGGGGCCAGATGGAATCCACCCAAGGATACTGAGGGAGCTGCTAGAAGTGCTCACCAAGCCACTTTCCGTCATTTATCAGCATTCCTCGTGAACCGGGGAGGTGCCAGTTGACTGGAGGTTAGCAAATGTGACGCCCATCTACAA
>NW_008824761.1:2130401-2131908 GCF_000699105.1 Pygoscelis adeliae | reverse complement strand
AAAGGGTTGTCAAGCATTGGAACAGGCTGCCCAGGGAAGTGGTTGAGTCACCATCCCTGGAGGTATTTAAAAGACATGTAGATGTGACACTTAGGGACATGGTTTATTGGTGGACTTGGCAGTGTTAGGTTTACAGTTGGATTTGATTGTCTTAAGGGTCTTTTCCAATCTAAATGATTCTATGACTCTATGATTTTTTTCTCTACATTTATCTCACTGTATTCTATGAAATTAAGAAACTGAGTTATGCTTATAAGTATTATACTGCTACTGTGTTCCACGCTAGACCAAAAATGTCTGACTTCATGAATGTCTCTTCTATTAATGATTCACTTTTTTCATACAGAAGAGATCTTCCTAATTATGAAACAAATTAATCTAAATGGTGATTGATTTAAGTGATCTTCTCACCCAAACTGCTATTTCAAATGATCATTTTTCATTTGTACCATGAGACATTAACTGTGTTAATAGTTTTATAAGTGAGATTTCCTTTTTGCATGGTTTTGTGGAAGGAAACGGTGTTGAACAGCTGTTTGAATAAAAGCTCAAATCTTTTTTTGGTTGATTAAGGCAGCATATTAATAGTTCAGAGAGTAAGAAATTAATAATTATGGCAACCTGCTGTAGTCACTGAATTTCTTATGGCAGGTTTGTATATGTGATCTCTCATTGTAATAATGCTTTAGGATTCCTGAAACATGGAGACATTGTAATAGCAGAATCACTACCCAGAATTCCTTCATTTTCTATAGGGAATATATTTCATATCCCTGACATTGCCTACAAGAAATTAAATCAAGCTATTAAAAAAACTGATTTCAATAGGTTACAAAAGATCTGATTCCGAAATATTGCTGTACTGCTAATAGTTGTCCCTGATCTTCAGACTCATGACCATGAGGACCATGTCTACATCAGCAAGTGGTGAAATATAATTTTATCAGATTTACAGAGCAAACAGATGAAGGTGAGAAAATGGCAACCACCATATGTGTTTCAGGGGCATTTACTGTGGGCCAGCTCTACTTTGATCCTATGATGTGAACTCAACAGAAATAGCATTAAAACAGCTCATATAAACCTTTCCTATTCAGTTTTCTGATAGTATCAAAATTACAGAGTGATGGACTGAATACATTAGCATGGAAGTCACCCTCCTCTATCTCTTGTTCCAGCATTTACCATCAATTGTTTGTGCTATCTCGTAAAGGAGAAAACTTCACTAAATACAAGCAACTGTCTCTTCAGACACAGATTTGTAATACATAGCAAAGGTTAATTCTGTTTTCTCTCTTGACTTCTCAGAAAATGTTCTCTGCTCATGTTCTATGCATACATAGGTATATTGAGTGACTGTGGAAAAGTTTTGGTAGCAGAGGCACTGCTGGGGTGGCCTCTGTGAGGAGAGGAGAAGAGAGGAGAGGAGAGGAGAGGAGAGGAGAGGAGGACCTACAGCGATCACCTAGTCCAACTGCCTGACCACTTTAGGGCTGACCAAAAGTTA
>NW_008824761.1:2120862-2130252 GCF_000699105.1 Pygoscelis adeliae | reverse complement strand
GGGTGGTGGGAGGGGAGGGGAGGGGAGGAGAGGAGAGGAGAGGAGAGGAGAGGAGAGGGGCTGCCCTGTGCCAGGCACAGCTGGTTCCAGCTGGCTTCGGTGGACCACTGCAGGGCACATCTGAGTGTGTCAGCAATGCTGGTGTCACCTCTGGGAAAACATATTTAAGAAAGGGCAAAAAATGCTGCGAGAGAGGGGAGTGAGAAAAATGTGAGAGAAAGAGCCCTGCAGACAGCAAGGTGAGAGAAGAAGGAGAGGAAGGAGGTGCTCCAGGCACCAGAGCAGAGATTCACCTGCAGCCCCTGGAGAAGACCGTGCTGAATCAGGTTGCTCCTGTGCAGCTTTTGGAGGACCACGCTGGAGCAGATGGATGTGCCCTGAAGGAAACTGCAGTCCATGGAGACCCTATGGTGGAGCAGGCTCCTGGCAGGAGCTGTGGTCCATGGAGAGAAGCCCATGCAGGAATAGGTTTTCTGGCAGGACCTGTGACCCCGTGGGGGACCCATGCTAGAGCATGGTGCATGGAGCATGGTCCTGAAGGACTGCACCCCATGGAAAGTACCCATGCTGGAGCAGTTCTTGAAGAACTGCAGCCTGGGGGAAGGACCCACATTGGAGCAATTCATGGAGGACTGCCTCCCATGGGTGGGACCCCATGCTGGAGCAGGGGAAGAGTGTGAGGAGGAAGGATTAACAGAGATAACATGTGATGAACTGACCACAACCCCCATTCCCTGTTCCCCTGTACCACTCGTGGGGAGGAGGCAGAAGAGTCAGGAGTGAAGTTGATCTTGGGAAGAAGGGGGGTGGGGGAAAGGTGTTTTTAGTTGTTTTTATTTCTCACTATCCTACTCTGTTATTAACTGGCAATAAATTAAATTACTTTCCCCAAGTCAAGTCTGCTTTGCCCATGATGGTAATTGGTGAGCTGATCTCCCTCTCCTCATCTTGACCCATGAGCTTTTAGTCTTATTTTCTCTGCCTGTTCTGCTGAGGAGGGGAAGTGATAGATTGGTTTAGTGGGCACCTGGTGGCCAGCCAAGGTTAACCACAATAGGTAGGTGAAAATATTTTCTTTTCCTTTGGGCAGTTAAGCAATATACAAGCAGTATAATTCTCCAGAAGCTTAACACCAACTGCTTGTAGTTCATTTCCTCTTATATACGCTAAGCAACTTCATATATCATACCATACATATAGTAAATTATATTGTTTATTTCAAACCCCCTCACCCTCTTTCTTTCAACTTCTTGTTCTTATCACATTTTTGTCACATGCTTATTGCCAAAGATTGTCAAAGAACTTTGCTTTAGTTGTGTGTTACTTATGCTCGTAGTCAGGTAAAATATCAAACACATTTAATTAAATCACAATTATCTTTTTTCACTTATCATAACTATAAAGTTTTTCCTCATTATCATCATTATCAGCATTTAACTTATTTAAAAGAGAAGTGCAAGAAGATTTTGTGTTTTTCTATTTGAGTGAATTTGCCAGTTCTTGTGGTCAGCTAAACCTAAGCATGTACTCATGCTGGTCACTGTTACTATCTTATTCTACCCTTTCCCACCCTGGTTGTTGCAGAGTTTCATACACTAAGGCTGTAGTTCTGCAGGTGGGATTCATCTCACCATTACTCTGAGTGTCTACATGATAGGTGCCTATATATGGTTTTAATATCCTATCTCCTATTATTAGAGGTAGGAATCTAGTCAATATAGTTCTTGGTTTCTAGAGAGGTATTAAATAGATCAAATAGATAGGGTGAAGCTTCATTGACTGTGCTGATTACATCACCAGTGACAATAATGTAAATTCAGACACCTAATCTTATGTTCACATACCTGGTCTTACGTAGACACTTAAATTTAGATGAACAGGATTCCTACTGTCTGCCTACACGAACAATTTTCTCAACTTATTCATATACTGTGCCGCAATACAGCAGTTGTAGCAACAGAAGCACTTGTATGAACAAGATAAAGGCCAAGATTTAGCTCAGCTAAGTTTTATGTTTCTAATGAAGGTGCCCAATTTAGGAATATAGTTGGCCTATGGGTCCTATAAAGTCAATACCGATAGTTGAGGAACTCGAAATGACAAATCTACTTTCCCAGGCTTCCAAACTTTGTCATAGTACTTATGGATATACTATGAACATAGAAAGGTGACATAATAATTCTGTTGCTGCAAACTATTTGTACAGACATTTTTCCTGTTGCTACCATTGATGGGGTAACACAGTAGTTTTACAAAAGGGAAATTAAAAAACCCAACAAAGTTATCAAATATAGACATACCTTTGACATTGGTTTGATTTAGTATTACAAATTCTACTGTTTATTTTTGCAAAACTTTGGCCAATAGTGTCTTGTGCACTATAATATCTGTGCACTGCAAATACCAGGCAGGCATGAGCAAAAAAAAAATCCCATGTCCAAATGCAAACAGTCTCACATTATCACACAGGCTCTGAAGATTGTAGCCGTTATACAGACTTTGCTACCACTAAAAAGTGATTAGTATTCCTGGTGCAACCTTACAATATGCTTATCTAACTGTGTGTATCTGTTCTGAGCAATGTCTTTGTTAGCAAATCACACCATTCACTTGCCCTTCAAAGTGGGACAGAAGGAAAATCAATCAGCTATTGGGCATAGGCAGAGACTGTGACCCTCCATTAAGTTGTCTGGAAGGACAAAGAAGTGTAAAAGAAACAAAGCACAAGTTGTTTCTTCATACAAGCTCTTAGCCTTTTATTATAAAATCTATATTGGAACCTAGAAGTTTAAAAATCTTATAATGAATTCATAACCTCAGTATGAATACATAAAACATAATATAATTCTTTACTTGTACTAAAAAAGGATTTTTCTTTTGAAAACCAAAAAAAATTACAATGTCTTTCAAGTATGCAATCATTTAATATTATTGGAGATGCAATGGAAGTAAAATCTTCCTTTTAATTAGTATTTTGCCTCATTGGTTAGATTGTACCAGATATAGAATAGAATAGAGTAGAGTACACTAAAGTAGACTAGACTAGACTGGACTAGACTATTTCAGCTGAAGGGGACGTACAACAATCATCTAGCCCAACTGCCTGACCAATTCAGGGCTGACCAAAAGTTAAAGTATGTTATTAAGGGCATTGTCCAAATGCCTCTTAAACACTGACAGGCTTGAGGCATCGACTACCTCTCTAGGAAGCCTGTTCCACTGTTTGACCACCCTCTCAGTAAAAAAATGCTTCCTAATGTCCAGCCTAAACCTCTCCTGGCACAGCTGTGAACCATTCCCACCCATCCTATCACTGGATACCAGGGAGAAGAGATTAGCACCTCCCTTTCTACTTCACCTCCTCAGGAAGCTGTAGAGAGCAATAAGATTGCTCCTCAGCCTCCTTTTCTCCAAACTAGACAAACCCAAAGTCCTTAGCCGCTCTCCATAGGACATTCCTTCCAGCCTTTTCACCAGCTTTGTTGCCCTCCTCTGGATGCATTCAAGGACCTTAACACCCTTCTTAAATTGTGGGGCCCAGAATTGCACACAGTACTTGAGGTGAGGCTGCACCAATGCTGAATACAGCAGGATAATCACCTGTTTTGACCTGTTGGTTATACTGTAATTCACGCCGTTGATGATTGCCCAATGCTCCCATCGATCTAGATCCCGCTGCAAGGCCTCTTGTCCCTCACGAGGGTCAACAGCACCTCGCAGTTTGGTATCGTCAGCAAGATTGCATTCAATGCTTGGTGCATTCAACTCCCGCATCCAGATCACTGATCAAAATATTGAAGAGAACTGGCCCTAGGACTGAGCCCCGAGGAACACCGCTGGTGACCGCTCACCAGCCAGATGTAGCCCCATTCACTGCAGCCCTTTGAGCTCTGCCCTCCAGCCAGTTCTTCACCCAGCGCACCGTGAACCTGCTCAGCCCACAGCTGGACAACTTGTCCAGAAGGATGCTGTGAGGAACAGTATCAAAAGCCACAGTATGGCCAAGACACCACAAAATCCAGAAAAACTACATCCACCACCTTCCCTTCATCCACGAGGCAGGTGACCTTATTGTAGAAGGATATCAAATTAGTTCAACAGGACTTTCCCTTTGTGAACCCACGTTGACTGTGCCTGATGATTGCATTGTCCTTTAAATGCCTTTCAGTAGCACCCAGGATGATCTTCCAGGTGCTGAGGTGAGACTAACAGGTCTGTAGTTCCCTGGGTCTTCCCTTATGCCCTTTTTGTAGACTGGAATAACGCTGGCTAGCTTCCAGTCAGCAGGGACCTCCCCAGACTCCCAAGACCTTTGGCAGATGATAGAGAGGGGTCCTGCCACAACATCCACTAGCTCCTTCAGAACTCTGGGATGAATCCCATCAGGCCCCATGGACTTGTGAACATTCAGCTGATAGAGCTGGTCCCTTACAATTTTAGTGTCCACAAAAGGAAAGTTACTGTTCCCACACTCGTGGTCCTCTGACTCAGTGAACCAGGCAGCCCAAGGTCTATCAGCATTATTAAAGGCTGAGGCAAAAAATGCATTGAATACCTCCATTTTTTCTTTATCCCTGTCAGTCAGATGACCATCTTCAACAAGAATCTGTCCAATGTTTTCTCTAGATCTCCTCTTGCTATTAACATACTTTAAAAAGCCCTTCTTGTTATCTGAAACAACACTGGCCAGTTTCAACTCTAATTGAGTTTTGGCCTTTCGAAGAAGACCGTTTCGGCCTTCTCCCTGCTTATATGAACCACAGCTCTGCATTCTTCTTGCAAAGCCTGACCTTGCTTCCAGAGATCATACAGTTTCTTTTTTCTTCTTGAGCTCCACAAGGAGTTCCTTGTTCAGCCAAGCTGGTGTTCTGCCCCGCTTGCTTGATTTACAACACAGTGGAATTGCCTTCCTGTGCTTCTGAAAGGTGATTCTTAAAGACTGACCAGCACTCGTGGATTTGTAAGCCCTCAAAAGCAGATTCCCAGGGTACTCTGCTAAATATCTCCCTAAATAGCTTAAAGTTTGCTCTCCTGAAGTCCAGGGTAGCAACTCTGCTGTCCTTTTTTCTCATTACACTGAAAATTTTACACTCAACAATTTCATGATCACTGTGGCCAAGGTAGCCACCTACCATCACATCCCCCACAAGTCCTTCTCTATTCACAAATATCAAGTCTAGGAGGGCATCTTTCCTAGCTGGCTGACTGGCTGTCACAAGAAGTTATCATCTCCTACAAATTTCAAGAATTTCCAAGACCTGCTCATCACAGCAATATGATATTGCCAGCTGATGTCTGTGAAGTTGAAATCTCTCACAAGGACAAGGGCTACCGATCCTGAAATTTCTCCTAATTGCCTATAGATGAAGATGAAAGTTATAGTTTGGAGTCTTCATGTATTCAATTCAGCTACCATTTAGCACATGATTACACTCACTCTGGATAGTTTAATAAACAGTTTCAGTCACCCAGGATCATGGACTCAGACACAATATTCACTGCATGATTGGGTTTTTCACAGAACATTTTTTTATCCCTTCCTTCCCAGCACTTTGAAGGATTTAGTATAAAAAAATTGGCAGGTCCTCTATTTTAAAGGGAATTTGTTATAACGAGGAATAGAGGTAATTAGAAGCGGAAATGAAACATTTATTGATTTCACATCAAGATAAGCCATTTATATGTTTAAAAGTAATGAAAAAAAAGGGTTCTAATTTAAACAAATATCCTATAATAACCTCTATCATATGAGGACATTTGATCAATGCTGGAGAACAAAGTGGACTCTGAAGGTTGTTTTGTGGTTTTTTTTATTCCCTCAGAAATGTATCATCATTGAATTGGAAAACTTCAAAAAACATATTTTAGAATGGTTTATAGTATAATAAACTAAAATTCAGTAAAATTCTCTTCTTTGTTGTGAGGCATCAGAAAACATATTGGATAGAAAAATGTCAAAAGTCTGAAAAAAACAGCTGTAGATGAGGCAGATATAGTTGCTTTTATTAAACTGTAAAGGACTATTTAATTATTATTTTTAAATGAACATCGAATTAACAAAAGAAATGCTGCAGTTTGTATTGTGACTTGCTTACTGTTGCAGGGGCACATTTCTTCTAGTTTTGAAATTATCTGACTGTCATCTTTGCAAGTCTTGCCATAACTTTTATTCAAGTAGTGTTAATAGGTTGGTGGGTAATGATAGTAGGTTAGCAGATAGTGTTAGAAGAAAGTTTGAGTCAGGATTTTTTCAGACTTGTTTGAAAGAACAAGTCAAAGAACTTGTCAAAGAACATGGAACTGGAGGAAAATATTCATTCCAGTGCCTCTTCCATATTTTGGGTGTTAGGGGGTTTTTCTAATCATCTCATAGAATCATCAAGGTTGGAAAAGACCTCTAAGATCATTGAGTCCAACCGTCGACCCAACACCACCGTGTCCACTAAACCATGGCCCTAAGTGCTGCATCTACACGTCTTTTAAATACTTCCAGGGATGGTGACTCAACCACTTCCCTGGGCAGCCTGTTCCAATGTTTAACCACTCCTTCAGTAAAGAAATTTTTCCTCACATCAAATCTAAACCTCCCCTGGCGCAAATTGAGGCCATCTCAGACTAGCTTTACTAGGCAATTTACAGTATGAAGCAGATTGTAAACTCCCAGCTATTTAGTTCTCCTGGAACCCTTCAAAGGAGTTTGAGTCATAAGGATTACTCTAAATTTAGCTTTGAGAAGCTCCTTGATGCTATATGGATGACTGACTTTTATTTAATACTGTACTTGTCAAATGTCATGTGTGAGCTGGCTCCCACATGCACTCATCTAGGTCAGTTCACTCTCAGTTAAACAGATCTCAAAGTAGCTTCTATCTCACTGACTTTTCAACGGAATCATTGAAGGAAAAGAACAAATAAAAGAAGCAAACTAGGTATAGCAGCAGCAAATAAGCAGTTCCTAGACTTTTCATTCAGCAGCTTTGCCTTTCTTCTTTAACACATTCACTTCCACTCAGGTGACCATACGTTTCTCTGCCTTAGTCCATATCCTTTTTTGACTTCCTTGCCAAAATCTAAATATTCCCTGACTTCCTTTATGGCTTCTCCCTTGAAAATCTCATGTGATCTTTACATTTATAATATTTTAATTAATATTCTTTTCCCTGCTGTCATGGTCTGAGAGAAGAATGAAAAAACTTGCAAGTATTAGCTACACTCTGCTTTTTGAACCCCTTACCTTTAGATAAATAAGTAGTGTTCTGGCTTTAATTGGGCAGGCAATATACTTACAGTTGATAGTTTCCAAGTTCACAACCAACTGGAACAAGCATCTTAAAGTAATATATAATACTAATAGTATTATGTAATTCTAAAATTCTGATCTCATTCCTTAAGAGGCAAAAAACTAATTACCTTTCCTATTCAGACTGAGATTATCATTTGGTCCTCAAGCAAATTTGTGCTTGGATTCTGTCTGTGTAATCTCTTCAATCTATATTTCACTCCCAAGTAGTAACCATAACATTGAGATTATAAAGTTTCCCACTGCAAATGCAGGTAGGCTACTGAACAAAAAATATAAAAACCAAATTCTAACCAACTAAAACCATTCCAACAGCCAAGCCAAAATAAAAATTATAAACAATTAAACAAAAAAATTACAAAATAAACAATGAAATCATGCATGTAACAAAAGAATTATATGATCTTGAAAAATACAAGTCTTCTGGAATGATGAACTCAAAATAACCTACTCTGAAAAGATCACAGTCATAATCAAATTGAAACAGTAAAAAGTCTATGTAGAACTGAGACTCAGATATCAGTCCATGAAATTCAAAGGGTTAGTATTTGAAGTACTAATTTCATTAAACACAGAATTCTTTAAAGGGCACTAGGAAAGGCTCAACAATATGGAACAGTGGAATACTAAACTATTGCCCATGTCAAATTAAATGTCTAGTGTCTCTGCTGAATATTTAAAATGCAGTATAACTTTTTTATTTTTCATATCCACATTGAACCAGATACATAAATCTCTTAGCAGTTCAGTCAGTGAAATTTCATATAGCTTACAGTAATATTGCAATGTGATCCTCATAAAATTCTACAGGATACATTTACAAATCTGAATGAACAAGTGCTGTGAATAGCAACACAGATAGATGCAATAGAGTCAGTTTAGCATATCTCTATTTGTTATATAGACTAGAACCATTATACGCTTAAAAATTTGTTCATACTGTTATGAAAAATTAAGAGATGCTATAACTAGCAAAGCATTAATTTCTTAGCCCTCAAGGTTTTCTTATATTTCAATGCATTGCCAAGAAAGATTAACAAATTATTCTTTAACATTTGTACATTATTATACTAATTTTGTCTCTCATTCTCTTGTAAGAAAGTTGATGTACTACAGAAAAATCAACTTCCACATCCTAAAACCTAATGAGGCTGCAATTTTATGTCTTTGTCTTGTAGTGAAACAAATGGTACAATTACATTCCAGGAACACTCTAGGGGAATACAGGTGCTCAGCAGACTTGTATGAATGCTTTCCAGATAATCAGTTCCTCTTTTATTATTACATTTCCATAAAACATAAAGATGAAATGCCTTTTCAAGAAAGTAGTAATGTTACATACCAAATACAGGCTCTGTTTCATTACAAGTGCTTATATATCCTTATCTTCACTAGGAAACAATTCATCTTTTAAAAATACCTATACTGAGCTACGACAGTGTTAATTTCTTAGATCTCCTACTTTACCTTAAATTTTAAAGGACTTAACAGCTTGTATTCATACTTAGGAAGCCTTTATTAATCAAATTATTTGTGTAAGCATATTCATGGTAACAAAAAGTTTGTGTCCTTTAAATGTATCTATTTGTTTGTGATTTCAAAATACACTTAATTGTGTTAAATTGGAGATGGGATAGAATCTTATCATCTGAATAGGAGATCTGCTTTACTTAAAGTTCACTGATTTTTGATGAATACTAGACTGTTTTGTTTACAACACAACTTAAAATAATACCTGCAGAAACAAACGAATAAAATTCTGTATAGATTTAAGTTTTTTCATGTTCCTGGGTACCAGGCCTCTTATTTGCAAATATTGGAGGGCTCTAAACTCCCCTGGGTTGGCCTTGGCTGGCTGCCAGGTGCCCACCAAGATGGTCTATCACTCCCCTCCTCAGCAGGACAGCAGGGGGAAGAAAATAAGATGGAAAAAAACTCGTGGGATAAGATAAAGGCAGTTTAATAAAGCAAAAGCAAAGGCTGTGTGCAGAAGCAAAGGAAAACAAAAGATTTATTCTCTATTTCCTATCAGCAGATGTCCAGCCACTTCCCAGGAAGTAGGGCTTCAGTACGCATAGCGGTTGATCCAG
>NW_008824761.1:2106292-2117759 GCF_000699105.1 Pygoscelis adeliae | reverse complement strand
TGGTCATAGAAGGAGATCAGGTTGGTCAAGCAGGACCTGCCTCTCTCAGGATCTTTCTCCTGAGATAGTGTAGGAAATAGTACAGTATCTTCATCCACTAAAAAGCATTGTGCCAAGATTTTTCCTTGGGAATGGGTGCCTCAAAAGACAATATTAATGATCTCCTTTTGTGGGTGTATAGCCTTAGTACCTGTACCTCCCACTGTGTAAGAGGGAGATTTTTGTTTCATCTTGAAAGGAATGATACTCAAAAGTTCGACACCAGGAGGCAGTTGCACCCCCATGTCTCAGGAATACCCCAGAAATTAAAAAAGAAAAGAAAAAAAAAAGAGAAAAATAGTTTCCAGAAGTCCTAGGAGCAGGCTAGAAGGACTTTTTCTACCGCTTTCACAGAAAAAAAAAGGAATGATACTCAAAAGTTCGACACCAGGAGGCAGTTGCACCCCCATGTCTCAGGAATACCCCAGAAATTAAAAAAGAAAAGAAAAAAAAAAGAGAAAAATAGTTTCCAGAAGTCCTAGGAGCAGGCTAGGACTTTTACTACCGCTTTCACAGAAAAAAATAAAGGAAAGTGAAAAAGGAGGTTGAGTATTAGAAAAATGGATGGTTGTATTAGAAACGGACGATTAGAAACGGATTAGAAAAATGGACGGAGTATTAGAAAAATTGACGGTTGGACTCGATGATCTTAGAGGTCTCTTCTAACCTTAATGATTCTATGAAAACATAGTAATAGCCATAAAATCCTCCTCGAGCTAACAAGCAAGAACTTTCCACTTCAATAAAAGAAAAGTTCACATATAAAAAAACAGTGACATAGAGTGATCATTTTCAGTATGCCCCTTGGAATGCTCAGTCCCTTAACATCCAGTGATAGCTTCATAGTCTTCTTAATTAGCATCTTCCCTTTGCACTTAGGTTTTGGGCAAATAATATCTTTGGCTATGTTATGGGACTAAAAACATATGGAGATGTGTTGTGTGAATGAACAGCCTATTGAAATGTTTCTGTCATAACGATGCTGACTTGAAAAGAATGGACAGGCTGGAGGAGATGGCTTTTGGAGTGATTATCATACCCTCAATTAATAAGTCTATGTAAATGGTAATTTTAAAGATCTTTAAAAAGCTGGGGAGATTAGATTCTGTGCCAGGGGGTGAGGGATGGAGGAATCCATTCAGGCGTTATATTGTACTGTCTATTTCTTTGAACATTTAAGCAACTTTACCCATCAAATGAATAGTAAATTGAGAATTATATGCCTAATTATAAAATGTGGGCAGATAGGTCTTAGAAATTTTTTTACAAGAATTATTCATGGTTTACAAGAAGAAATGGCTTCATATCTCTTCAGCATAATGTTGCAATGGAGGAAATGAGACCAGTATGAGTGGTTCCTTTCATTTTACATTTAATTTGCAGTCTAATATTATACGATGTTTTTTTTTTGAGTGGAGATTCAAATCCTCTGTACAAATACTCCAGATTGAAGTATGTATACAATCTATGCTCAACTACAGTACCTATAGTTGCTCAGATATGCTATTTATAGTTGAACACAGCTTTGCAAGTTGAACAACTTTTTTTAACTCTTCTGTATACCAGGAATATTCAGCCCAGGTGAATGACAGGTTAGAATAGGACCATACTGATGTCTCACCAACCTTTCTGCTATTTAAGTGCTGTTGCTAGACCAATTTGTTATGCATTAGAATAGAAGAATATTTAAAACCTAAAGAAAATGGCTTGACATTTAGATACTTTGACATTTTCTATCAATATTAATATGGCTATAAAACAGTCATCCTTGATGCCATTTAATGATGAAGTAATGCTTATTAATTACAAATGTTGTTTAATCTGTTTTAGATACTAAAGGTTATGCATTCTTTTATTCTTTACTGTGATTAATTCTAAATCTGCAGAGAAGCAAAACCTTTCAGAAATTAAATGAAATTTAAATAAGATTTTAACACTCATAGACCTTTGGACCTCTGGGAACACCATTCAAAGAATGAAAAAAAAAATGTTTTCTACATTAAACAGTCTGCCTTTGTTGCTCTGAATTCTATAAAACTCTATTTTCAAATCATGTTAAGATGAAAATGTTCAATTCAATGGTATTAAAAAAGTAATATATATGATTAATTAAATGTATCTGGAAGGAGAATCCATGCTGGGCAAGGATATGAGTTTTTTTCCAGCAAGAATCTTTGTAAATTACTGCATGGTTTGGAGATAGAATGGAAGCACTTTTTGGTTGTAAAAATAATATAATTTGATAGTGAACATCTAAAATGTTAAAGGATACTGTGTTTGTGTAATACAAACACAGCTTGAAAACTGAAAATGAAGAATTCCAAATAAAGCACATCATATGCTTTTTTTTTTTAGAGACTATATAGGTGATTAACAAATGTATCTGCAGCAACTTGGAATGCAATGTGATTAAATTAAAAGTGGTTCTAAGATCCTGCAGTGTGAATCTTGACTTCAGTATAGTATACGCCATGTGCTTACTATATGAACCAATGATTAATTTTCCTTTGCCTCCAATATCTGTCTCTTAGTATTGGAAACTCAAAACATACAGAGAAAGATTTAGGATAACCAGGACTAAAACCAAATACACTATTCTAAAACCATTGCTTTAACTTGTAACTTTGTCAATGAAGAACACATACACTAGTAATTTCTAACACAGTGCCTCAAAAATGAAATATATCTATCTACCTATATTGATATAACAAAATTCCTCCAAAATGGTTTAACACAACAATAAGTGACATTCTGTTAAACAATTTTTGACTGTCATAACCTATTCTGCTAACTTTATATATAAAACTGTTAATGTCACAGAATAATTGAAATAGTTTGAAATAATGAGAACAAACAATAAACCTTTACACTAGATGCTTTATCTTTCTTCCACCAATGAGCAGATTTTTTTTTTTTTTGTGATAATTTTCATCTGCCTTTGAGTAAAGGAAAAAAAGAAAAAAGAAAAAAAAAGAAAAAAAGTGAAGGGAACTAGCTAATTCTGCCAATTCAGAAAACATTACTTGTCCTCTGTGTCATCCACTTGTCTAGTGGATGAAGGAAACTTTTTTTTCTTTGAAGTCAAAGCCAATCATCCTATTAATATTAACAGATTTGGATTAGGCCCCTTCTGTCTGAAAAACAGCATAAAACATGTTTGGGGTTTTTTTTTTTGTTTGTTTTTGTCCTTTAATAAGTGCTTTAATAAATGTAAGTTTCAGTTGTGCACTGAATTGTACCTTAGATGAGAATATGTCAACAGGATAATTTCACCATACTAGTGATAACATTATGCTGTGTTATACCCTTGGGATTATGCTGTTATTTCAGATTTAATTGCTAAATTAATACACATTTCCCAAGCTTATGTTTATACATTGAATCTATTATCAATCATTATACTTCACCTGAATAACAGAAAAAGCATCCATTGTTTGCTGCTGGCCTTATTCTTCACTGCTGGCACTGTTTTTGCAAAGTATATGTTCTGACTCTCCTTAGTATTAAGAAACATGCTGTTGTTGCTTGATACCACTAAGCAGAGACAGCTGAAAAATGTTTTGTTTGATAGTGTTTATTGTGTGAAATAGTTTCTTACAATGATGCAGGGAAATATGGTTTATGGACGAAATAGATTTATGCAGTGCTTGTAGCGTTCTATTCACATCCTAGTGAACACATATTGCAATTAAATTATACAATTTAAAAACTAGTTGTGACTAAGCTCAGCTGAGTACTTTTAGTCTTAAATAGAGCTAGAAAATGTTTCATTAGAGAATATATTATTCTCTAAAGTTTCAGAAGCTTGATTAAAAGGAGTAAAATACTAAAAAATCCTTTTTAGATGTCTCTACGCCCATAATACTTGAGGGAACATAATGAAAACGTGAGTATATGTCATATCTGAACATTGAGCTTCTACTTATCTATATACAACAGAAGAGTTTCTCCACATTACTGCTAACTTCTGGAGCCTGTATGAGGTTCTGTTGGCCACATTCGGAAGTTACACATTTACAGGTTTGGGTTTCATCAAAGTCTAACGCTAATGTGAAAAACAAGGTCTCTTAGTAGGTTTTCCCAGGAATCTGCAGTATTTTCAGGTAGTTCCTCCAAGTTGCCCTGTTTAATAACTCGCTACTGGGGAAGAAAATCTTTTCAGTGGAATTGTAAGGTTATAAAGCATCTGGTCATTTCATTAGCAGAATATTAACACTGATGTTTTATAGAAAATTTAATAACAACTTTAGTTGATGTTATGCATTGTGTTCTTAGATTATATTTATAAAATAACCCTAATTTCTCTTATCTTAGTGTTAGCCTCTGTTAACTCTGAGTGTTAGCTAAACTTATAGCTGTTTAATTTAAAGCAGATTTTTTTTAATACCATGTGATACCATCTAATCTCTTAAGTAACTGCCTAATTCTAGTTAACTTCCTGAAATTAGACATTAAGAGGATAGCATCTGACATTAAACTGGACTCATAAATGAACACAGAACCTGTGATTTAGCTTTTGGTGCTCACATAGCACAGCAAAGCTTCAGGAAATCAAGATTTAGCAGAAAGAAATGTTGTGCTTTTGCTTCAGATCGAACATCCTACAGTTTGACCTTGAAAGAAAATTATAGGTACTTCACTGGACTAAAGGCAAAGAAAGTCTGTATCTAATGAGATCTCTTTGAATGTATTTATTTCAGGATATCACTAAAGAAAAGTTATAGCTTTATATTTGGAGAGGTTATGTAGAGGACTGCAATCTTTCATTTAGCTTACATCAGACTTCAAATACATTTTTTTTAAAGAAACACTGAGCCAAGAGGGCAGAATTTTTCTATCTAAACTTTGCATGCTATTACCAATGGTACAAGCTAAAGGAAGGTTTCAAACCTTTACTAGGATTTTTATCCACTTATTGAATTTAAACTGACTCTAATGTAAGTGCCAATTTGTAAGTGGGAAATAAGGAATGAAGCTAACACTTCCTGCGACAGTCTAACAAGAACTGGAACTGTGCATCCAAAGTCTACAGAAGTACTTGAAAAATAGCCTTGTCCTATTTTATAAGAATGATACTAGATGTCTCTCATTCCTGGCCCTTTTTTAAAAACTGTTTATTCATCATTGATTGGTTAGAGTGGAGAGCAGTCAGATTCTGCTCTTAGCCTACATGGCTTGTCTGTTTAAGTTAACAGTCTAACTGCATTTAATAAGCTCCTCAAGTAAAGCTTTTTCCAAAGGTGTTTTTGCATGACCTGCCTTATTACCAGAACTAGCTAACAAAGATATTTTTCTTCATGAAATATGGGAGAAAACAGACACTTTGTTTTTCTGAATGTAAAAGTATAAAACATGAATACTTGTTGAGTGTCTTCTTGATTTGGCCAATCATTATTAGAATCTCTCTTTGGAGATACTTTGGTTTTAGAATGGTTTCATTCAGGGTACAGTGGTATATGCAGTTGAGATGCAGAAGTAATTATTAAGTGATTATTGATGAATATTGTGGGAAATTTGAAGGAATAGATGAAAGGTATCCACACATAGGACTGAACTCAATGCTAGGGTTGTGCTTAAGCCCATACCAGATGAATATAAACCTCGATACCTTAATGAGATTTCTAGAAGGCTTTTCAGTAGATGGAAGATCTGTTGAAGTTCAGGGGCTCAGGACCTTGCCAAGTCCTGCCTGAATTGTGTTTCCAGTTCTCTTATATAATGTGATTCTTGTCTTCAGGCAGTTTTGTGGCACAAGTCCCTAACTCTCTTTCAGTCAGTTTTGGATAAAGAGGAACATTTGCTTTTTGTTTGAAATTCAGAGAAATATCTGACTGGCCAAGGGTTAGAAACCTAATTTGCATCTGGTACTCTACACAGAGTTCACTTTCATAAATATATAATTGATTTGTCTCCTGGAATGAATTGTGCATTTGTCACCCAACACATTTCTCTCACTAGTTTTGGTAAGGCATATTGCCCATCTCATATCAGGAGGCAAGACACAAAATGCCTATTCTGTGCTAACACGAGTCCCTCACTGCTCACAATTGCATCCTATTTGGATTTGTCTTAACAGATATATTGAGAATGGGACAATATCCTTTTCCTACCTGGTAACTTAGATTCTGTAATTCTTCTATCTCTGTAATTCAGCACTAAGTCATCTGTTCTGTTTTGTTTGGTGTTTTTTCCATGTGAAGGTAACACAAACATTCTCAGTCAGTGATACCTCTTGTCCTTTATAGTCTGACTGCTTTCTTAAAACAAAAAATTTTGTTACATATTTCCAGGTAATGTTTGAAAGAGTCTCTCAAGAGACAAGAATCATCCTTTATTTTTTGGGGGAGCACACTCTAAATTTGTTAGCTCACAACTTATTCCGTCTCTTCCTTGTATTTATCATTTGCAGTATTTTCCAGCTTAGAATCATTTGTAGCTATTAATTGGCAGCTTATTGTCTGTTCCGGGCTTTACTAAAGTTACTAATTTTACACTGCATATCCAGATTTTACATACTGTTTTCATTTTTCTTCTTCATTGACTGTTTCTCAGATAGTTTTCAATCTATGAACCAGTTGTAATGTATAAGGTAATTACAATTAGTTTTCAAGTAATATTTCTTATTATGTATATACCATTCTTTTTAAAGAGTATATTTCATCAGCTGCATTCCCTATTTTTGGCTTTTATTTGAACACAGATCAAGCACGTTTTGGAAGATTTGCTGCTTATTAATCTGTATTGTGCATCTGTCATGAAAATATGTTCTTCCTTTACAGGTTCACCTTTCTTTATATGTATGTCTCATCATTTTAGTGGGAATTAAAATTCTCTAAGAGGATAACAAGTCTTGGGGTTGCAATTTTAACCTGAAACTTTCATATTTTCATTTTTTGAAACTTTGAAAACTGACTTTGTCAAAACTGAAACTAATAACTGTAACTGGCATAGTAAATTCATTAGCTCATTAATGAATTATTTCTAATGCTAATCAATAATTTCTAATGCTACAAGATGCACATGGAAAATAAACTTTTGTTTATACTTCTGTTTAGTTTTCTAATCTATGAGCCATATTTATCATTTTGCATGGTAAAAGTAATGACATTTAATCAAAAACTTGCATAGTTTAATTTTTGTGCATTTTATTTTTCGCTTACAGAAATGATTTTTTTAAGAATATGTATTACATAGTAAATATTGAATCTGTATGAGTAGACCAAGGAATGACTTGCTGACTGTTCCCAATCACCTTCTTGTCCTTCGTGTGCCTGGAAACAGTTTCCAGGTTGGTTGCTCCATCACCTTTCCAAGGATCAAAGTGAGGCTGACTGGCTTGTAGTTCCCTGGTTCCTCTTTCTTGCCCTCCTTGATGACAGGAGTGACATTTGCTTTCCTCCATTCCTTGGGCACCTCTCTTAATCACTATGATCTTTCAAACATTACTGAGTGGCTTTGAAATGACATCAATACTTGTAGGTGCATCCCATCAGGACCCATGGACTTATGTATGTCCTGTTTGTCTAAGTATTCTCTGACCTGATCCTTTTCCACCAAGGATAAGTGCAGATGTGATAAATTAGAGATATGGAAACAATGCCATGCAAATGAACACTTTGTTTGAAAAGATTTTGACCAATTAAATTAAATTCTTGCAAATTAAAATAGAGGTGGACAGTAAGAAGCAAGGACAAAAACTAAAACACCTCCTGCCAACCCCTCCCCCCCTTTTTTCCCAGGCTCAACTTCACTCTTTCACTCCTGACTCTTCTCCCTTCCCCAACCAGAGCAGCACTGGGTGATGGGGAATGGGAGCTGCCATCAGCCCATAACAGTTCCTCTCTGCCACTCCTTCCTCCTCACACTTTTTGCCTGCTTCAGTGTGGGTCCTCTATAGGCTGTAGTGTGGGTGTCTGCTCCAGTGGGGTCCTACCCACAGGCTGCAGGTGAATCTCTGCTCTAGCACCTCCTCCTCCTCCTTATTCTCCCACCTTGCTGTCTGCAAGGCTGTTTCTCTCACAGTTTCCTCACTTCTCTCTCTCACAGCTGCCATGCAGCATTTTTAAATTTATTTTTTTTTTGAAATACGTTTTCTTAAATATGTTTTTCCCAAGGCACCACTACCTTGGCTGAGAGGCTCAGCTGTGCCCTGCAGTGGGTCTGTTGGAGCCGGCTGGAACCGGCTGTCTGGCACGGGGCAGCCCCGGCCTCTCCTCACAGAGGCCGCCCCTGCAGGGCCCCACTGCCAACACCTGTGCACCTTCCACCCAATATATTAAAAAATGAAAAGCCATTATTATTTCAGTCTTTTTCAGAAAACTGTGATTTTGGAAGACTGCCTCACTGTAAAGCTTGTTTTTGGCATTACAGTAGTAAAAATATCCCTGTGAAGTAGGTGATGTCTGATAAGCCTAAAAACCTATTGTTGAGGTCCAATTGGAAATACTTTTGTATGTTACTCAGATGAATTTCCCATTTTAATATTTTAAATACATGCTGTATGCTTTTTTCTGTTTAGATTTCTCTGATAGGTAGTGAGTGCAGGTGGGACACCTTGTGAAACACATCTGAGGAAGCACGGAATTGAAAAAGAATAAAAGCAGCAGGTAGAAAATTGCTAACTTCAAATGTTCACATATCAGATTCTAAATTATTCTTTGTCTTAGCTAACTGAAGGTTCTGTATTTGAATAAAGGGTCTTAGCCTTTTAAGATTCACTGTTTTCATATTTTTAAGGGTTGGTATTTTTCTTTCCTTTTAAATGGAAGCAGAGAGTGTTGTATAATGTGTTTGTGTTGGAGCTGAAGCTTCAGGTAAGACAGTAAAAATATTCATCTACAATTAAAAAGTGTGACATTTGTATACAACTACAGAAAATCTAAGAGATTTTTTCAGCAGAAAAGTGTCAGTGTCTTCTGCAAATATAAATTTTACAGATATACAATATAAATATCACAACTAACTATAAATTATGGACAACTGAAACATCCCCAGAAAGTGACTGGATGAGATGTATAAGAGTAGCAATATATTGACCTTCTTAATGTCTAAACATCATGATAAGAAAGTTTGCAGTGAATGAAAAAGTAAGAGCAGTAATGGATTGAAAATTCAGTACCTGAGAAATGAGAATGACAAAAAGTTCCCAGATCAGGATGTGTAAATGCTAAAGTGTATGCAGAACTCAGAGGAGAATTTGCATTGAGTGGAAGTGATGTTGCTATTTTGATTGTGCCTACTGCATAGCAGGTGATTACTTCATGACAGAGAAGAATGATCCCTCTATCTCTCATCTCTCTAGGTAGTTAAATAGCTGTCATCACTTCAGTCCATGAATGTAGTTTCCTTTTCCTTCATTTATACAACACATCATTTATCTACTTTATGTAGACAATTTAGAACCCCTTTCAGGAATTCTCTGTGACAACCTTTGGTTGCAATTAGTTTCTATCAAGTTCGTTTCAAAAGTTATAAGCCATCCAAGTTTCTCCTGCATTTTCTCACAACCAGTTCCCCTTAGGATACTAAGATGCTCTTACAGAAAAATATTAGTGCAATGTTCACTAGGTTGAGGCTATTCATCATAACTTTTGGCAACAGAAGAAAATTGATAAGTATAGTTAGAAGATGTAAAATTATTGTCATTGACAGATGTTTGCTGTTTCATTTTACAAATGAGTCACAAACATATAAAAAGGATAATAACAATAAAGATTTTAACAATTTTAACAAGAACAGTTTTCAAAAGTCAGTCTCAAAATCCTAATATGCTGATAGCACACCTAAGAAAAAGGGAAAGTTAATAGTATTCATAACCATTTTTCATTACTGAACTAAATTAGGTCATTGGTAGATATCATACTAGTCACTCTTGAGAATAAAGTAATCAAAATAAGTACAATGTAGTAGGTAGGTTTTACCTACTTACCTACTTACTACTGTAGTAGTAGGTTTTACCATGTATTAAAGAATTCACTGGTTTTAATATTACACATTACTTTATGGCCCTTTTTCAGATCCTATGTCAATTTCATCCCTCTTGTGAAAGTCCACTGATTTCAAAAAAGTTTTACAGCTTGAGTGAAAAATTATGACAGTAACAAAGGCACCACTCCTTACACTTTTAATATTATATTTTTAAAACTCCACACCTCCAATTTTATTGTCATTTAATAGTTACCAAAATATGCTTTCATTTGAGAAAGACCCCATGAATTTTCTTATGATGGTATGAGACTGTAGGTGATATATTTTCTGCACTATTATTAAATTTACCACCTACTAGTATCAGGGAAAATTACAGTATTGAACAATTAAGTTTTACTTCACATTCAGACTTTGTTCTGCTGTTTATCAACCCTGGTAACAAAATAAAGTTAATCCAAGTATGAACACATAATATATCAACAACAGATATGAATATTTATATGAAGCAGCATGCTTCATATAAATGAAAACGTTTGTTCAGTGGTTTTGTTTTTAAGCATTTCCTATTCTAGCAACTTCTCTCCAGCTTTGTCAAAACCACAGTAGATATCATGGTTTCATCAAGGTTTCCTTTAAGGTTTTTTTTTTCCTACAATTATTAAACATTAGTTTATGCATCCTCTTCAGGTCCTATTTATTTAAACAGTATTGTGTTTTCCCAATGAAGTCAAAACTAAAAGTATATATGTATACATATATTTACATACTGTTTGTATATCTGACATTCAGTAAAACTTCAGAATGTTAAAAACTAGAATTTGTGTCTGGACTAAGGAAAGGAAAAGGCACCTTTTAAAATTTATTATTATGAAAATGAAGAACTCCTTTTTGATTAAGCCACAATAATTTACAAAACCTAAGTGTGCTGGACCCAGGAGGTGAGCAACCTGCAGTTTTCTTGTATGCTGCTTTCAACTATTAAACTGCATACAAATTTGCAGCTGTCAAGTGTCAAGTCATTGATTTTCCTCCCTACTAGGCAACAGCTGCTCTGCTCACTCTTCAGAAATCCTCCTTTCCAGATGACATTGGGAGTGTAACAAGAGACTTCATTACTGATGAAATAAAGCCTTGGACTATTCCAAGAAAATGCCCCCAAAATATACTTTTAGTAGAAATGTACAAATGAAGCACAGAAAAGATTGGTGGGAGCAAGTGTGATACTTACCTGGAGTCCTGTCATACAAATAACAATTTTCTAATATATCCTCTATTACAGAAAAACTTACTTTGTCTACTAGTAAAATAAAGACAGATTTTTCAGAAATTGTGTTCACTCTTCTTTTGAATCTTAAACAATATTGCTAATACTGTCCCCTAAGATGTGAAAGGATCATAGAATCATAGAATCATTAAGGTTGGAAGAGACCTCTAAGATCATCGAGTCCAACCGTCAACCCAACACCACCGTGCCCACTAAACCATGTCCCTAAGGGCCTCA
>NW_008824761.1:2102614-2104608 GCF_000699105.1 Pygoscelis adeliae | reverse complement strand
GGCACCGAGGTCAGGCTGACAGGCCTGTAGTTCCCCGGATCCTCCTTCCGGCCCTTCTTGTAGATGGGCGTCACATTGGCAAGCCTCCAGTTATCCGGGACCTCCCCCGTTAACCAGGACTGCTGATAGATGATGGAGAATGGCTTGGCGAGCTCCTCCGATAATTTTATCTGCAACCTGTTAACTGAAGAACAAATTAAAAAGAAAAAAAAGTTGACAACACACAGCTCCAATGAGTAGATTTACTCTGGTAAAAAAAGCTCTTTTTTTAATAGCCTTTTTATAAAAATTCAAGACAAATCCTACCTAAATAGGTAGGATCATGCCTAGATTGGCTGGTGTTTCTCAGGGCAGTTTTGTTCATGCCTTAGCTTTTAACTTCCTTAATCAGTGTAAGCAGTATTTTCTTCAGACCTTGAAGATTTTATGATTTGTTTATTTAACAGCCAGTTCTTCTTCAATGGAAACTGACAGGATAGTTGAAAAAAATAATAAAGCCCATACTTCTGTATTACTAAATATATTGATAGAACTCCACCATTCTACCAAAACTTTCTAAGACATGATTGCTTAAAGCCATAGTAAGACAGGGGAAGTTTATCAAATGGAACAGGGTTTATAAATCTCCAGATAGTTGTATAAAAATTGTCTATTATTCATTAACTAATAATGGACTGCAAAAGTGGTGGTTCATAATTAACAACAAAAACAAAGTCAAAACAATGCTCTTTCTGGAAAAAAGGAAAAGAAAAAAGAAAAAGAAAAAAAAAAAGAAATCCACAGCAAACATCTCTGTTCATCAACCTCGGCAGAGAAAATGAAGATGTTAAGTAGAAACCTCCATATCCTGATTATATACTATGGTATGTGATTACTTCTTCCAATGTTTACTAGGTCTTTCTTTTTGACCTAAAATTGTTTCCTGAAAATCTTTTCTGATCGTATTTCCAAAAGTATTGATACAAGGCCCTAAATGTTAGTTTATAAAAATGAAGTTTCCATAGAAAAGAGACTATTTGATTTAATTTGATTTACCTGATCCATTATGTGTTCTTTTGTGTTTTATGGTGTTTCAGAATTAGAAATAATCTTAACTTGTATTTTAAAAAGTTATGTTCATCTGGTCAAAATTTCCTCGAATCTGTTCTTATCCGTCTTGTCCATTTGCAGTTTACATCAAGGATTTTCAGGCTGATCGATACCTTATCAGAGTAAAGTAAAATCTCCAAAGGTCCAAAATTAATAATGTGCATTTTATGTGCACATGCTGCTTATCATACAGTAACAGTTTTTAAGGTGTTTTCTTTACCTCATTATTACTGCCATTTTGAAAAAAGTCAATATAAATCATAGAATCGTTAAGGTTGGAAGAGACCTCCAAGATCATCGAGTCCAACCGTCAACCCAACAACACCATGCCCACTAAACCATGTCCCTAAGCGCCTCATCTACCCGTTTTTTAAATACTTCCAGGGATGGTGACTCAACCACTTCCCTGGGCAGCCTGTTCCAATGTTTAACTACTCTTTCAGTAAAGAAATTTTTCCTTACATCCAATCTAAACCTCCCCTGGCGCAACTTGAGGCCATTTCCTCTCGTCCTTTCGCCAGTTACTTGGGAGAAGAGACCGACACCCACCTCGCTACAACCTCCTTTCAGGTAGTTGTAGAGAGCAATGAGGTCTCCCCTCAGCCTCCTTTTCTCCAGGCTAAACAACCCCAGCTCCCTCAGCCGCTCCTCATAAGACTTGTTCTCCAGACCCCTCCCCAGCCTCGTTGCCCTTCTCTGGACACGTTCCAACATCTCAACATCCTTCTTGTAGTGAGGGGCCCAAAACTGAACACAGTATTTGAGGTGCGGCCTCACCAGTGCTGAGTACAGGGGCACGATCACTTCCCTGCTCCTGCTGGCCACACTATTTCTGATACAGGCCAGGATGCCGTTGGCCTTCTTAGCCGCCTGGGCACACTGCCGGCTCATGTTCAGCCGGCTGT
>NW_008824761.1:2085942-2100288 GCF_000699105.1 Pygoscelis adeliae | reverse complement strand
GCCTCTCCTTCCTCTCCTGTCCCTTCTGAAGAGTCTATAGCCATCCATTGCAGCACTCCAATCATGAGAGTCACCTCACCATGTTTCTGTGATGGCGACTAAGTCATACCTCTCCCGCTGCAATATAGTTCCTGTGGGAGAAAGTTGTACCTCAAAAATCTATTAGGGTCAGTGAGCCTATGGATAAATATTCAGTTCTGGATTCTCAAAAACTTTCAACGCTGTCCCTGGTAGTAATGTCCAATGGAATAGAATGGAATATTCTCTCAGGATTATTAACAGATAAAAAATGCAGAAAAAAAGATAGAGAAAAAAAAGGTTCAATTTTCAAAACAGAGGAAAGCTACCAAATTGTTACTACAAATTTTTGTATTTCCATGTAGCCTGCTAGGTAGATGAGGACCACAGAAAGAGATTATACTGGACCCTTGGCCAACCATATATTGCTTAATTATGAACTCACTCCTTGACTCTTTTGGACCAGATTGCTCCAACTGGCTCCGTGAAAGCCAAATTTACTATTGGAAATCTTAACTTTCAACAGCGTGGAGGTCAGACAGTCAGTTATGGGCTAGAGGTCAAACCAGGTCCTCTTTATTTTTGCATATAAATATAGTCTACATGTCTGCACTCTCAACATGTTAATAAATACTATATGGAGAATTAGGCAGAAATTAGCAGAGTTTGTACACAGCATAAAATCAGTCAAGGGTGTCCAATTTAGGTAAAAATGAAAAAACTGCATAAGGATCTCATGGTAACTGGGTGAAAAAAAAAGAAGGAAAATAAATTAAATACTCAAATTTGGAAAAAACAGGGACACATTGAAAAAACAACCTTAGCAGTAGATACAAAGTATGATAATTTTAGTTTCAGATTTAGTCTGACTACCTTTAGTCAGCCAAGTCAGTTGTCGTTATGTAATATTCTAAAATCTGAGTCAGTATGTTAAGGTGCCTTTGTGTCTACTCTATAGGGAGATAAGAGTAAGGTAAGTTCCTTACAAAGGCTTTTCATCCAAGACTAAAAGTGGACATCATCCTCAGGAAAAAAGGATCTTAAGGGAAAATTCTGTAATATGCAAAAATATTCTGAAATATACCAAATAAATGTAAGAATTATTAGAAAATGAGTTAAGAACAGAATGGAACACATTAGCATGCACAACTCCATGTTGCACCTACTGTTTGAATATTGTATGTCCTTCAGGTCACTTTATCTGATAAAAAGCATGGTAGACTAAATACATATATAGAGCAGTGCAACGAGCATAAATCACAAAATGACAGAATCACTGAAATTTTGAAAATGTGTTTTTATGAAATTTCTATTAAAAAAAAACCCAAAAACTGAAGATGAAGTTTCTGAGAACATAAATTCTTGAATAGTGTTAAAGATTACTCTGACTTCTTTCTAGCTAAGATCAGAAAGCTTAATATCCCGTTGTCCAGCTCATATCTGCCAGCGATGTAGAAATAAGCTGGACAACTTCAGGCACCTAAAAGATCTCTAGATGCTTATGTTTATGCATCTGACTACAGTCCTTGGGTTGGAATTCAGGTCCAGATTGTCTACAGATAGTGATAGGTTTTTAGACTCCTTCATAGTCAGTGAAGGTCTGGTCAATGCAATCTGAGCTAGTCAATGGAATAACTAAGTGACTCATGGGCTGTGTTGACTGTGATAAGTACTTAGACATGATATTTAGGACTTAAATCAGTTACCTACATCTAGCTACCTAATGTAATCTGAGCTTTATTAAGATGTTCAAGACATCTCTAAAGGGCTGAAGATGTGTCATAGGAACTGTAGGAGACACACTTCTTCCCGGACCAGCACCTTGAAAACAAGAAGGATACATCTGGGCAACTTAAATGGCAATCCTTATTTATCTTTAGGCAAGTGAAGCTCACAAGCGGACATCTACATTAAGATGTTTACAATTGTAGTTCTGGCCATCATTGGAGTCACTGCAAATCCCCCTTCTCCCCAAACTTTCTCCTGAAAATAGAGGGGGAAGGATAAAGCTCTAAGTCTAAATTTAATCTTGGCAGTATCAGAAACTGAACTGAAAAAACCACTAATATACGCTGAAATTATTTATTAGTGACTCAATAGACAGTGAAGATGGAATATTACCAGTGATATTATTCTGAGGTTATGCTAATTTCTGAAAATGTCTTACTGACATTTAGAATACAATACATTTTGTTGAACTTAAGAAGTAGCACAGATGTATGTACCTCAAATAGATACCCAAGGCTCATTTTATAGTTAATGAGGAGAAAGAATCACTTATAAGGTATCATTTATTTTATACTTATACAGACATTTAGCACGATGGATAAATCATACCCTAAAAATGTCTATTTCTTTTCAGTAGCTCTAACAGAAGCCTAAGGATATCACATAAGGTATACACATTTACATAACAGATTACTGAAATTAGGTGAGAGGGATTTCCCTCAAAAATTACCTTTATGTAGATTGATGGTAGTGTGCATAGCTCAACCCTGGAATCTGAAATCTCTAGTCAGTGAATCAGATTCTAGCTCTTTCATTTTTAGTTAAGATAACTCTGAACAGAAAACCTCTGAAAAGTAACATTCATGTTATGTGTTATTACTGCTTCAGCAGAAATACACTGCTTTATACACATTGATCCTGAGAGGCAAGAAAAGTAAACAAAGCAATAAAGTATAAAAGTTAAATGTAAATGATGTTAGGATTTGTAGCAAATGGACACTGATACACAATCAGCTATTTTAATTAAGAAATTACTATTATTTTTAGTGCATTCATAGGCAAAAGGCTGATGTCATGGGCAAAATAATGAATATAGGAAGAAGTTCCTCCTGTGATCATACCAGTAATGCTGATCCGTAGTTAAATGCATATACTTTCAGTCAGAACAAGAAATGTTATATTTTGACATTTTTAAAACAATAATTTAACACACACAATCAAAACAGATATTTAAGCTTCTGTGTTTGCTAGGAAAAACTACCATTTATAGAAAGCTTATTTTTACCATATGTGATTGTTTCTTCTTCAGTTAAGATTTAATTTAAAAAATATGAAATAAATCATAATTAAGGATGCAATGGTCTTTCACAAACTTAGAACAATAGCTTACAACATATTTTTCCATGTTCAACTAAAGTGAAAAGAATAAAAAACACTGTATATAAAAATTATACTTACATAGCAAAAGTACTCATCTTGATAATTAGTTACAAATTTTTTTTTTTAATATAGTGCAATACCTACTAAACTGCACAAATGAGTTCAAGATCTTTTAACATCTGGAGAAGAGTTAAATCTGGCTGCACAGTTTTTTCTCTGAAGAATCACAATTACAACAGTTAAAATCTTCAAGCAGAGGCTGTAACTGTCAAGTGTTAATTAAATCGGTTCAGAAATGCAACTTAAAGAAGATCAGATAGTAGAAATTACCTTGAAAAACTGAATTTATTTCAACCTGAATATGAGATAATTGGTTTTTTGCTTTAGAATAGACTAAGTATACAACTTAAAGTTAAAGTGTTTCTAATTTTTGCATTAAACATCATAATTAACAGTGCTTGTAACAATATTTCAGACTGTTACTTTTTCTTGGGCTATTTTCACTGTTGTTAATGACACCTCATGAAGGTGTAACTGCATCTCAAGCACAGCTGTTACTATTCATTCGGAAAAAAAAAAAATAGAATATTCTTGTGACTTTAGAAGTTCCATAAAACAGGGAGATAGGTATTGTTTTGTACATAAAGCAAGATGTCCTTGCCTATGCTGAATACACTTTAGGCAATAAAGAAATATTTTTCAAATCACAAAACATATTCTGAAACACTACATATGCAAAATGCCTCACCTTTCCGATTTAACGAAGGCTGGAATTCATTACATCTAATTTAGTGCTGCCTCACTGAAAAGTAGGAATGTGAAGAAGTGTGATCTAGTTTGCCTTGCGTAACTACTTAATTTTTCTAAATACTTAATGGAGGGATTCAGGTACTCCTACAAGTTGGCTGGATATAGGTAACCATTAGAAAATGTTTGCCATTCCTTGCCTTGTCATTCCCTTGAGAACGGCACATTCTCAAAAGGTAAGTGGCCAATGAGGCAAAGAATGCTAGTGCTTATGGCAACTATCCAAACATACAAGGCTATGAGTTTTAGGTTCTCTTGATCCTGATGGGAACAGTTTGCCTTTGCGGGGCGGGATTAAGATATGCTACCAATATATTGCTGCGTTCCAGGAAATTTTCTGGGTTACCGGTGGAGGATGTTCTTCTTCCTTTCACCCTGTGAAGCAACTTTCAGAACAGTCTGTGCCAACTTGAGCATTCTGCACATGTGTTAAAATGGTAAAGCATTTACTGTGGTGTCCTGTTCCATAAAATTATTAGTGTTTTGGTAAGCAGAGACTTACAGTTGGTCCTCTTTCCTTCAGATCACTGCTAACTCCAGGTAAGCTAAACCAGATCAGAAATACTAGTGTTCCCCACATCCAGAATATAACAAAATGATGATATTTTTAGTAAAACTTTTGCTGATTAAAAAAATAGAAGAAACTGAAGAGTAAGATTACTTAAGCTATTTATAACAAGATTAAATCTGAACTTTCTTTCTGTCTAACCATCTGGCTTATTAACCTTCACCAGAAAGAAACAGTCTTTGTTCTATGAGAGCAAATAGTGGTTTATGAAATCAGATATGATCCTGTTGTTGGTGAATTCACATGTTCTTGATGCAGCGAAATATAAAATTCTACTTTTTCTCTTTAGTGACTATACAGTTATTGCTTTTTCATCAGGTCAATTTCTAGCAAATTGAACTAGTTTAATATGTAGCTTAACAAGTGTTATAGCTGTTCAAAGGGGAGGCAGGGAGATTGTCCACACAGTCAGGTATGGAGGAACATAAGAAAGACTTCTGCATTTGTCAATAGGAAAACATGCAGATTCTGCCTTCTTATGTGACTGAATCTTCATTTTGCATTTTCCTGTTTGAAGTGTTTGCAACGACCGAATGTTACATTTTCTTTCTCCTATGCATTGACAGTTATATGTGGCACAAGCACCTAAAACTCGCTTGCTGTGGAACTGGCAAAGCATATGAATTAATCTCCTCAGAAAATGTGTTCATGATTATGGATAGATGCCTACTAAATCATCCATTGTAAGTCATTGTTCACTGTAAATCTAATCGGCTAGTAACTCAATTCTGTTAGGTTGTTCATGATGAAGTCCAATTTAAAATAAAATAGAATTAAGTACTATAAATTTTAAATTGCCAAATAATGATACGATTAGAATATTAATGGCATTTGTATCAAACAGTGTAAATATGTGACAATAAACTGCCTGCCTCCTGGAACCTAGCTTCCTCGTCTTCCTTGCCAACTGTCACAGCTTTCACCCTCTCTGTCACTGGGCTGACGACAGGAGAAATTTACTCCCCAACTTGGAACTGACTGATTAATCCTTGCATACTGCTGGCTGCTGAGGCAGCTGCAGATTCTCAGCCGGTTTGTATGACATTCTACTGCATAATGTCAATCAGATTATACTATTTCATGAAATAATAAGGAAATATGAATAATTAATGTTTGCAACAGAAAAATACACACAGCGACACAAATACTGTGTTTAGTTAATGCATCTGCTCTTACCTCATGGACAGTTTCAGAAATAGGTGAGAGGCAAACTTACGTCTCACTATCTGCTCTCACTTTTGAGTACCCTAACTCAGGAGTCTTTTCTTCAGTGCTTAAAGAAGAGAAGGAGTTGGGAGAAAAGGTTGACCTCTCAAGAGTGAAGGAAAAAGAATTATGTAACAACAATGCATATCTTCCTGTTTTCCTGTTGATTCCCCCCTGCATCCTTCCTTTTTTTCTTTTTTTTTAGGTGAACTGCAGGTCTCACTGCACATCAACATTTGTGAATTATTTTTATCTGATGGTCTCTTCTTCCTGCTTTTCTGTTACAGAAATTCTAACTATGCCCAGGAAAAAGGCAAATCAAATTTTCACATATTATATGAAAGGCAGCACAGGGTGAATATGAATGGGCACAAAGCTAGGGGAAATCTGGTGTTAATGGCTTGTACCAGTGTTGATGTATTTTACAATGTTTTAGAAAATCTAAAGTAACTGATGTAATATATTTCTATTCATTCTTTTTTTTAATTATTTTTTCTTCTTTTTTTTAAGTAATGATGTAGATGTGGAGTTCCGATTGTTGGGGTTTATTATTATTATTATTATTATTATTACCATTATTATTATTATTATTATTACCACCATCATTTTAATTTTTAGTTTTAAGGAGCTTTTATTAGCCTTAATGATGATTTATGTCTAAGTCATGTCACATTAGAGTAAACAGAAACAAACAGGAGTAAACCAGTCAGTACTGAGGACCTGATATCCACACTGTAAACCTTTTTTTGTTTAATATCAGGCTAGCTTGATACAGTCACTCAGAGACCGAACGTCCATATACAGCTGCAGCACATTCTGTGAACACCTGACTTGTCTTTTCCAGGTTACTTTAATGTAAAATAAATCCAACGCATGCTCCAAACACTAAGCAAACACATTATGTAGGGATGGCCATGAGCTTTATTTCAAAACAGTAGTTCTGATCCAAACTAAAGCATTAGCACAAAGATAACACACCCTAACTTCTACTCATTGAAAGACAATCCCAAGTTTTTTTGAATTTATTTTTTTAACTAACTGATGCAGATTTCAGTCCCTGATTTTACAACATGACACTTCAGAAGTGCCTCGTGCTCCGTGGAATGAAGATGACAATGCATAACTGACAATTAAAATTTTCATAAGAGCTGTCCAGCAAGTGTCACACCAAACAGACTTTATGGGCCCAGAAACCTGGCTCCCCCAGTACTCTGTTGACTAATGAAAGGAGACTTCTGGAAGACTGTATGCCTCATTTTTTTTTCAGTCACAATGTTATGCCCAGGGGACTGTGCAAGACCAGTCTTTCAAGTGTGCAGACTTATATAGAGGTTACTCTGTGAATCTGTGTAAGCCAAACTAACAACCAGATACCCATAATTACCCATAATAGAAAAAAAAATATTTAAAACCTTTTTGTAGTGTTTTAATATCCACCATATGTATGAATAGCTTTTGTTTCTGTTGAAAGAGCCAACACGCTACTACATGTGTATTTGCAAGTGTGGCAAAAAGATAATTTATTTTTGATTTTTCATTCTATTTTTATTGCAAGGTGTCTGTAAGCTACAAAGATGCTGATTTCTCTCCATTTTACCAGTCCTGACATTCTTTTTCCTGGTACTGACCTTTTCTAGTGTAGCTTAATTACCTGATGAAAACAGTAATTTCTGAAAAAAGTGAGTAAAGAACTATGCCTGTTACCCAAATCTCCTATAATCCCAAGTCCTGTGTCTGTACTTTCCACAGTCTTTTGCTCCAAGACAAAGCAAATCTAAAATATTTCAAAATCCAGTGATGAGAACTTTATACCCATTGTTGAATCATTTAGCAATAAATTTTAAACAATGGTCCAATTTTTAATAAATTAAACAAAATTTTTATTATTCAAATTGCGTAACAATGATACACACATAGACTAAGTTCATAGCTCTGAGAAGTTTCTGTAAAAAAGCTAAAAATATGTGAAACTCTCCCAGTTTAATGTGAAAATTGGGAAAAAACATCAAGACAAGTTTTACAGATTTTTTTTCAGAGTTGACAAAGCTGTTATTGTAGCTTTAAGGCTTTTGCTGCCCTTGTGTAACCACAGGCTTTCTAAGACTGACTTTGTACTTTAAAGCTATTTTTGGCTTGGAAATGAAACAGGTAATAGGTTGTGATTTGTTGAAGAAATAAGCACTGGTGACCTCATAAGCAATCTATAAAGCTTATTAATTGAGTTCCTTTTTGTGTTTCATCTTCTTCATAACAATTTTCAAGGAACCAGATTTATTAAATCAAAACTCAAGGGATCTGAAACTATTTAAACTTAAACCAGTGGAAAAGGTTTTCAAAACTCTAGGGAGGCAAAAATATGAGGATTTTTGTTGTGTGTGTGTAAGTAATCCAAACAGGATTCCATACTGTTCCTAACTCACAATTAAAAGCATTATGGAAAAGGCAAACACTTCCTCTGTGAACTGGAGAAGTGATGAGTATTTAAACTTGATAGATATCTTTCTGTCTTCAGGCCATAAAAATCAGGATATCCTGCTATTATAACCACATCTTATATGAAGAACTTGCAGGAAAAAAAGAATTTGGCATCTCTGATTATTATCTGAAAATTGCACAATGAAATTGAAAATATAATGAGAGAAAACTCAGGGGCTTTCTAGCCATTCTGGTCAAATGTACTTTTTGTTCCCAGTCTCCTGCTAATGCTTTAATAAAACTTTAAAACAAGCTACTCAAAGGGAAGGAAAGATTTTCAGAGGTGCTTGAGACATTTAATAGATTTTCATGCCAAATTCCACTTGAAACTTGTAGAAAGAATTCCCAGATTGTGAAACACATGTTACAAAAATACTGCAGCTTGGCTTCACATTTTTAAAAGAAAACTCTGAACTGAAAAAAGAATCTCCAGAGACATCACCTCTCTCTAAGGAATAGCCTGATTTGTTTTTTAAACATGAAATATAAAAATGACATTTTTGCCTAAACTGGAAAACAGAATATGTACTTGAAAATTATTTCTAAATACTAAAAAGGTGAAAAAGTAGGAAAAAATATATTGCAACCTAAAAATGAATCATGTGTTTATCCTTGATATCCTTCAATATTGGGAAGTGAATTTGGAGCTCTGGAGACAAGGGTTCAGTGTCTCTCCTTGACGGAGTTCTTGCAGTATTAGCTTCATCATGCAACTTCATAAATCCATGCAACTTCCAGTCTTTTCGGTCAAGAGATGTTGTGAATCCTACATGAGAATACCCAAGAGGCTAGCTCTAAGAGTCACGGCTAGACTACACAAAGCAGTAGAGGCATTTTCATGCAATATTCTAGTTGGTGATTTCACTTTCTCAGCATGCATTCATGTGTTTGCAGGTTAATCACATTTAGGGTTTTGTTCTTCTGTCCCTAAATTTCTTAAATGTATATCTGCATGTTGAATAGCAGATAAAAATATCCCTAGATATTTTTAGACTAGCTTGCTATCTTTCTGAGAGTCTCACTGCACTGAGCCACACTGACATAAAAGTTTCTTAAATGTATATCTGCATGTTGAATAGCAGAGATCCCTAGATATTTTTAGACTAGCTTGTTATCTTTCTGAGAGTCTCACTGCATTGAGCCACGCTGACATAATTTTAGGGAAAGGTTTAGATTATTCAGTTGAGTAAGTAGTATATATTTGGGGATGAAATTCCTTCATTAAATTCTCTAGTCCAAATCCTCTTTTATTCAGAGCCTTTTGTGAAACAGGAGTACATATCCACAATGCATCCTGCCAGAAGGTTGACATGAAATTTGAATCTCAAAATTGATTTGAATTTGAATTTGAATCTCGGCTTCAGCTGAGAGTGTCCCTGTTCTAGCCTATCTGGAGAATGAGACCTTAGTGTTTGACTACATATTGTCATGCTGTGGAGGATCCAGAATCCACGTCCCCTACCTGCTGGGTAACTAATGTCAACAATAGACCGCTATATAAAAGCTGGCTGGTGGTGACAGTGCCAATAGACGTACTTTTTAAAGTGATTGTGACTGCTGTGCGTCTTGCTCAACTCAGGGCTGTCACTGTACATGAGGAATGCTCTGAACACAGGAGCGATAGGTTCCCCTGTGGACCTAGGCAATACCTTGTGCTGTCTCTGTATAGCTCTGCTATTTAAGCAAGAGTTGAGTTCCTAGCAATTCAGTTTGGAGCACTAGCACAAATACCTAAGTTCAGGTGTATCCATGCTGTCCAAAAAGGAGCTGCCAGTTAATTTAATCCCTTGAGGTTAGCCTGAGCTTGTAAGCAGGCCGGCTGAGTCACTGTTTTTAATTCAAGAACTTTAATAGTCTAACTCCCATGTTAAGGAAGTTTTGATGGCTTAAATCTATCCATTTATGCATCTATGCTTTGTTTCCCATTCTATGAGACAGGCTACTCTAGGAATACAGTACATTTCTTTCTCATATTTTTCTGAGATTATATGCTTAAATGTTTCTAAAATGCTTTTGGTATAAATGGAAGGTCTTTACAATTTTCAACAGGTAAATGCAACTAGACCTACGTCTATGCTAGTAAATTAAAAGAATGATGATAAGTTAAATATTTCTGGCCTGGGCAAACCATCAACCTCCTAAATAATTCCCGTATATGTATGATGAATTAGAATATCCCAGGTCTTTTTCTTATGACAGGTTTGCACATCATAGTCACCCCCTTTTGCAGGCTAAAAGAAATTATCACCACAGATACTGGCAGTTCTAGGTGACCTCAGTGATGGGGAATGTTCCTGGATACATTTAATTTACTTATTTAGGCAAAATTTAGATCTATCTACTATCTTTCTATTGTGGGCAATGTAGACTCTTAGGCCTTCTTCATTGTCAGTCTGACAGCAAACAGGGAAGTTTACTCTTTATTTTGCCACGGTACACTCACATGTATATAACTAGAACAGATTATAAGTGTTAAAACTATACTCTCTTATAATTATATTCCTTTATAATATCTGGAAGTCTACTTTTAACCATTTTTATTACTTCTTTATTCATCTGTTATGAATAGAAAGACACCAGACTGCAGGAAGATTTGGAAGAATTTAGTTGTCCTTCAGATCAAAGTCACCCCTATAAATCTTTCTGTAAGTCACAAAGTCCCTTTGCTGTATTCTGTGGAATGTCTGTGGGAAGCTGGAAGGCTAAGCTGTTAATCGAGTGGTAATACAAAACTGGTTTCATATAGTAATGAAAATTGAGTTCACAGCTTTCTGCCTCTATTACTTGGGCTTTGTGGTCTTAATTTTACTCAGCTGAAGTAATATAAAAAATGTTGTAAATAATGGATGTGCTTGAATACAGGTAGCACTTAAAATTGGGAGGAAGTGGAAGGAACAAAGGCATTATCACTCCATGGCACAGAAGACTGTAGTCTGTGAAATGAGAACCATAACCAGTGAGAAGAAAGGTTTTGTGGATTTCCTTTATTAAAGGATGAAAATAGGACATTATAACTTTTCACAGTAACAGATTTTACATGGATACATGATGTACAACTCAAAATCTTAAATAACAAATTTTCATGTAATGTTAATAGATCAATGTTACTGATTGTTGTTCAGGTGGTGGGTTTTTTTCCAGATGTTCTGTGTAGCATCCAACACATTTTAGACCTCTGCATTATACAAATGTTTACTGATATCTTAGTTATATAATAGACTCATAATAATTTCATGTGTATATTAATGCACATCATACATTTCCAAATATGTTTACTAATTTCATTTAATAACTTTTTAAGGCATTCAGTTTTTGAGATATTTATAACCTATTTTTCAATTAAATGTGTCTTTGAAATACACTGAGATTTATATTTTAGTGGCATGCTCAAGGTCACATACAGTGGTGGAAAATACAGGTGCCAATTTCACAGACCACTACTCAGATCACCAGACCACACTCCTAATATTTTTGGTAGACAAATAGCAACAAAGTTTATTAGATGGTAACAGGGTACCATAATGTGCAATTTATTTTGGTATGGATTTCCTGTTATAATGACAAGATTATCTGGCAAAGCTATATTCCAATTACTAGTGCTAAATAAATATTACTGTAACTACAGTGAATAATTTTTCACTTGAATAAAAAAAAAGTGTTTTTATTTCATAGATAAAATTTACATAAATATTCTTTCATACTGGTAAGACCAACATTTATCCGTTCTTAGGGTTTTCAGTTTTTCCTCTAAATCTTGTTTTGTCAAAATTGTGACTTAAAGACTTTGAGTTCTCTCTGAACCTGAGCATTCTTTTTTATTAAATCTAAAAACTTTATTTTAATTCGGATCAATAAACAGCATGTTTTTGTAGTTTGACCTCACTTTTTACATTAGAAGAAAATACATTTTTCTTTATAACTTTTTCTTTAAGTTACTACAGCTAAGACGTAGAGTAAATATTTCACTAAAAGGTTTTATGCTTAATGTTTAATAAATGGGGACATTTCACTATGTTGATTTGTGGTCTGACAACTCCAGACTGAAGGTGACTTCATTGCATTGTGTCTGAAAATTTCATAGAAGAATTTAATATGTTGGTGAATGGATTCATTAAGCCAGGAGATTAAATTAACTGTTCTTAAATAAAATAAAATTAAAAAGTAACCTCTAGTATATAATGAATCCATGCATTTTATGTCTTCAAATACAAGTGTACTTAGAATGCTTAATAAAATTCTGAAATATGTAATTCATAATGAGTTTGTAACTCTGATTAGCAAATCACACAGTTCTCCTTTAATTTCTTTTTTTTTTAGATAATTTGATTTATAAAGCAGTAAACATTTTATGGCTATCGCTATCTTTAGTAACAATTTCTACTAATGAGGATCAGCTACTAAGAGTTAAGAATATCAGTAAAACCAGAGTCAGCAAGGCCATTATGTCACACTGCCAGGATAGAAGGATTGGAACAGGCTGCCAGGGGGAAATGGTTGAGTCACCACCCCAGGAGGTATTAAGAAGACGTGTAGACATGGTGCTTAGGGACATGGTTTAGTGGTGGACTTGGTAGTGTTAGGCTAGCGGTTGGACTTAATGATCTTAAGGGTCCTTTCCAACCTAAATGATTCTGTGATTCCAGGACTCCCACTCTCCAAGAAATGTCATCTAGCTGGGTCTAAAGACAACCATACCTGCCTTCTTCCTTTGTTCATCTCTCTATGGAATATTTGTTGCTTTTTGGTGATACAGCAATGCTTTCCTGCATAATGATCATAGAATCATAGAATGGTTTGGGTTGGAAAGGACCTTAAAAGATCATCTAGTCCAATCCCCTTGCCATGCACAGGGATATCTTTCATGAGATAATTTTCTCATGAATAGCTCAAAACTCCATCCAACCTGACTTTGAACACTTCCAATGATGAGGCATCCACAATTTCTCTGGGCAACCTGTTCTACTGTCTCACCACGCTTATTGTAAAACAATTTCTTATGTGCAATCTATATCTACCCTCTTTCAGTTTAAAACAGGTGCTCCTTGTCTTGTCACTACAGGCCCTGGTAAAAAGTGTCTCTCTATCTTTCTTATAAGCTCCCTTTATATATTGAAAGGCTGCAACAAGGTGTCCCCGGAGCCTTCTCTTCTCCAAGCTGAACAACCCCAATTCTCTTAGCCTCTTTTCATAGGAGAGGTGTTCTAGCCCTCTGACCATTTTCATGGCCCTCCTCTGGACCCACATAATGAAGATGCTAAACAAAATTGGACCCACTATTGAGCACTGGTGTCCACCATTCATGGCTAACCTTCAGCTGGTCATTGTGCTGCTGAACACAACCCTCTGGGCCTAGTCATTCAGTCAGTTTTCAATCTACCTCACTGTCTACTGATCTAACTCATACTGTATCAGTCTGTCTATTAGGTTGTTAAACTACAGAGAATGTTATACCACAGGACTCTCAAAATAATAAATTGTATATATTTCTGTAGCACTTGCCTGTATATAGAGCTGACCATAGTGTCTTAAAACATTTGGATTCTTAAATAATGGGTATATTCTTAGATATTGAACACTTTAAGTCTGGCATTTATTTTCATGTTAGTTGGTGAAACAAATTTTCATAGAACAAAGGAAAAATTTAGATTTGAAGAGTCATCTGTGGAGTCTAGTCCAACCTCCTGCTCAGAGGAGGTATGCTGCTCATGGGCCATGTCCAGTTAAGTCTTGAACATATCCAAGCTGGAGCTGCAGATTCCCCAAACTTTTTTTTGCAGAGAGGTAGAACATCCTTAGTTTCTACTGAAAATAGTGAAGTCACAGCACTGTAAAAGTTAGCTGGTATATGCTATGCATCAGAATACTTGGATATCCACAGGCCTTCAGTGCTTGCTGTAGTGGCTGCCTCCAAAACTTCTATGTTATGTGTGGAGAGAAGGAGACTAGTTATGACTCTGTGTAACAGTTATGGCTACAATGGTTGACAATGTGAAGTACTTAACAGGTCCTGAGGCATCTAGTGGTGGAAGTGACAATACACAGCTTGCATAATTACGCTGAGTTAATTGCATAAGGAGAATTCCACAAATACCTTGGCTAGGTTTCAAAGACTTAACATGCATTATGAGTGCCAATGTCTAAGGTTTGGTTTCTCAAAGTGCCCA